>NW_022436963.1:5379057-5380113 GCF_009761245.1 Sapajus apella
GCCGAGATCGCGCCATTACACTCCAGCCTGGGTAAAAAGAGCGAAACACCATCCCCTCAAAAAAAAAAAAAAAAAAATATGTAATGTCCTTTATCTCTTGCAATCTTTTTTTGATTTAAAGTCTATTTTGTCTGATATTAGCATATTCAGCACCTCTACTTTCTTTAGATTACTATTTGCATGGAATATCTTTTTCATCAACCTACTTGTGTCTTTGGAACCAAAGTGAGTCTCTTATAGACAGAATATAGTTAAACCATTTTTAAAAAATCTATTCTGTCAATCTCTGTCTTTTGATTGCAAGTTTAATCTATTTACATTTAAAGAAATTACTGATAAAAAATAACTTACTTCTGTTATTTTGCTATTTGTTTTCTTTATGCCATATAGGTTTTTTTTTTTGTCTCTCATTTCCTACATTACTGCTTTTTTTTCCTGCTTAGTTGATTTTTTTTTGTAGTGAAATGTTTAAATTTTTTTCTCATTTCCTTTTGTTTATATTCTTTAGCTAGTTTTTCTTTGTGATTACCATGGAGATTACATTTAATATCCAAAAGTTTTTACACTGTAATTTGAATTTTACATCAGATTACATTTAATAACATAGATAAACTTTACTCCTTTAATAGTTCTTTTCCCAGCATTTTCAGCTGTTGATGTTACAGAATTCCATCTTTTTTTTAGACAGAGTTTTGCTCTTGTTGCCTGGGCTGGAGTGCAATGGTATGATCTTGGCTCATTGCAACCTTTGCCCCCTGGGTTCAAGTGATTCTCCTGCCTCAGCCTCCCAAGTAGCTGGGACTATGGTCATGTGCCACCATGTCTGGCTAATTTTGTATTTTTAGTAGAGACGGGGTTTCTCCATGTTGGTCAGGCTGGTCTTGAACTCCTAACCTCAGGTGATCTGCCTGCCTCGGCCTCCCAAAGTGCTGGGATTATAGGTGTGTGCCACCAGGCCTGGCCCAGAATTCCATCTTTATACATTAGATATTGAAAACCATCAGCTAATAATTTTTAATGTGTTCATATCTTAAATTATATAGAAAACAAAATGTG
>NW_022436963.1:5380213-5387857 GCF_009761245.1 Sapajus apella
CTGGGATTACAGGCACACGCCACCATGCCCAGCTAATTTTTTTTTTGCATTTTTAGTAGAGACAGGGTTTCACCATGCTGACCAGGATGGTCTCGATCTCTTGACCTCGTGATCCACCCGCCTCGGCCTCCCAAAGTGCTGGGATTACAGGCTTGAGCCACCACGCCCGGCCTAATAATTTTTTTTTTTTTGAGACGGAGTTTCGCTCTTGTTACCCAGGCTGGAGTGCAATGGCGCGATCTCAGCTCACCGCAACCTCCGCCTCCTGGGTTCAGGCAATTCTCCTGCCTCAGCCTCCCGAGTAGCTGGGATTACAGGTACGCGCCACCATGCCCAGCTGTAGACTAATAATTTTTTAAAAATGTATTTAAAAACTCTGGTAAATCACCTGGAAAACAAAAAGTAGTGTTACACACCATTGTTATATCAATACTAACTGTTGTAATTGCCTATGTGTTTGCCTTTTCTGAGATCTGTATTGTTTTTTATATGGCTTTGAGTTACTGCCTTTTCTTTTCAACCCGCAGAACACCCTTTAACATTTCTTTTCTTCTTCTTTTTTTTTTTTTTTTTTTTTTCACTCAGGTCAGTACCTTTAGGATTTATTGCGGGGCTAGTCTAGTGATAACAAACTCCCTCAGCTTTTATTTGTGTAGGAATGTCATAATTTCTCCCTCCCTTACTTCTGAAGGACAGTTTGCCACATGTAGGATTCTTGGCTGACAGGTTTTTGTTATTGTTGTTTGTTTATTTTTGCTTTTAGCGCTTAAATATATCAACACACTGCCATTTGGCTTCCAAAGTTCTGACAAGAAATGTGATGTTGGCTTGGTATGGTGGCTCACGCCTGTCATCCCAGCATTTCTGGGAGACTGGGGAGGACAAATCACTTGAGGTCAGGAGTTCAAGACGAGCCTGGCCAACATGGTGAAACCCCATCTCTCTGATGTTAATCTTATTAGGAATCCCTTGTATGTGACAAGTTGCTTCTCCCTTGCTGCTTTCAATATTCTCTTTTTGTTTTGGCTTTGGACAGTTTGATTATAACATGTCTTGGTATGGGTTCATCTTTGAGTTCATCCTATTTGGAGTTTATTGAGTTTGGATATTCATATTCATGTCTTTCATCAAATTTGGAAATGTTTTGGTCTGCACAAATGTTTGTGGCTAACTTAATTAGTCTCCCCTTCTCTTTCTTTCCCTCTTTTCCTTTTTTGATGGCTGATGGCCAAAAAGTCCTTTGTTACCAATTTTTTTTTTTTTTTTGCAGGTTTTTGTTTTATTTGCAGCTTATGTTTCATGGCTAAAGTGGCACCATGCCTCTTCAGTGGCGATTAAAGGAACAAATTGACAGTATCTGTCATCTGGTCTCATTTAAATAGCCTGTAGAAAATATTTTGGCTATATTTCACCTTCAGGCTCTACAAAATAAAGAATCAATAGGCCAGTGCATTCAGATGATTAATGTTGTGTTGGAGACATAAAGTGTCTTGTAATCATTTGGAACTTGCTTGATTCCATGGGGTATAATCTCTATTTAGCAGATTCATTATTAAGGCCCCAATAGAATAAAATTCAAATTAGCACATTTATTGCACATCTACTGTTATGTGAGGTACTATAAGCTAGCTCAAAACTGATTTTGCTGAACCTAATTATGTTTTTAAATAGATACCAAAGAGAAAAGAGTAAAAGGAAAATTTGGAATGTCTTACCTTGAAATGTACTATTTCTCTTAAAGAGAGTTTCAGCAGTTTGTTGTTGTTATTGTTGTTTCTGAGACAGAGTCTCACTCTGTTGCCCAGGCTGGAGTACAGTGGTATGATCTTGGCTGTCTGCAACCTCAGCCTCCTGGGTTGAAGCAATTCTGCTGCCTCAGCCTCCTGAGTAGCTGGGATTACAGGCAACAACCACCACACCCAGCTAATTTTTATATTTTTAATAGAGACAGAATTTCATCACGTTGGCCAGGCTGGTCTCGAACTCCTTGCCTCATGTGATCTGCCCACCTTGGCTCCCCAAAGTGCTAGGATTGTACATGTGAGCCACCATGCCCAGCCAAGTTTCAGCAGTTTAAAATGACTTGCTATGGGTGGAATTTTGTCCACTGTTCCCCTCTTGCCACCTTCAATTCATATGTTGAAGTGCTAATCTCTAGTACCTCCGAATGTTGACATATTTAAAGAGAGGGTCTTTACAGCTGAGCATGGTGGCCCATACCTCTAATCCCAGCACTCTGGGAGGCGAAGGCCGGCAGATCACTTGAGTCCAGAAGTTCAAGACCAGCCTGTGAAAATGGTGAAACCCTGTCTCTACCAGAAACACAAAAAGTGAGCCAGGTGCAGTGGCTCCTGCAGTAGCTGGCTATCTACTTGGGAGGCTAAGGCAGGAGGATCCCTTTAGCCCAGGAGGTTGAGGCTGCAGTGAGCTGAGATCATGCCACTGCACTCCAGCCTGGGTGACAGAAGTGAGTGAAACCATGTCTCAAAAAAAAAAAAAGAAGGCCTTTACAAAATTAGTTTAATGTGAAGTCATTAGGGTGGGCCCTAACCCAATATAATTGGTGTCTTGATGAAAAGGGAAATTTTGGGCACAGAGACATAAATAAATAAAGAGAAGATGATGTGAAGAGACATAGGGAAAAGACAGCCATCTACAGGTCAAATGAAGAGAGGCCTGAAACAGACTTTTCATTCACAGCCCTTAGAAGGAACCAGTTCTGCCAGTACTTTGACTTTTGACTTCTTCTGTCTAGAACTGAGGCAATAAATTTCTGTTATTTAAGCCACCCAGTGTGTGCCCTAGCAAACTAATATATTCATTGTATAATTTTATTTATTTTTCTTTTTTCTTGTTTTTTAAAAATATATTAATTGTATATATATATATATATATATTTTTTATTTTTTTTTTTTTTTTTTTTTTTTGAGACGGAGTTTCACTCATGTTACCCAGGCTGGAGTGCAATGGCGCGATCTCGGCTCACCGCAACCTCTGCCTCCTGGGTTCAGGCAATTCTCCTGCCTCAGCCTCCTGAGTAGCCGGGATTACAGGCACGCACCAACCACCATGCCCAGCTAATATTTTGTATTTTTAGTAGAGACGGGGTTTCACCACGTTGACCAGGATGGTCTCGATCTCTTGACCTCGTGATCCACCCGCCTCGGCCTCCCAAAGTGCAGGGATTACAGGCTTGAGCCACCGCGCCCGGCCTAATTGTATATTTTTTAAGTAAACCAACTCTTTAACAAAGCTATAGAAATGTGAATTTTTTTTATTTTGCCAGTGTTAAAGTTCTTAAGAATTTATAGATTATGTTCATGTCATGCATCTTTTATTAATGGAGTTCGAATTTCAGAGAATGAGGAAATAAATATTGCACTTGCCTCATTTCTTCTCATTATTTAAAATGAGCCCTGTAATGTGATGCTCTCAACCAGGTTTCTACTTTCATGTACCTTGCTGAAAAGAAAGCTCACTTTTGATGTTGTTCTGCTTAGGACTCATCAAAGGTTTCAGGGCATCTGTACTTCAGGATTCTCTGCAGAACCACCTGCAACATAGCCAAGGTCTAAAAGCCATCTTTCTCACAGTACCTTGCAGACTGATTTGTAGGTTGCTGAATGTGACTAAATTGAAAACTGCCCTATTTGAAAGAAAATAGATGTCATTAATCCTTCTAGAATATTAAAAATTATAGGACAGAAAGCTCACAAAAAATAATGACTGACTAGAAGATCACCTGTAGAGCAGCAGCACCTGTAACTCTGAATGTTAATCATCTATTTGGCATATTTGCTATGGAATCATTTGCTTTTCTTTTTACATCAAGGCCTGTGTGGGAATTTGCATGGACAGTGAAGCATCCCAGCCTTGTGGTATCTCTGTATGACACTTTTATTAAATTGTGGCCCATCTTTTGTTATGTTTATCTGAGCAGAATAGACACACAGCCTAGAAGAAACCAGCCAGTTCCCTCTGATTGCAAGACTCACGTGGTTAGCGGTTGTAGTGAGCTTTCACTTCTCCTATTTCCAGGTTCTTTAGTGGAATTAGGCTCTGCAATCTTTTGGTATATCTGAGTGTCTTGCATTCTTTAACTCAGAGCTACTATGTGTATTTGTGGAGATGGGAGTGGGTGGGCTTGTCAAATTCTTTCAAATGTATTGAGATGATTATCAAAGCTGCAAAGGGAACTTTACTTGTAGGAGGACTTGCAGTTCCTATGCAATAACTAAGAAAATGAAATCTTATGTTGGATGAGGCTTCCATGAGGCTTTATTGCAGTTGAGGCACGGGAAATGTGGATTCTGTTTTATATGTGGATGGATGACTGAAGGGTTACAGATACAGGTTGGTATCTCTTAGGAGGATGTGGAGCTGGCCTAGGAGGGAGGTGGAAAGCCTTCACATCTTAGCATATCTGCTTCAATTTGGTTTGATTTTTTTAAAGAGGAATGTTTGTGCAATGTCATTTAAAATCAATGAAGATAAAAATGTGAATCTTGAACTAAAGTGAAAACAAACCCGAAAATACTTAGGTAATTAACACCATACGTTTTTGGAAAATGCTATGTGGGAGTGCACTGATGAACAAAAACATAATTTTCATGCTATTTCCTTTCTGACCCTCATGTGGCACTTTAAAAATGCTGTTTTCACAATCCATAAAAAAATAACAATAGTCTGCATTTACTGAACATCTACCTAATGTATCAAGCACTGTGTCAGGTATGTATACTGTCTTCATCTTAAATCCTTAGCACAATGTTAAGGTGGAAAAAAGGTGAATCTTAGAGAGCTAACCATCTAGGTATCATCTACAGTTATTGTATCAAATACATTGTTCTGGGGAATGCATTGTAAATTCTGAACTTCACAAAACACCACTTGGAGTTACTATTTTTTTTCATTGGTTTCCATCAAAATGATGGACTGTTCAAGTAGAAAGAAGCAGAATTGACCTCTTTTAGTCATTTTGTTATTGCTAGAAAATAAATCTCTGACAGTTACGTTGTGCTGTATCTTAGTACACCTTCAGAGATAGCCAATATTTTGGAAACTTGAAGATTATATGCCAGGCTAGAAGAAACACACTGTCAAGGTGTATCCAGAAGTGAATTTAGTAGCATATAGTATTCTGAAATAGACTAAGCTATCTCCCACATGGCAAATTCTTCAGATAACTGATGCCTAAGCATCAGAGTTTTTAAAGATTTGCTCTTTCTATTGGAAATCTTTCAAAATTATATATCATGACTTATGATATATGGTATGCCACTTGTAATGTAATCTTGATAACATGGGTTTATGATTATGAACATCCAGTACTGTTTTGTGCTAGAATGTGAAATAATGTGATTAACTTAGAAGGCTCTTTTGAAGTGTACTTCCTATTGGAAATGGTTCTTCTCAAAATAATTGTCAAGTGGTATTATTCTATTCTAATAATACTGTGACTGTGTACAACATATTTGGAACTGTTCCTTAGGAATGTCCTACTTAGCCTTAGTCATATTAGTTCAAGTTTCCTTATTGATGAAATGATCTCATTTTTTGAGTATAAAGTTCATTTTTGGAAATACATCATAGTCACTTGGAACCAAGACTAATATAGATACATAGGTATCCATGGACTTACTGTCTGAAGTCAGAAACAACATGTAATTATCAAGTGAGGAAAGTAATTCATCACTTGCCCTAGGCTTTTGTATTTGCACTTGGCTCTGCCTTTGATATCTACGTTTGAGATCTCCCTTTTTATAAAAAAAAAAAAATAGGTCAATTTCCTTTCATTCTAGAACAGAAGAACAATGGATATTCTTCTGATAAGCTAGGTATGGGACTTTGAGGAAATAGATGATTAGAGAATTTTTAGGAGGTTTTGTTCTGTGTTGTGTGATCTAAGCTATCCTTTCCAAAGACCCTCAATAAAGATTCATATGTTTTCCTCAACACTTTATTATGTAATTTTTCAAACATAAGAGACCTTGAAATGATTTTATAGCCAGTCCCTTTTATCTACCCTCTAATTTCTACTGTTAATACTTTATTATACATGATTTTTATCTCCTTCAATACATCTCTGCACTCATACATCAATATTTAATTTTTAAAATTCATTTTAAATTTCCAACTTTATTCTTTTTCAAGATTTCTATGGATAATTTAGAATCAATTTGTTAATTTCTACCCAAAAAGCCTGCTGACGTTTCTAATGAAATGGCTTTAAATCTGTAGATTGATTTGGGTAGAATTCACATGCTAATAAGATAGAGAAATCCAATATTATTGGATGAATGTGTCTCTGTTTATTTAGATTGTTTTTAAATTCTCTCAGAATGTTTTAGTTTTCAGCATAGAGGTCTTACTTTTTTTTTTTTTGAGATGGAGTCTCGCTCTGTCATCCAGGCTGGAGCGCAGTGGCATGATCTCGGCTCACTGCAACCTCCGCCTCCCGGGTTCAAGCAATTCTCCTGCCTCAGCCTTCCAAATGGCTGGGATTACAGGTGCCCACCACCATGCCCAGCTAATTTTTGTATTTTTAGTAGAGATGGGGTTTCATCATATTGGGCTAGTCTTGAATTCCTGACCTTGTGATCTGCCTGTCTCGGCCTCCCAAAGTGCTAAGATTACAGGCATGAGCCACTGTGCCTGGCTAGTCTTACATGTTTTTTTTGTTAATTTTATCCCTAATTATCTTGGTTTTTTAAAAAAGTATTGCAAATAAAATTGTTTTTAATTTTTTTCAATTGTTTTTTCAGACCTCTCAGCAAGAAAGTGTTTTGTTTTGTTTGCTTTTTTGTGAAAAGGTCTCACTTTGTTGCCCAGGCTGACTGAAGTGCAGTGGTGTGATCATGGCTCTCTGAAACCTCAACTTCCTGGGCTCAAGCAATCCTCCTGTCTCAGCCTCTAAAACTAGCTGGGATTACAGGTAAATGCCACCACACCTGGCTAATTTAAACATTTTTGTTCATAGAGATGGGGTCTCGCTTCGTTGCCCAGGCTGGTCTTGAACTCCTGGGTTCAAGAAATCCTCCCACCTTGGCCTCCCAAAATGTTGGGATTACAGGTGCAAGCCACCATGCCCTGCCCTGTTTATGTATCTCTATGGACATACAATTAATTTTTGTACACTAACCTTGTATACTATGACTTTGCTAAATTCACTTAGTGCTAGCAGTCATTCTGTAGATTTCGTAGGATTTTCTAAGTGAGCAAGCATGTTGTCTCTAAATAGAGACAGTTGTAGCTTTTGCCTTTCTATTTCTTTTTTTTTTTTTGAGACGGAGTTTCACTCATGTTACCCAGGCTAGAGTGCAATGGCGCGATCTCGGCTCACCGCAACCTCCGCCTCCTGGGTTCAGGCAATTCTCCTGCCTCAGCCTCCTGAGTAGCCGGGATTACAGGCACGCACCACCATGCCCAGCTAATTTTTTGTATTTTTAGTAGAGACGGGGTTTCACCATGTTGACCAGGATGGTCTCGATCTCTTGATTGCCTTTCTATTTCTTATCCTTTGCCTCATTGCACTGGCTAGGGCCTCCAGATATTGGTGAAAAGATGTAATGAGAGGGGGGCAAGTATGTATATATTAAATCAGAGTTATCAGAAAACAAGTTGCAAAGCCATTCTTCTCTGTCT
>NW_022436963.1:5387957-5389596 GCF_009761245.1 Sapajus apella
CGCGCCACCATGCCCAGCTAATTTTTTGTATTTTTAGTAGAGACGGGTTTCACCGTGTTGACCAGGATGGTCTCGATCTCTTGACCTCGTGATCCACCCGCCTCGGCCTCCCAAAGTGCTGGGATTACAGGCTTGAGCCACCGCGCCCGGCCCTCTGTCTAGTTTTTTAAAAGGTTGTGAAACATTTATATTATTTCTTACTTAAACGTTTCATATACCTCGCAAGTGAAACCATCTGAGCCTTGAATTTTCTTTATGAAAATGTTTTTGATAATTAACTCAACTTCTTTAGGAGATATAAAGCTATTTAATATTTTCTGTTTCATTTTTTGACCATTTTGAAATGTTGCCTTTTTTCTAAGTTGTCAAATTAGCATAAAGTTGTTCATAATATTTTCTTATCCTATTTTCATGTCTTCTGCTCTTAATATTGGTAGTATGCATTATTTTTTCTTTTGATTAGTCTGGCTATAGGTTTATCCATATTGTTGATCCTCTCAAATAACCAAATTTCCTCTGTTAATTTTCTCAATTATTTATCTGTTTTCTGTTTCAACAATATCTGCCTTTATCTCTATTATTTTCTTTTTCTATTTACTCTTCTCTTCTAGTTTATTCAGTTGGAAACTTCGATTTTTAGATTTTTATTCCTTTCTAATATGAGCATTTAAAGCTATGTTTCCCTCTAGCATTGTTTTAGCTGTATCTCACCAACATTGTTTAATTTCTAAATATTTGTATGTTTAAAGATTTCATATTGTTAATTTTGAATTTAATTCCATTGGAATTAAAGAATAAATTCCGTATGATTTAAATAGTTTTGAATGTGTTGAGACTTCTTTATGACCCTATATATGTTCTATCTTGATGAAGGTATCAGTACATTTATAAAGAATATGTATTCTGTAGTTGTTGGGTTTAATGTCTTTTAAATATCAACAGAAGAGAATGTTGGTGAAATCTTCTATGCCTTTACTTATTTTTTATTGTTGTTCAGTTACTCTATAAATTGCTAAGATTGGGTTGTTAAATTTTTGAATTTTTTTTTGAGATGGAGTCTTGCTCTGTCACCCAGGTTGGAGTGCAGTGGCATGATCTTGGCTCACTGCAACCTCTGCCTCCCAAGTTCAAGCGATTCTCCTGCCTCAGCCTCCCAAGTAGCTGGGATTACAAGCATGCACCACCACACCTGGCCAATTTTTGTGTTTTTCGAAGAGATGGGGTTTCACCATGTTGGCCAGGCTGGTCTCGAACTCCTGATCTCAAGTAATCTGCCTGTCTTGGCTTCCCAAAGTGCTAGTATTACAGGCATGAGCCACCATGCCTGGCCTGGGTTGTTAAATTCTTGAACTATGATTCTAGAATTGTATATTTCTCCCTTTAGTTCTGCCATTTTTAGCTTTATGTATTTTGAAACTATATTTTTAGGCACATACATATTTATGATTATGTCATTCTGATGAATTTACCTTTTTAGTATTAAAAAAGGTCACTTTAATTTCTGATAATGCTCTTTTTCTCGAAGTCTATTTTATCTAGTATTAATCTAGTTTCTACTATAGCCTTCTTTTTTTCTTTTCCTTTTTGCCTTCTCATACTTGCTATTGCATGGTATATCTTTTTTTTTTTTTTTTTTTTT
>NW_022436963.1:5389606-5491955 GCF_009761245.1 Sapajus apella
CAAAGTGCTGGGATTACAGGCTTGAGCCACCGCACCCGGCTTTGCATGGTATATCTTTTTCCATTCCTGTACTTTCAATCTATCTGCATTTCTATGTTTAAAGTGCTTGTCCGTCCATCCGTCTGTCCTTCCTTCGTTTCTTCCTTACTTCCTTCCTTCCTCTCTTCTTTCTCTCTTTCTTTTTTAGATGGAGTTTTGCTCTTGTCGCCCGGCTGGAGTCCAATGGTGCAATCTTGGCTCACCGCAACCTCTGCCTCCTGGTTCAAGCAATTCTCTTGCCTCAGCCTCCAGAGTAGCTGGGTCTACAGGCATGCACCAATATGCCTTGCTAATTTTTGTGTTTTTAGTAGAGACAAGGTTTCATCATGTTGGCCAGGCTAGTCTCGAACTCATGATCTCAGATGATCTGCCCGCCTCAGCCTTCCAAAGTGCTGGGATTATAGGTGTGAACGACCACACCCGGCCCTAAAGTGCTTTTCTTTTAGATAGCATATAGTTGAGAATTGCATTTTTATCCATTCTGACATCTCTGCCCTTTAGTGGGTATGTTTAGGCCAGCACTAACAGAACTTTTTATACTGTTAGAAAGATTCTATATCTGTACTGTGCAATAGGGCAGCTATTAGTCACATGTAACTATTGAACAATTAGAATGTGGCTAGTGTGACTGAGGAACTGAAGTCTTTTTTTTTTTTTTTTTTTTCTGAGGGAGTTTCTCTTTTTGTACCCAGGCTGGAGTGCAATGGCGCGATCTCGGCTCACCGCAACCTCCGCCTCCCGGGTTCAGGCAATTCTCCTGCCTCAGCCTCCTGAGTAGCTGGGATTACAGGCACGCGCCACCATGCCCAGCTAATTTTTTGTATTTTTAGTAGAGACGGGGTTTCACCATGTTGACCAGGATGGTCTCGATCTCTTGACCTCGTGATCCACCCGCCTCGGCCTTCCAAAGTGCTGGGATTACAGGCTTGAGCCACCGCGCCCGGCCGGAACTGAAGTCTTAATCTTATTTAACTTTAGTTACTTTTAATTAATGTAGCCACAAATGCCTAGTAGCTACCATTTTGCATACTGCAGGTTTAAGTCATTAACATTTAATGTAATTTTTATTCTGGTTGAATTCAGGTCTATCATTTTGCTATTTGCTTTCTTTTGGTTCCCTCCTGTTTTTTGTTTTTTTTTTTGTTTTAATTCCTCTGGTTCTCCTTTCTTACCTTTTAAAAATTATTTGGATACTTTTTATAATGTCAGTTTAATTTTCATTTGCTAAACTGTATCTCTCTGCATTATTATTATATTTTACTGTTCGTTCTAGCTAGGGATTACAATATACATCCCTAACTTTGAAGTCTACTTTGAGTTAATATTGTTCCATTTCACTTAAAATATAGAAACCTGCAACTGTGTAGGTTTATATATGTTACATATTCCACTGTAAAATTTTGTGATATTTGTTTTAGTCACTTCATTTTTTTTGAGACTGAGTCTTGCACTGTCGTTTGGGCTGAAGCAAAGGTGCAGTCTCGGCTCACTGCAATCTCTGCCTCCTGGGTTCACGCTATTCTCCTGCCTCAGGCTCCAGAGTAGCTGGGATTACAGGCACACACCACTGCACCAGCTAATTTTTTTGTATTTTAAGTAGAGATGGGGTTTCACTATGTTGGCCAGACTGGTCTCGAACTCTTGACCTTGTGATCTGCCCGCCTTGGCCTCCCAAAGTGCTGGAATTACAGGTGTGAGCCACTGTGCCCGGCCTTAGTCACTTTAAAGAAAGAGGAAAAAACAGTTTTCTGTACCATCTACATATCTACCTTTTTTTGTCATTTATTCCTTCCTGAGTTCACATTTCGTATGATATCATTTCCCCTCAGCCTGAAGAATTTCCTTTAGCATTTCTTGCAGTTCATGTCTACTAGCAATGAATTGTTTTAGGTTCCATTTATCTAAGAATGTCTTTATTTTGCCTTCATTTTTAAAGGATATTTTTACTGGATGTAGATTTTTGGGTTGACAGGGTTTTTTCTTATAGCATTTAAATTATATTGTATTATCTTCTGATCTCCATTGTTTGTGATGAGAAGTCCATGATCATAGATTGTTGCTTTGTCTTACTGCTTTAAGATGTTCTGTGTCCTTGATTTTCAGCAGTGTGACTAAATGTATGTAGGTATGGTGTTGTCAAAAAAGTTTGTCCTGCTTGGAGTTTGCAGGATCTTCTTGAATCTATACACTTACTTCATTGATCAAATGTGAGGAAATTTTGACTGTTACTTCTTTAAATTTTTTTTTTCTGCCCTATTCTCTTTTCCTCATCTTTTAAAACTTCAGTTGCACGTATGTTAGAACTTTTGATACTATCACACAGTTCCTTGTGACTCTGAGTATTTTTTTAAGTCTTTATCTTTCTTATTTAAGGTAGGTGTTTCTTTTGCTCTCTCATTATTTTCACTAAAACTTTAAAAAAATTCATTCTGTGGCTAGCATAGTGGTTTATGCCTGTAATCCCATCACTTTGGGAGGCTGAGGTGGGCTGATTGCTTGAATTCAGGAGCTCGAGACCAGCCTGGGTAACATGGTAAAACCCGGTCTTTGCTAAAAATACAAATATCAGCTGGGCATGGTGGCACACGCCTATAGTCCCAGCTACTCAGGAGGCTGAGGTGGGAGAATTGCTTGAACCTGAAAGATGGAGGTTGCAGTGAACCGAGATTGCGCTGCTGCACTCCAGTCTGGGCAACAGAGCAAGGCTCCATCTGAAATAAAAAATAAAAAAAAATTTATTAAACTCAACCAATGATTTTTTTTTCTTGTTTACTTCAGATAGTGTATTTTACTTCTAGAATTTATTAATTATTATTATTTTTTTTTGAGATGGAGTTTAGCTCTTGTTGCCCAGGCTGGATGCAATGGCGTGATCCTGGCTCACCACAACCTCCACCTCCCGGGTTCAAGTGATTCTCCTGCCTCAGCCTCCTAAGTAGCTGGGATTACAGGCATGCACCACCATGCCCAGCTAACTCTGTATGTTTTTCTTTTTTTGTAGAGATGAGGTTTCTCCATGTTGGTTAGGCTGGTCTCAAACTCCCAACCTCAGGTGATCTGCCCGTCTCAGCCCCCCAAAGTGCTGGAATTAAAGGCTTAAGCCACTGCTCCCAACCTGCTTCCAGAATTTCTGTTTGAATCTTTTTAATGGTTTTTGCTTCTCTGCTGAGATCTTTCATTTGTCTTTGATTTGAAGCATAAATTTTTTTTCTTCCTTGAATGAAGTTATAATAGCTGCTTTAAAATATTCGTCTGCTAACTCTAATATCTGGGTTATATCAAGACTGTTCTTATCTGGGCTGAGCTGGAGTTAGCTCCTCACTATGGGTTAATCTCAGATCTGTTCTGTATATATTTATTCTGAAGCCCAGGATAAGGGGAAGTTACTACTCAGGGAAAGTTCTTCTCATGGCCATGACAGAGAGAAAAGAGGACAAGCCCAAGAATGTAATTATATTTCAAGTCCTTACTTGCTTTATTTATTTATGTACGTATTGAGACAAGGTTTCCACCCAGTCTGGAGTTCAGTGGTGCAATCATGGCCTTGACCTCCTGGGCTCAAGTGATTCTCCTGTCTCAGCCTCCCAAGTAGCTGGACTATAGGTGTGAACCACCATACCTGGCTCATTTACTCATTTTTTTTTTTTTGGTAGCGATGCAGTCTCATTATGTTTCCCAGGCTGGGTCTCTAACTCCTGGGCTCAAGTGATCCTCCCGCCTTGGCCTCCCAAAGTGCTGGGATTATAGATATGAGCCATCATACCCAGCCCATTTTGCCTCTTTTAGGTCTGAGTTCAAATATGTTATGAAATGGTTGCTAAGCACAGATCATTTAAAAGCCCTTGAGTTTTCTGGCTTCCTTGTCAAATGTCCTAGAAACCTTCTCCAGGAAGACTTGTGAGACATCTGCTTGTGAGACCATGATGTCTATTCCTCAGCCTCCTAAGGTAGGAGGGGGTAGATTTTTCTGATTTGATTTTTTTAAAAAAGGGCTTAGTTGAGTAGTTTGGACCTGGCAAAATGTACTGAGGAAGATTTTTAAAAAATTACCCTGGAGTACTTAAAGCCAGAACCTGAGCAAGACTATAGGGTATGTGACACAACAAAAAATAAATATTTCATCTTTGTCCTTGGGCTCCTGACACACAGTTCTTAAAATCCTTGGAATCTCTGGAGTGATAAGAGTATATTTTGCTTGGTAATGAGATTACTGTTGGCTGGGGGTCCCTAGATAACTGCAGGATGAAGGTTGGCCTCTAGAAATACCAAAGCGTGATTGGAACGTTGGAACTTTTAGCCTCACCTCCAGACCTCCAGGGAGGGGAAGGCAGCTGGAGACTTCACCAATGGCTAATGACCTAATCAATCATGGAAACTTCATAAAGCCCCTAAACAACGGGGATCAGGGAGTTTCCAGGTTGATGAGTACATCTAGTGGGGGCAGTTGGCAACTCCAGCTGAGAGAGAAGCTCTGGTGTTCAGGACCCTTCTAAAGGTATATAATTTTCCCTTGTATACCTTTTCATGCTACAGAAAGTGAAGACTTCTCTACCCCCCAAATGTTTCTTTTCTTGCCTGTAACAATGCCCAGATTTTCACCATTTTGTAGCTCATTCCTTTGCAACTTGACAATTTTTTGCAGTCCTTAATAATATATACTAAGTGCAAATGACCCTCACGTGGTAATGCTTTAGGTCTTGCTAACATTCTAAGGAAGAAGGTTGTCTCATGGAGTTGGATTTGCTGTTCATTTGTATCCTTTATAATAAACCAGTAATAGTAAGTAGAGCACTCTCCTGAGTTCTGTAAGTTGTTTCAGCAGATTATCAAACATGAGGAGGGAGTCGTAAAATTCCCTTGAATGTATAGTTGGTCCAGTGCAATTGGAATCTGAAGTGCGGGCAGTGTTGTGGGATGGAGCCCTTAACTTGTGGGATCTGATGCAAACTCCTGTAGAGTGTCAGCATTGAACTGAATTGAATTATAGGCACCCTGCTGGTGTTGGAAAGTTGAAGAAGTGGTGTTGGAAAAGATGCCGTGCATTTGGTGTCAAAAGTGTTGTGAGTGAAAATGGTTTGAAGGGTGACAAAGTGTCTTGCATTCTTCCTAGCTTTTTTTGCATTTCAATTTCCATTTCTCCTTTCCCAGGCCCTTACCTTCTCTGTGCAAATGTGTTTGATCCATTTTCATCAGGGTCTCAATCACAGCTAGTTGCTGTAGCCATACAAGAAACTCCAGAGTCATCTAACATGATCCAGTACACAGTCACCATCCAGATTCCTTAAGGAATAGTCAGTTGGTCTCAGCTTTAATTCACTTTCTTTCCTTAGAATGTTAGCAAGGCCTAAAGCATTGTCCATGTGAGGGTCCTTTGTACTTAGTATCTATTATTAAGGGCTGCGGAAAGTTTTCAGTTTCCAAAGCAATGAGCTACAAAATGGTGAAAATTGGGCATTGATACAGGCAAGAGAGGAAACACTGGGGGTTAAAGAAGTTTTTTAACTTTCTGTAGTATCAGACTGCGCTTTTCCTTAGTCTTCCCATCCTTAGGCCACCCTGGACAACCCTGGTGCTACTTGCCTTAAGGGACATAGTCATTTCAAACTTGAATGGTCATCTCTAGCCTTCTTTCAGGACTGAAAATAAATGTCATTGATATGGAGGAAGTGTTTTGGACAGAACAGGGTTTATTACTTTCTTACGTCTCTGCCACATTCAGGTCACAACGGTTTTAAAAGGAGACAAAGCTACTCTTATTATCAGCAATGGCAGAGGCATGAAGGAGCTTTTAAATTGGAACTGGGGGCTCTGCCCACTCAAAAGTGTTTATCTTCAGGGAAGTAGAATCACCCACCTAAAATGCAATTTTTTCAGGTGCCTACTTGGTTGTTACACGCCTTCTCCCACTAGGTGTCACCACACTACACAGTAAAGAAGGGAAATGACAGCTGTGTCTGAAAAGCTTCTAGACTAGATAAATAGTTGCGTTTAGGTTAGCAGCAAATTGGGCATAATTAGTTTATTTAACAAACTGTATCTTTAAGATATGAAAATCTCATATAATCAGGCTAGAAAGTAAATCGCCTCATTCACTCACTCTCTTAAAATGCTATCAGTTCTGGAACCCAAGCAGAGAGGAGCTTAAAGTCACTTACTTGATCTGTAAAACACCCAGCTGGATTAAATCAGCTGATGACCCTGCATAGCCGAGTGGATCTCACTCCTCAGGATAGTAAATCTCTTTGTTGAGAGGTCGGATTACTGCTAGATCCCTTTATCACCAGAGCTGAGCTTTCGCGGCTGCTGAGGATTAGACATGATCCTCCTCCATCCACACCACTTTAGCGTCCTTCCTCCTCCCACAGCCCCCTTTGTGGTCACTCTTCTGTGAAGGTGAAGATAAGATGCCAGAGATATCGAAGGAGGGAATGTGGCAGCCCCTTTCCAGCATCTCATTTCCAGCACCCCAGTTGACAAGCTGTCCCGTCAGCAATGAAAAAGATCCTTATTCCCTGAACATCCAGCCCCCGGGGGCCTGGCCTTTGTATATCAGCTCCATCTCAAATCTAATTTAGGGTATACAGATGCTTGGTGGAAAGCAAAGCACAGCTAATCTGACATATTGCACAGGGTGAGTGATGTACACTTGTGGATGGTATCTAAATACAATGACTTGCAGCTCCACGGCGCTGACCCTTTCCATCTCCAAGACAGACCCCGCTGTGTGCCTCCATCTAACTTCTATGGATAATAGTTACATCTAGGGGTCAGGAAGCTGGTGGCTCAGGGATCCCCTCGTGTTCTGTTCTTTGACAAAGACAAGATGCCATTGACATCTGACCTTCCTTTTGGTACAAGGTTTAAAGTTTCATTTCAGGTAGGTCAGTGGAGATGGCTGTAAAGCTGTCCTGAGAGTTTGTGAGCTCCCAGAGAGAGAATTGGAATTTAGCCACCATCATTAGCATCAAGTAGGATTTATAAATTAACTATCTGCATTCAACTCAGGCTGGGTCTCACATTTTTTTTTTTTTTACCTTACATAGAACAGCTCCCTACATACTTCTAAATGAAATCAAGCAGAGCCAGGCTTGCCACATACAGTTGTGTACAACGCTAGGAGGTGCCATTTATATCGTTGCCCACCTAAGCATAGGCGCTGCCTGGGTAGCACTCCAACATAGAAAGCAGATAAAAGCAGTGCTCTGTTAACATAAAAATGTACATTCTAATTCTGAACCTTTATTTAACAGCCAATCAAGGGAAATAACTTTTTGGTAAAAATAAAAATTTGAAATCGTGAGTTATAGTTGAAAGTTGTCCTTTTTATCAGTGTTTGCATCTGAGATTATGCAGTTAAAAACATCTTTTTTTGGAGCAAAGTCTTGCTCTGTTGCCCAGGCTGCAGTGCAGTGGCGTGATTTTGGCTCATTGCCACCTCCACCTCCTGGTTTCAAGTGATTCTTGTGCCTCAACCTCCTGAATAGCTGGGATTACAGGCGTGCGCTACCATGCCCGGCTAATTTTTGTATTTTTAGTAGAGATGGGGTTTCACCATGTTGGCCAGGTTGGTCTTGAACTCCTGGGCTCAAGTGATCCACTGGCCTCATCCTCCCAAAGTGCTGGGATTACAGGCATGCCTGGTTTAGGAATACTTGAATCAGATTCAGACACTCATAAATGCACAATTTAGAACCGGGATAGTCTTTGTGGAGGGGAAGAAGGCAATATCTATCAAATGTACATTCTGTTTAACCCAGCAATTCCACCTCTAGGATATTATCAGATCTACTCTCAACTATGAAAAATGATCTGTAGACTGAGTGATTTATTGCTGTATTGTTTGTAGCAGCAAAAGATTGGAAAGAACCTAAATGTCTGATAGAGGACAGATTACACAATAGAGTATTTAGCAGCTCTCTTAGGAAAGAGAAAGCTGTCTATTGTCAATATGAAATTATCTCTAGAAGCTTGGTCCCATGAACAGAGCAAGGTGAAGAAATGTGTGAATAATATGCACCCCTTGAGTGTGTGTGTAGGGGGGTGGTGTGTATGTTGATCTATCTGTTTGCATATGCGTAAGAAACCTCTGGACAGATAACCAAGAAACTAATAGCACTGCTTGCCTCCAGGGTGAGATACTGACTGGTATGGGCAGGGACAGGGGACACTTATTGGATAAGATACCCTTTGAATTTTGAACCACATGAATATATTACCTATCCAAATAACAACAATAATACAGTAGTCTCCCCTTATCTGAGGGGATATGTTTCAAGTCCTCCAGTGGATGCCTAAAACCCAGCAGAGTACAGAAACCTAGCTACACTTTTTTTTTTTTTTTGGTTTGATAATCAAGACAGCTAGCTACTAAGTGGCGAATGGTCAGGTTCCATGTTCAGTGTGGATGTACAGGACAAAGAGATGATTCACATCCTGGGAGGGAGGAAGTGACATGGATTTCTCCCCTGACTCAGAATAGCCTGAGATTTAACACTTATGAATTATTTCTGGACTTTTCCATTTAATATTTTCAGACCATGGTTAACCACGAAGAGCTGAAATCATGGAAAGTGAAACCTCAGATAAGGAGAGACTACTGTAGTAATAATAATGATAATAATTAATGGCCAGGTCCCCCCACAAAAGAAAAACCATCCCAAACAGGTGAAAATCACAGTAGCAATCTAAAATACGATATACTCACAGTGTAGCTGACCCATGCCTAATTCTCTCTGGTGTTTCATCTAC
Organism: Sapajus apella; assembly: GCF_009761245.1. NCBI lineage: Eukaryota > Metazoa > Chordata > Mammalia > Primates > Cebidae > Sapajus > Sapajus apella. The sequence goes on from NW_022436963.1 coordinate 5,398,394, forward strand.
ACACCAGGATCAGCTCACTGTGGCTAAGAGGGCATCATACAGTGTCAGGGTTTCAATTCTGCCTCTCCTACTTATTGGCTGTACGACTTAGGGCAAATTTACTTAACTTCTGTCTGCCTCAGTTCTCATTTCAGTAAATGATGATAAATCCTACTTCAAAAGGTTATTGACAGGACTGGATGAGTTAGTACCTGTTAAGTGATCACCAAAATGTTTAAAAAGAATGAAGCAGAACAAACCCCCCACTGAGGCTGGCACTAATTGTGGTGCAAGTGGGCTGTAGCAGTTTGATTGATAAGTAAGAGAAAGTCAGTATAGCCTTTCATACACAGTAGGTGCTTAATAAACATTAATTCACTCCCCATTCATACTTAATTGGGCTTCCAGGTCTTCATAGACCCTTTCTGAGCAGACTAGAAACTAATTTTCTACTGAGCATATTTGTGATCTCTACATTTCAGTCTGCAGGTGGACCCTTTGAGCTGTCTTAGACTGGGTCAGGGTGCTTTTTTTTTTTTTTTTCAGGCCTTAGACAGTGGAGGGTGCTTTTAAAATGAAGAATCTGTTTGGCTCTGTTATTCTCATGTCAGTTTCTTAGGTTTGTCTAAGTAAACATTTCCATATATTTTGGTCCACACTTTATATGGATTAAATTGTTGCAGTGGAAATGCATCATGATGTGAAATGAGAAACTTGTCGTTACGATTTCAGGCATAAATTAAAGGAAAGATATGAGGCAATTATATGAATAATTCTTAGAAATACAGAAACAAAATAAAAAACAAATTGCCAACATTTTTAGAGAGACCACCTATGTCAGGGGTCTTGCCAAACACTTTACAAGCCTTACCTTTAACGCTTTGTGTGAGTTAACATTATCAGTTCCTGTTTACACATGGAAACTGAGGCAAGTTGCCCAAGGTTACAAGATAGAAAATGGCAGAGATAGGATTGAAACTCAAACCTCGATAATTTCAGCCCCTAAGTTTTGTATATATACCATCTCCTCTGAGCCAAATCATTGCAAAACAAAATTTATAACACTTAAACAGAAATTGATAATTGATTTTATGATAATTTTCTAACTGAGGAAGCGTCTATAGTTTGTTTCATGTTAATGTGTGTTAGGGTCCTTATATGCACTGTCTTAAAATAATTCTTACATTAGCTCTCTGAGTTAGGGATTGTCCTCATCCTTCAGGTAAGAAACCAAGACTCAGAGAAGTTAGGTAACTTGCTCAAGGTCACATAGCAACTGAAGAAGAAAGAAGGCATTTAAACTCAGGTCTGTCTACTTCCATAGGGCTCAGACCTGTAGTTTGATAAGAATGTCTCTTCATAGCTTTTTCTTATTTTTTTCTCAACCCCCATTGCTGGGGCATGAGATGAAAAGAAGTTCTATGCAAGGGCCTCAAAACTGGTCTCATGAATTCTGTTTCTCTTGGTCAAATACCCATGTAACTCAAAATAAAAAACAGACTTTCACATTAAAATGAGATAAATCTCTGTCTCTCTGTATCTAAATTCTATTTACCTTCTCTCTAATAAAATATTTCTCATTAGAATATGCATTTGTAGGACAGGTGTGGTGACTCATGGCTACAGTCCTAGTAGTTTGGGAGGCCAAGGAGGGACGATCTCTTGAGGCCAGAAGTTTGAGAAAACACCCTGGGCAACATAGTGAGGACCGGTCTCTAAAAGAAAAAAAAAAAAAGGCCAGGAGCAGTTGCTCACGCCTGTAATCCCAGCACTTTGGGAGGCTGAGCTGGGCAGATCAACTGAAGTCAGGAGTTCAAGATCAGCCTGGCCAGCATGGCGAAACCCCAGCTCTACTAAAATAATAATAATAATAATAATACAAAACTTAGCTGGGTGTGGTGGTGCCCTCCTGTAATCTCAGCTACTTGAGAGGCTGAGGCAGGAGAATCACTTGAACCCAGAAGGCGGAGGTTGCAGTGAGCCAAGATCATGCCACTGTACTCTAGCCTGGGCAACAGAGTGAGACTCCATCTAAAAAAAAAAAAAAAGAATATTCATTTGTGGCATGATTCCTACAATAACACAATCATGTCTGTAGTTCCTTATCATCTGAGTTGTTGGCGTTGATGGGATGAAGAGAGCCTGGCAGGGTGATTGGACCTCCAGCTTCCAGACAGAGCTTGGCCATTTGCTGGCCTCAGGGATTCTGTGTCTGTGGAATAAATGCAATTGGGTTGTAGTCCCGAAGCCAGGAAGCTAGATTGTGGCCCCTGGCAAAGATGGAGCTCTTCTCCACATATGATGACTGAGTGACTACCGTATGCCAAGCATACCAACAACTGACAACACATGAGAATTTGGAGACTCTGTGAAGTTTTGTCACTTCATCCAAATGCCCCAAAGCCAGTAAGTGGTAGAGTGAAGATTCAAGCCCAGGCCACCTTGGCTTAATACCTTGCACTGTCACCACTTAGCTCAACAGTCCTGATGCCAATAGAATTACCCATCCTATACTGCTCAAAGAGAGGCCGATCTCTATGCAAAGACATTCACATGCATGGAGAAAGCAAAAACTGGATCCTACTACTTGTACTATTTGGTAGTTTTTTTCTCTTAACAATATGCTCTAAAGTTTATCTTCATTTTTAAGGGAAAGCCTCTCAGTTCCGTGTTGCTGCATTTTCCCTGCAGGGCTAGGCAGACTGAGGGATGAGATCCTAGGAGGTACACAAAGGCAACTTGGGCTCACTGTTAAAAATATTTACATGCCAGGGCCTTTAGATGACCCCCAAACAGCCAGATCCTCTTCAACAAAAGGAGAAAAAATCCAGAATTTTCTTGGCTGTGTTGTGTAGTTTCCATTAGCTAAACTGTCCCTAAGAACAATGCTGAGTCAGGACCTGAATTATCTTTTTCTCTGCCGGGGTTCTTGCCTTTGGCTTGCTGCCATTCTCTGTGTGCTACAAGGCATGAAGACAGGTCTCTACCTCATCTCTCATGAGAGGTGATAGAGACTATATATTTTGATGGGCAGTAACACAGTGTGTGGATTAGGAGAATGCATTCAAGTCCTGGCTCCAATACTGTCAAACCGTGTGTGCTTGAGCATATTATTGAATTCAGAGCCTTGGTTTCGTCCTCTGTAAAGCACAGATTCTGAGATTGCCTTCCTCATAGGGCTGTTGTCAGGGTCCAGTGAGATAGGCATGGAAGTTGCTTAGCTCAGTGCCTAACACTGGCCCCATACGAGGCTGTGGGGAATTCTGCGTTTGTTCTCTTGAGGCTTCATGGAGTCGTGGAGTCAAGCATATGATCAGGCTACCTTGGAGCTCTTTCTAGACATGCCTCAGCACACAGAGCCTGGGGAACTCTGGGTCTTGCTACCTACTGGGCTCCCGGGAGGGTGGGGTAGGAGGCAGGGACAGGGAAATAGCCCTCCCTTTCTCAAATGCCAAAAATTGTCTGTTGGAGAAGTCAGTCCTCCCCTTTACCAGGAATTTGGTCCAGAGAGGGAGGGTTCAGGGCCCCTTCTCAGGGATGCATCAACATCTATGATTTGTCCCCCTCTTTCTCACTGCCTCCTTCCCGTGAACCCCATGAAATTTTTATCTAGCCTGAGACGGAGGAGGGACAGCTGTTGGACAGGAAAGCTATCCCCTACTGTGTATTCTTGTAAATTTTCTAACTAATGCAAGGGGAAGCTTTTGTAATTCAAAAGCCAGTCATTTACCCCTCCATTTATTGTGTTCTATTTTAAAATAATATCCTGCCACTGTAGTGTGGCTTTATTTTGTGGAAAATGCTAAGCAACTCCCTATCTTTGGTTGCCTGGCTAATAGCTGTATAGGTTGGCTGTTTTAGACTCCCGTGTATGCACCATGAAGGGCCTGTGGTCCCCTTAGTGTTTGGTACTGGCACTCCATCCATGCCTGTCTAGTGATAGCATCTTACCTAAGAGACATTCTGCTCTGACTTGTTGAATGTGATTTTCAAGGTCCTTGATGGTAGTTTTTGTGCACAAAAGAGATTATTCAGAAGTAGCTTTGATTTTTAAATTGGTCTGTGATTTATTTATTTTTTTTTATTTTTTTATTTTTTTTCAGTTTGGTACTATATTTATTTATTTATTTATTTATTTTTTTTTTTTTAATTTTTTTTTTTTTCTTTCCCATTTATTTATTTTATTGCATTTTAGGTTTTGGGGTACATGTGAAGAACATGCAAAATTGTTGCATAGGAACACACGTGGCAGTGTGATTCGCTGTCTTCCTCCCCATTACCTACATCTGGCATTTCTCCCCTTGCTATCTCTCCCCAGCTTCCCACCCCCCACCATCCCTCCCCTATTTCCCCTCAACTGACCCCAGTGTGTAGTGCTCCCCTCCCTGTGTCCATGTGTTCTCATTGTTCAACACCCGCCTATGAGTGAGAACATGCGGTGTTTGATCTTCTGCTCTTCTGTCAGTTTGCTGAGAATGATGGTTTCCAGGTTCATCCAGGTCCCTACAAAGGACACAAACTCATCGTTTTTGATGGCTGCATAATATTCCATGGTGTATATGTGCCACATTTTCCCTATCCAGTCTATCGTCGAAGGGCATTTGGGTTGGTTCCAGGTCTTTGCTATTGTAAACAGTGCTGCAATGAACATTCGTGTACACGTGTCCTTATAGTAGAACGATTTGTAATCCTTTGGATATATACCCAGTAATGGGATTGCTGGGTCAAATGGAATTTCTATTTCTAGGTCCTTGAGGAATCGCCACACTGTCTTCCACAATGGTTGAAATAATTTACACTCCCACCAACAGTGCAAAAGTGTTCCTATTTCTCCACATCCTCTCCAGCATCTGTTGTCTCCAGATTTTTTAATGATCGCCATTCTAACCGGCGTGAGATGGTATCTCAATGTAGTTTTGATTTGCATTTCTCTGATGACCAGTGATGATGAGCATTTTTTCATATGTTTGTTGGCCTCATGTATGTCTTCTTTTGAGAAGTGTCTGTTCATATCCTTTGCCCACTTTTGAATGGGCTTGTTAGTTTTTTTCTTGTAAATCTGCTTTAGTTCTTTGTAAATTTTGGATATCAGCCCTTTGTCAGATGGGTAAACTGCAAAAATTTTTTCCCAATCTGTTGGTTGCCGATTCACTCTAATGATTGTTTCTTTTGCTGTGCAGAAGCTGTGGAGTTTGATTAGGTCCCATTTGTCTATTTTGGCTTTTGTTGTCAATGCGTTTGGCGTTTTGGTCATGAAGTCCTTGCCTACACCTACGTCCTGAATGGTTTTGCCTAGATTTTCTTCTAGGGTTTTTATGGTGTTAGGTCTTATGTTTAAGTCTTTAATCCATCTGGAGTTAATTTTAGTGTAAGGTGTCAGGGAGGGGTCCAGTTTCTGCTTTCTGCACATGGCTAGCTAGCTTTCCCAACACCATTTATTGAACAGGGAATCCTTTCCCCATTGCTTGTTTTTGTTTGGTTTGTCAAAGATCAGATGGTTGTAGAAAGGTTGTGTTGCCTCCGAGACCTCTGTTCTGTTCCATTGGTCTATATCTCTGTTTTGGTACCAGTACCATGCTGTTTTGATTACCGTAGCCTTGTAGTATAGTTTGAAGTCTGGTATTGTGATGCCCCCCGCTTTGTTCTTTTTGCTTAGAATTGACTTGGCTATGTGGGCTCTCTTTTGGTTCCATATGAAGTTTAAGGTGGTTTTTTCCAGTTCTGCAAAGAAGGTCATTGGTAGCTTGATGGGGATAGCATTGAATCTGTAAATTACTTTGGGCAGTATGGCCATTTTCACGATATTGATTCTTCCTAACCATGAACATGGGATGTTTCTCCATCTGTTTGTGTCCTCTCTTATTTCGTTGAGCAGTGGCTTGTAGTTCTCCTTGAAGAGGTCCTTTACATTCCTTGTTAGTTGTATTCCTAGGTATTTTATTCTCTTTGTGGCAATTGTGAATGGAAGTTTGTTCTTGATTTGGCTCTCTTTAAGTCTGTTACTGTTGTATAGGAATGCATGTGATTTTTGTACATTGATTTTGTATCCTGAGACTTTGCTGAACTTGCTTATCAGTTTCAGGAGGTTTGGGGCTGAGACAATGGGGTCTTCTAGATATACAATCATGTCGTCTGCAAATAGAGACAATTTGACTTCCTCCTTTCCTATTTGAATGCCCTTTATTTCTTTTTTTTGCCTGATTGCTCTGGCTAGAACTTCTAATACTATATTGAATAGCAGTGGTGAGAGCGGGCATCCTTGTCTGGTGCCACATTTCAAGGGGAATGCTTCCAGTTTTTGCCCATTCAGTATGATATTGGCTGTTGGTTTGTCATAAATAGCTTTTATTATTTTGAGATACGTTCCATTGATACCTAGCTTATTGAGTGTTTTTAGCATAAAGGGCTGTTGAATTTTGTCAAAGGCCTTCTCTGCATCAATTGAGATAATCATGTGGTTTTTGTCTTTAGTTCTGTTTATGTGGTGAATTACGTTTATAGACTTGCGTATGTTGAACCAGCCTTGCATCCCTGGGATGAAGCCTACTTGATCATGGTGGATAAGCTTTTTGATGTGCTGTTGCAATCGGCTTGTCAGTATTTTATTGAAGATTTTTGCATCTATGTTCATCATGGATATTGGCCTGAAGTTTTCTTTTCTTGTTGAGTCTCTGCCGGGTTTTGGAATCAGGATGATGTTGGTCTCATAAAATGATTTGGGAAGAATTCCCTCTTTTTGTATTGTTTGGAATAGTTTCAGAAGAAATGGTACCAGCTCCTCTTTGTATGTCTGGTAGAATTCAGCTGTGAACCCATCTGGACCTGGGCATTTTTTGGGTGGTAAGCTCTTAATTGCTGCCTCAACTTCAGACCTTGTTATGGGTCTGTTCAGGGTTTCGGCTTCTTCCTGGTTTAGGCTTGGCAGTAGGCAAGTGTCCCGGAATTTATCCATTTCTTCCAGGTTTATTAGTTTGTGTGCATAGAGTTGTTTGTAATAATCTCTGATGATGGTTTGAATTTCTGTGGAATCTGTGGTGATATCCCCTTTATCGTTTTTTATTGCATCAATTTGGTTATTCTCTCTTTTTTTTTTTTATTAATCTGGCTAGTGGTCTGTCTATTTTGTTGATCTTTTCAAAAAACCAGCTCCTGGATTTATTGATTTTTTGAAGGGTTTTTTGTGTCTCTATCTCTTTCAGTTCTGCTCTGATCTTAGCTATTTCTTGTCTTCTGCTAGACTTTGAGTTTTTTTGATCTTGCTCCTCTAGCTCTTTCAGTTTTGACGATAGGGTGTCAATTTTTGATCTCTCCTTGCTTCTCATGTGGGCACTTATTGCTATATATTTTCCTCTAGAGACTGCTTTAAATGTGTCCCAGAGATTCTGGTATGTTGTTTCTTCATTCTCGTTGGTTTCGAAGAACATCTTTATTTCTGCCTTCATTTCATTGTTTATCCAGTCAACATTCAAGAGCAAGTTGTTCAGTTTCCATGAAGCTGTGCGGTTCTGAGTTAGTTTTTGAATTCTGAGTTCTAACTTGATTGCACTGTGGTCTGAGAGACTGTTTGTTACGATTTCCGTTCTTTTGCATTTGCTGAGGAGTGATTTACTCCCAATTATGTGGTCAATTTTAGAGTAGGTGTGATGTGGTGCTGAGAAGAATGTATATTCTGTGGATTTGGGGTGGAGAGTTCTGTAAATGTCTATTAGGTTTGCTTGGTCCAGGTCTGAGTTCAAGTCCTGGATATCCTTGTTAATTTTCTGTCTGGTTGATCTGTCTAATGTTGACAATGGGGTGTTAAAGTCTCCCACTATTATTGTGTGGGAGTCTAAGTCTCTTTGTAAGTCATTAAGAACTTGCCTTATGTATCTGGGTGCTCCTGTATTGGGTGCATATATGTTTAGGATCGTTAGCTCTTCTTGTTGCATTGATCCTTTTACCATTATGTAATGTCCCTCTTTGTCTCTTATGATCTTTGTTGCTTTAAAGTCTAATTTATCAGAGATGAGAATTGCAACTCCTGCTTTTTTTTGCTCTCCATTTGCTTGCTAAATCTTCCTCCATCCCTTTATTTTGAGCCTTTGTGTATCCTTGCATGTGAGATGGGTTTCCTGGATACAGCACACCAATGGGTTTTGTCTTTTTATCCAATTTGCCAGTCTGTGTCTTTTGATTGGGGCATTTAGTCCATTTACATTTAGGGTTAATATTGTTATGTGTGAATTTGATACTGCCATTTTGGTGCTAGCTGGCTGTTTTGCCCTTTAGTTGAGCTGGTACTTGTTGTTCCTTTATAAGTGTAGAGCCTCTTTCAGGAGCTCTTGTAGAGCTGGCCTGGTGGTGACGAAATCTCTTAGTACTTGCATGTTCCCAAAGGATTTTATTTTTCCTTCACTTATGAAGCTTAGTTTGGCTGGATAGGAGATTCTGGGTTGAAAGTTCTTTTCTTTAAGGATGTTGAATATTGTGATTTATTAAAGTTAGAATTTAAAGAAAATTCTTTGTATTTTTAAGCTTTTAAGTTTAGATTACAAATCTTATTATTGTATTTGTAAGCCTAGCAAGTTATAACAGTCACTTTTAAGGAGGCTTTGATTAATGTTTGGTCCCATTTAAAGACTTGGTGAAACTACTTTTAAACTGCTTTTATAAATTTAATATATTCAATTTCCTTTAGGTACTATAATTGTCTGACTTAACAAAACCTTCTTGAACACTTAAATAACTCTTATAAATCTAATATATTAGACTTAGAAATATGGTAAACTTTTAGTTCTTTTAAAGTATTCAGTTCTGTAATAAACCTATTAAGACATAAACTTAACATGACTATATCAATTACATATTTAAAATTAGAATCATAAGAATGACTTCTTATTCCATTAGACTGAATTCTCTTAAACATTATATAAGTACATAAAACACCACCAAACATGGATAGAGTTCTTCACCTGAAAATATTAATACTACACATTTTGAAACCACCCAATTGTGCAATAAAACTGATGTTTATAGTTTCTTTTGAATAAACATAGAAATTGGCCCTCCCACTCTTGAAACTTGAAAAAGTTAGATTTGTCTTATCTGAGTTCCTTTCTCAGAAAACCAACCATCAGGCCTCCCAGAAAACATCAAGGAGCTGAAACTTAGTAAATTACCACATCTGGACAATGAGAGGCCAGACCCCTCACCTGTCATGGTTGCCTAACCTGCTTCCTGTTGACCAATTCCTCTTCCTTACTTCTCCCTAATTCCTATTTTCCTACATGATTACATTTCTTCACTGGTATTTCAGTCAGTCAGGGAGACAGATTTAAGACTAATCTCCCATCCCCTTGGCTGCAGCACCTGATCTCTAAACACTTCTTCCCTGGCAATATTTGTTGTTTCAGTGTTTGGCCTTCTGTGTGGTGAGCAGCAGGACCTAGATCAAACCCCTGGTGTTTCAGTAATAATTTGAGATTCTGAAACATTTCTATGCTGATTTTTAACTTAGCCTAGAATTAAAGGTTGCTGACTCACCAAGAAATAACCAGGCTGTTGTGGACAATCTTCCTCATTTTTTTTCCTTTATATTTTGCTCCCCAACCAACCTGACTATATCTCAATGAAGGCCTTGCTACCAACTGCCCCCATGACCTCAACTAAAGTTGCTCTCTTAGGGTTTCTGTTCTCTTTACCTATAAAAACTGGATGGGCCAGTTGTGGTGGCTCAGACTTGTAGTCCCAGCACTTTGGTAGGCTGAAGCAGGTGGATTGCTTGAGCCCAGGTATTCAAGACCATCCTAAGCAACATGTTGAAACCCTGACTCAATGAAAAATACAAAAATTAGCCGGGTGTGGTGGTCTGTGCCTGTAGTCTCAGCTCCTCAGGAGGTTGTGGTGGGACGATCACTTGAGCCACGAAGGCAGAGGGTGCAGTGAACTGAGATCATGCCACTGCACTCCAGCCTAGGTGACAGAGGGAGATCCTGTTTCAAAAAACAAACAAACAAACAAACAAAACCTGGATGAGATTAGGTTAAATGATCTCTAAAGTCTTAGCCATAAAATTCTGGAATTCATATTTTTCTGTTTATTCCCAAATATAATTTTCCATTTAGACTAATGAGAATGAACAAAATTACTAAAAAACAGAACACCTACTTTGCTTGTAAAACTACCAACACAGAGAATGCTCACTATTGAACATATTATGTTTGCAGTCTGCTCCTGTTGCAGTGTCATTTATTTGTTGCATGGACTCTAATGATGTTTGGGCTTCTTGACCTCAAATACAAGCAGTCAAGAAGTCACATCTGGGAACATCTACAAAGTGTTTTAAAGCCAGGAAGATATAGTTGTAAAGTACGTGTTCCAGTTTATTTTGAAAATTGTGTCCCTGATTGATGGGTTTTGTCATTGCTACTCCTTCTGAGAATGAACTGAATAAGCCTTGATATGCCTGCCATTTTATGCCTAGTTTCTGAAATAGCATATCAAGTAAAAAATTAATGGAAAGTGGTATGCATGACAGTAAAGGGTTGGAGCTTGAATTAGACCCCCTTTTGTTTAAATAAAGATTCACTCCTTAAAAGCATTGTGACTTTGATGAATAACTTTATGCCAACAAATAGGATAACTCACATGAAATGGGCAAATTTCTAGAAAGACATAAACAACTTAAACTGACTCAAGAAGAAATTAAAAATCTGATAGACCTTTAACAAGCAAAGATAATAAATTAATAATTAAAAATCTTCACACAAAGGAATGCACAGGGTCTGATGATTTCACTGGTGAATTTTGTCAAACATTTAAAGAAGACATTATACCAGTACTGCAATTTTTTTTCCCAGAAAATACAGGAGAGTGAAATACTTCCCCACTCATTCTATGAGGATAGTGTTACCCTGATGCCAAAAACATCATAGGAAAAGACATCATAAAAAAGGAAAACTACAGACCTGTATCACTTATGAATATAGATGTAAAAATTCTAAAAAAAATTAGCCAACTGAATCCAATAATATACTCCAAAAATTATATACCTTAACCAAGTAGGATTTAACCTAGGGATGCAAGGTTGGCTTAACATCCAAATATCAACTAATGTTACACACCAAATACAACATAATTATTTCAATAGAGAAAAACCATATATCAATATCTAACACTCATTCATGATTCAAAAAAAGCTGTTAAACTAGATGACATTTCCTCAACCTGGTAAAGAGCATCTATGAAAAAATCCAAGATGAACATTATACTTAATGGTAAAAGATGGAATGCTTTCCCCTTGACGTTAGGACCAAGGCAAGGATATCTGCTGCCACCTCTTTTATTCAGCATTGTACTAGTGGTTCTAGACAGTGAAATCAGGAATGAAAAATAAATAAAAGGCATCCAGATTAGAAAGCAAAAAGCAAAGTTGTTTTTGTTCACAGAGGATCCTATATATAGAATTCATGATCCTATATGTAGAATACTGTAAAGGACACATAGACACCCTGTTAGAACTAATAAATATAGTAAGGTCACAGGATACAAGATCACTATACAGAAATCAGCTGTATCTGTATAAGCAATGAACAGTCCAAAAATGAAATTAAGATTATAATTCTCGGCTGAGCATGGTGGCTTATGCCTGTAATTCCAGCACATTAGGAGGATGAGGTGGGAGGATCACTTGAGTCCAGGAGTTTGAGACCAGCCTGGATGACAGAAGGAGACTTGTTTCTACCAAAAATAGAAAAAAAAATGAGCCAGGTGTTATGGTGCACCTGTATCATCTTACCTACTTGGGAGACCAAAATGAGAGTATCACTTGAACCCAGGAGATCAATGGTTGCAGTGAGCCATGATTGTACCACTGCACTCCAGATTGGGTGACAGAGCAAGACCCTATCTCAAAAAAAAAAAAAAAAAAAAAAGAAAAGAAAAAAGAATATAATTCCATTCACAGTAGTATAAAAGTAATGTAATACTTAGGAATGAAATTTTTAAAAGAAGTGTAGGGCTATATACTGAAAATGTCCAAGTTTTGCTGAGGGAAATTAGACAGGATTTAAGTAAATGAAGAGACATTCCATGTCTAGTATTTGAAAGACCCAGTATTATTAAGATGCCAGTTCCTCCCAAATTGATCTATAGATAAATGCAATCCCTATAAAAATTCCAGCAGTGTTTTTTTTTTTGGCAGAAATTGAAAAGCAAATCCTAAAATTTTTATAAAATTGCAAACACCTAAAATAGCCAAAACGATTTTGAAAAAGAAGAATAAAATTGAAGGATTTTCATCTCCCAATGTCAGAATTTACTGTTAAACTACAGTTATCAAGACAGTGTGGTACTGGCATAAGGACAGATATACAAATCAAAGGAGGAGAATTGAGAGTCCAGGAATAAATCCTTGCTTCTGTAGTCAATTGATTTTTGGCAATGTGCCAAGGCAGTTCTCTGGGGAGTGGATAGTGTATTCAACAAATGGTGCTGAGATAATTAGATATCTATATGCAAAGAGATAAACTTACATCCTTACTTCATACAATATATAAACATTAACTCAAAATAAATCATAATTTAAATGTAAGCGTTAAAACAATGAAACTCTTAGAAGGAAACATATAAGAGAATTTTCCAGACCATGAGTTAGGAAAAAATGTATTAGGTACAATAATAAAAAAGCACAATCAGTAACAGAAAAAAATTATTAAATTGGGCCTCATCAAAATTCAAAACTTTTGAACTTCAAAAAACACTATTAAGAAAATGAAAGGACAAGAAACAGACTGGGAGAAAATATTTTTGAAACATATATCCAATAGAGAACTTATATACAATTTACAAAGAACACTTATAATTCAATTATAAGAAGACAAAAATCCAATTAAAAAATTGGCAAAAGATAAAAATAGACTTTTCACCAACAAAATGTGTGTTTGTGTGTGGTATATGTATGTATGGCTAGTAAGTATACAGAAAGATGCTCAATACTATTAGTCATTTGGAAATGCAAATTAAAATCCCAATGAGACAACATTTCACACTTACTAGAATGTCTATCATAAATAAGACAGTAACAAATGTTGGTTAGGATGTGGAGAGAGGAATTTTCATACACTGCTGCTAGGAATGTAAAATGGTGCAGCCACTTTGAAAACACTTTGGCAGTTTCTCAAAAAATTAAAGATAAAACTACTATAGAACACTGCAGTTCTACTCCTAGGTAGAGAGAGATGAAAGAGAAATGAAAACATCGGTGCACATGTTAAGACTTGCATACAGCTATTCATAACAGTGTTATCCATATAGCCCAAACCTGGAACAACCCAAATGTTCATCAACTGTTGAGCGGACAGACAAATGGATTATAGCCATACAATGGAATACTATTCAGCAATAAAAAACAATGAACTACTGACACATACCACATCACAGATGAAGCTGAAAAACATTATGCTAAGAGAGAAGTAAGACACAAGAGACTACATGTACATAATCTCTGTATATGAAATGTCCAGAAAGGCAAATTTATACAGACAGAAGGTGGATTAGTGGTTGCATGGGGCTCAAAGTATGAGTAAGAATTAACTCTAAATGGACATGAGGGATCTTATTGGAGGGATGAAAATGTTCTTGAATGGATGTAGGGTGTGGTTGCACCACTTGGTAAACTTACTAAAAATAAGGAATTGTACACTTGAACTGGTTGAATTTTATGATATATGAAAAAATTGTAAAGTTGTTATAAAGAAAAAGCAGGTGACTTTGGGCAGTTGATTTAATCTGCTTCTGCTTTAGCTTTTTCACCTGTGCAATGGGGATAGTGAGAGTGTTTGCCTCATAGGGTCATTCAGAGCCTATACATAATGCTTAAAACTAGAGTGCCTGGCATATAGTAGACACTCAATGAAATAATTTTTCTGAAATCACTTCAGAATGATTCTGAAACATTGGAACACAGGTTTTTTTTTTTTTTTTTTTTTTGAGACGGAGTTTCACTCTTGTTGCCCAGGCTGGAGTGCAATGGCGCGATTTCGGCTCACCGCAACCTCCGCCTCCTGGGTTCAGGCAATTCTCCTGCCTCAGCCTCCTGAGTAGCTGGGATTACAGGCACGCGCCACCATGCCCAGCTAATTTTTTGTAGTTTTAGTAGAGACGGGGTTTCACCGCGTTGACCAGGATGGTCTCGATCTCTTGACCTTGTGATCCACCCGCCTTGGCCTCCCAAAGCGCTGGGATTACAGGCGTGAGCCACGGCGCCCTGCCGGAACACAGGTTTGAAGGAATAAGAAGTTTGTTTCTTTTATGGAAGATACTAGTATATTAAAAAACACTTATCTCGGCTGGGCGTGGTGGCTCACACCTGTAATCCCAGCACTTTGGGAGGCCGAGGCAAGCAGATCACCTGAGGTCGGGAGTTTGAGACCAGCCTGGCCAACATAGTAAAATCCCGTCTCTACCAAAAATACAAAAATTAGCCAGGCATGGAGAAACCCCATCTCTACTAAAAATAAAAAATTAGCTGGGCATGGTGGGGCATGCCTGTAATCCTAGCTACTCAGGAGGCCGAGGCAGGAGAATCGCTTGAACCTGGGAGGCAGAAGTGCGGTGAGCTGAGATCACGCCATTGCGCTCTAGCCTGGGCAACAAGAATGAAACCCCGTCTCAAAACAAAACAAAACAAAAAAACCACTTACCTCTTATTTGACCCTAAACTCTGTATCAGTGGCACAGAAGAACTGGTAGGAAAGAAAAAAATTGTGGGAAGCTGATAAAATTTGGCTTAACAGGTCAAATAAACAAAGAATTTAGTGTCAGGGATAATGGAACTAGAACAATTTATCATTTCTACTTATTAAATTCCAACTTAGTAGAAGTGAAAGATATTAACCAAAATCAATCAGGATGCAGTAAATGTTTTTCTTTTTTTATTTAAAATTATTAAGTATATAAAACATATATACAGTTCCAAAGTCAAAACTATACAATAAAATACATAAAGAAGTCTAGCTTTTATCCCCATTCCTTCTAACTTGTCCCCTTCTTCCCTCATTTTTTTTTAAGTTTCTGGATTATCCTTCACTTTTTACTCTTTTGAAAATAAAAGCAAGTATATATATATATATTATATATATATATATATATAATATATATATACACACACACATACACACACACAAATACACTATGTATATATGTGTGTATATATACATATATATGTAAATATATATGAAAATAAAAGCAAACACACACCCACATATGGCCTTTCAACCAGTTGACTAGTATACATTTATTTATTTTTAGAGAGAGTATCTTGCTCTGTTGTCCAGGCTGTAGTGCAATTGTGAAGTAATGACTCACTGCAGCCTCAAACTCCTGGGCTCAAACAATTTTCCTGCCTCAGCCTACAAGTAGCTGGGACTACAGGCGCATGCCACTATACCTGCCTAATTATATTTTTTATTTTTCGTAAAGACAAGGTATTGCTTTGTTGCCCAGTCTGGTCTTGACTCCTGGTCTCAAGTGATCCTCCTGCCTTAGCCTCCCAAAGGCAAACACATATTTTTATCAATTAACTAATTACATATAGTGTATCAAATCAAATGACAGGTTATTTGGAGTATGACAGAGTCTTAGATATATTTCTCCCCTTCCCCTTTCTTACCAAAAGAAAGGTACCTTACTATCAACCTTGTCCCCACGCTTCTTGCTTTTTTCATTTAACAATATGTCCTAGTAATTATGCCATGGCAGTAGAGATCTTTCCCACTCCTGTTTTTTCAGTGACATAGTACTCCATTGCATAGAGTCACCATGGTTTATTCAGCCTGATTCTTGGTGATGATCATTTGGACTGCTTCCAGTCTCTGACTATTATACGTAATGCTGCAATGCATAACCTTGAAGTTGCAGTACATTTAAGGTGCAAACAATGAACATTCCTTGGCATCTGAAAAAGTTTGTTCCTTACTAAGCCAAGTTAGCTACTGTTTATATAACTGATGCGGCACTGTTTGTGAAGAGATTCCATTTGGAACACCTGTTGGTTTGAATCACTTTGGAATTATTCACTTTTCTAAGCTACTGGAATGTTTTGGAAACAAATCCTTGTTAGTAAATGCCATTTCATATTAACTATGTTGTGTAAATATTGAATTGTTTAGTATCTATTTCCAAATTGGTTGACCATCTTTAATTAGTATTTCCAGGACTTTCTGTTTTGTGGTACTAGGCATCAACTCTGTGAACTTGTTTCATGTATTGAAGCATGGAAATTGTGGGAAATTTGAGGTCAACAAAATTTATCAGGTTAAATGTCATGTATTCAGAGACTGACAAAGCCCTAGATATATTCTGCAAAGACTTTTATGTCTTGACTCTTTTATAAACATTTATAGTTTTAAACTTTGATTTTTTTTTACACGTTGTCTATGTTCACTGGAGAAAAATTAAGGAGTTCAGACAAACAGAAAAATAAGTGGCTATAATCCTAATCCCCAGAGATAACAAAAATTAGCATTTGGGTACATATCCTTCTGGACTTTTTCAATGAACGTAAACAGCTCCCTTCTTCTCCAACACACATGTATATGTAATTTCTTTATCTCTTATTCGCATATATAGTTCAAAGGAAATTTCATCTTTTTTTTTATTAGGTTTTATCCTTTACCTTTGCTGTTTTCTTAGCATAGCATATAGATGCTTTTTTTCTCTTTCTTCATCAAAGTTAGTTTTTTGTATTTCTTGAAGTGTTTACCATAGAAATAGAAAATCACACATTCTTTTTCTTCATAAAAGAGAAAAATACATTGATAAATAATTTTAAAAAAAAGACCACATGGATAACTACATTGACATCCCCTGTAATTTGTCTCCCATGGTCTCCTAAGTCCGTGAACTACCTGCTGTGTGTTTGCGTAGGGACAGTTTACTGATTCCTAAAGGGAAATTGGTATAAAAGACCAGAGAGAGACCTATTCTTGGAGAGATTGGTTATGCAGAAACTGAAGTCAAGCAGATTTTTCATGATCATTGTTCTGCTATTGAAAAGATTTGTGGGTGAAAAAAATTCTTGCAAGTACTTTTTGTGATCATGGTTGCCTACATCTTATTCTAACTGCTAACGTTGAATATCTAATTAAAAATGGAAAAGGTTAAATATTGAGATGATTCAGCATCAAGTACCCCCCCAAAATTCCTGGTAATGACCTGAATTTTCAACTTTTTTTTGCGGATAGATTTTGACGTTTTGCACACTAGTCTTGTGTATGTAGTGTGGAAGGGGGCATTGTTTCCTGCCGTAGATCATTTGAATTAAGGGCCACATGCAAGTTACTTATTACTGTGTTTTATTCATTTTATTTTTAGAGACAGCTATATGAAAGATAAAACTATCTAATTATTTGTTTGACAAACAAAACCAGAAAACTTTATTCATAATAAGTTAAAGTTTGAAATATGACTTAGTGTGGCTGGCACTTTGGGAGGCTGAGGCAGACGTATCGCTTGAGCTCAGAAGTTTGAGACCAAGCCTGTGTAACATGACAAAACCCTGTTTCTACAAAAAATACAAAAATTAGCCAGGCATGGTGGCACATGCCTGTAGTCCCAACCACTTGAGAGCCTGAGGTAGGATTGTTTAAGCTTGGGAGGTCAAGGCTGCAGTGAGCTGTGATCACAACACTGCATTCCAGCCTGGGTGACAGAGTGAGACCCTGTCTCAAAATAAGTAAATAAAATAAAATTTGAAATATGTCTTTGTGTTGTGTTACAATCAGGTAAACAGGGTGGTGGAGGGATGGGGGGTATAAGTAGACAGAAGTGGAGAGAAGAGCAGGGAAGAGGAAAGGAGTCAGAACTGAAAGGAGAAAGGAAAAGTGAAGACAGCTAAGAAGGGCCGGAAGCAGGAGACAGAGTTTAAAGACTCTGCTCCAAAGCAGAAGAGGAGCACACAAAGACAAAAAGAGGTTGGTTAGGAAAGTCTCTTAGCAATTAGATAGTATCTATCAAAAAATAAAAGTTCTCTAACTCTTTAACCCAGCAGTAGTACTTCCAGGTATCATTACTATGGAAATACTCACATAGGCATGCAAAGATATTTACTGCAGCATGTTTGTAAAAGCAAAAAACTATAGACAATTTAAATAACAGGAGGAAATGGTTAAGTAAATAAAAGTATATTCATTCAATAGAATTCTATGCAGACATTCAAAAGAATATGATAGGGCCCGGTGTGGTGAGTCACGCTCGTAATGCCAGCACTTTGGGAGGCCAACGTGGGTAGATCCTTTGAGGTCAGAGTTCGAGACCAGCCTGGCCAACATGGTGAAACCCCGTCTCTACCGAAAACACAAAAATTAGCCGGGCAGTGGTGGCTTGTGCCTCTAATCCCAGCTCCCCGGGTGGCTGAGGCAAAAGAATTGCTTGAGCTTGGGAGGCAGAGGTTGCGGTGCTGAGATTGCACCACTGTACTGCAGTCTGGGTGACAGAGTGAGACCCTGTCTCAAAAACGAAAAAACAAGAAACAAAAGAATAACGTAGAGTTAGGCATACTGATGTGGAAAAATATACATATATGTGATTAAGTGAAAAAATCATGTTGCAGAAGATTATGTATAATTTGATTTCAATTTTAAAATTGTGTGTGTGTGTGTGTGTGTGTGTGTGTGTGTGTGTGTACACGGAAAAAAAGTCCAGATGGGTACATATTAAACTCTTAACAGTTTTGAATGGGAAAGTTTGAATTGTTACATGGACATTTATTAGTCATTGAGAAGATGACAGTGAGATAATAATGTGTTTGAATGTATTGAGAAGAAATTTCACAACTGAGATGGAGTTGTTCTCTGAGTTCCAGTAGGTGCCCAGACAAAATTCAGTTTAGGGCTGGGTCAAGGCTGTGGCTTTCTGTTTTCCATTTCTAACAGGCACCAGCAGAGCCCAGACCTATGTAATTCTATTCTTGACATTAATAGATAATTTTAATTACATTTGTGGGATTTGGGGTGAGCCTTGGAAGAGGAGGAGAATGCCTCTTTTATAATTTGGGGATAACGATACTGCTTGCCATAAAGGATTACTTTGAGTATTAAGTTAGTAAGATGTATAAAATGCGTAGCCCAGTACCTAGCACATGGTAGGATTTGTAAATGACAGCCACTATTGTTATTAATTTTTTGGAGAAATTCAGGATCACATTCTCATTTTTCTTGTTCCTCATTTTCTTGTTTATGCTTCCCACCCTTATAGAATAGAAAGCAGTTTGATCCATGGAATTGGAAGTAGACAAAGTTCCTTAAAATTTCTTGCCGGGTCATTACAGCTTGTGTTCAAAAACTATTGTGAAGAAGAATTTTGTTCATTTTCGACTCCCCTCTCACCACTGCTCAATTACATAGCTGACATTTTATATTAGTCATCAAGGTAGCCTCCCAAAAGTATCTGTTCATTTCCTGAGCATAGACTTTTAATTTTGAAAAGCTTTATATAATTTTTAGACATTTTTATTATTTTTAAATGAAACAACTCTTGGTACATTAGATTCATTCTGAGAGATGACATTAGGCCATGTTCTTGTGTCTGTTCTCTAGAATTTAATGTACTTCCACATTCTTAAAATGTTTTTATAATAGCTTCATAATTACAAGTGATGCTTTTTAAATGTATTGCCTCCTTAAAAAAAAAAGAGTGATTCTGCCTTGCAGTTTTTATGAATTTTGCTAGTTTCTTAAAGCTTCAGCTTCACCAGCTTGTAGGAAGAAAAAGGTCAAGTTCCACAAACAGCCAGTTCAGCTGTAGCAATCGTGACAGCCAGACAGCATTTGCACATGATTAGCATTGCATGGCAGGAATGAGGCTGTTGTGTTCCTTGTCACATTTATTTAATAAGTTAGTCTAATAATTGAGAAAACTATGTACTTAGGAAAAAATTGCCATTCAGTGGAGAAATGTAAATAGTACATTTGCTTTTTTGAAAGAATTTTTTTTTTTTTTTTTTTTTACAAAGGAACCAAGGATTGCCTTAAGTGCAAGAATAATTCATACCCACTCTACAATATGATTAACCCCAGAGGCATTATCAGTGGTTCCATGCCCATAAGAGGGAAGTATGTTATGGTACATGACACAAGTGGTGCTCCTCACCCCCTCAAGCCCCGTATTCCTACTAGCCACCTGCTCCCTTCCTCTCTCCCTCTCTCTCCCACATCCCTGATGAGTACGACTAGTTGTATTTATTATTATTTTTTTGAGACTCTGTCACCCAGGCTGGAGTTCAGTAGTGTGATCACGGCTCACTGCAGCCTCAACTCTCCAGGCTCAAGTGATCCTCCCACTTCAGTCTCCTGAGTAGCTGGGACCACAGGTATGTGCCACCACACCTGACTGATTAAAAACAATTCTTTTTTTTTTGTAGAGATGGGGTCTCTCTATGTTGTTCAGGCTGGTGTCGAACTCCTGGTCTTACGTGATCTTCCTGTCTGTGTCTCCCAAAGTGCTGGGATTACCACCATGCCCACACAGCGTCACTAATCATTTAGCAAATGTATTGTCACTGAGCTTGAGTGTGACCTCAGAATGCCTTGAAATACTGAGCTCCAGATAGCCACTTCCAGTCAACTGCTATAAAGAAACCTATGAAACTTCTAGAATTATCAACATATTCACAATGTAACTAGCCACTGTTGGCGATTCAGCTCCCAAATAAGGTGGTTCAGTTTTTAAAAATTAGCCACATTATCTTTTGATACAATGTAAATAAAAATAGCTAATGTTTGGCAAAGATTTTTACTTTTCAAACCATTGTTTCAGCATAATGTTGGCAAAGTTTGAAAAACTAACTCTATAATTAAAGACGATGCACAAGTAGCATTGCATGAGGTTAATTTGTGAAATAGCTAACACTTAATGCAGGATCGTGTCAGCTACATGTGAATGTGCCCAAAATTTCTCTTGCTTTGAAACAGATTTCTCCCTGACCTTCATTCTTTGCCATCCTTCTTGCATATAGTATAGTTGTTTTCTACCCCATGAAAATTCATCACCATATCTCAGCATTGTGGCAGATGGAGAGATCTGTGGCTGGCATCGCTTTGGAGGCCTTCCCTGCCTATTCACTACTGCTGAGTAGTTTTACAACTTGGGTTCATTTAGTACAGAAGAGAAACTAAATCCTACCTTCATGCCATATACCAATCACAGGTATAAAAACACCCCAGATGCATCTCTAGCAGTGTGGTCGAGGTAAAAGGCCCCGGCGAGCTATGGAATGTGTTTCCTTCTCTGCTGCCATTATTCCAGAATTTGCAACAACTGGCAGTTCTCTAGACCAGACCCCTAGGGATACGGGATCCCCTTGGGCTCTCCTTAACTATGCCCTCCTCAGTCTCCTTCAATAGGTACAGAAATGAGCTGGAAGGAGCAGCAGGTGACATTCCTTTCCCCAGACACATTCTCTGAGACTTGAAATGTAGTGACAATTTCTATTGTAACAGTGTTGACATAATATTATTTGGACTATGAGAAAAACACATGAAAAGAGATAGTATAAAATCAACACAGGAGGCCAGGCATGGCAGCTCACTCCTGTAATTACAGCATTTGTTGGGAGGCTGAGGCGGGAGGATTGCTTGAGCCAAGGAGGTTGAGACTGCAGTGAACTGTGATCACTGCAGTTAGCCGTGATCACAGCACTGTACTCCAGCCTTGGGGACAGAGTGAGCCCCTGTCTCAAAAAAAAAAAAAATTAATTAATAAAAAAAATAAAGTTAAAAAAAAATCAAACATGAAGTACAGAGAGAAGATGGTCAAAAACAGGTTCCAATTTTAAATGTTTGCTGCCTTACCAACCACCAGGGCCCCGGCCCTGTCAGGCCTTACCCCAGGCTCAGGCACTTCAATGTTAACTCCTGGTTAGGCCTCTGATTGGCTTCTGTGTGAATGTGCACGCCCTGCCTATTCATGAACTTGAGACACACTGCAGGTATAAATGCAACCCAGCAGATGTGTGTGAGCATGCTCAGTATGCTGTCTGCGTCCTTCTGCAAGAGCTGTCAGCTCCTTCTCTCTTGTTTGTTGCCCCCTAAGGTGCCCTGGTGGCCTGAGGCTTGAAGCAGACCCCAGTTTGCAGTTTGCAGGACTGCTCAATTCCTGAGGCAATGAAGGTCATGTGATGCCGGCCTAATTCATCTCTTTTATTTTGAAAATTCAAGAAGTTTTTATTAAAGTAAATTTTCTACAACAGGACTTTTGATGTAAAGTTCTCTTAATCTTGTGTTTGATAAATAATGAATGGCTCACTGCTCACCAAAAGTGTTGCATACACAAGTCAATGATTACTGCTTCATTTGCATATGAAATTAATATTCCATATGGTTGGTCTGATCATTTAGGCCTAAACCAACAGGAGGAGGCATGCTGATTTGAGCAGAAGGTTGGGCTGCAAAGGAATATACTTCTGAGTCACTATCAGTACTTTGATGCCCTCATGGCCAGTCCTGGAGGCGTACGGCATGAGCAAAATTTCCAATTTTTTGGTGGTGTCTTTGTAATAGCAAACTTATTTTGGATATCAGGTGCCATGGAGATCATTCAATGAATATTTATTAGATTCCTACTGTGTACATACCACTGTGCCCAGAGCAGCTGTGTTAGGTGCTTATAATGGTTATTAGAAATACAATAAAGGAAACTGAAATGTAACTCTGCTTTAATATGGAATTGGTCTCTAGATTCTAAGCACAGATGATGTCAGTGCTCTGAACTCCCCTGGTCACTTGACATTTGCCAGCATGAGCCGTGTAACCAAAAGGTCTTTTCCCTGGATCTTTGGTTCATCATCAACTATGATTAAGTTCATCATCAATACTCTGTGAATAAGCAAAGAATATTTTGTTCTATAATGGGTTCCAAGGCTCATTTTTACTAATATCGGAATACAAAGATTAACTTTGTTACTTACCATATTCAAGTGGCTCTTCATAAATACTTTAAGAATAGAATATGATGGCTTAGAAAGTATGTTAGATAAACACCAGCTTGCGTTTTTTGCCAATAGAATGATGTAGTTATGCTTCTTCTTTTGGTAGTGGTGTTGAAGAGGATACTTCTAGTTCATAGATGGGCCATGTATTAATCACAGCAGGCAATATTATGTTATGGTAACAAATAGCCCCAAATTCCAGTGGCTTAGTACAACAAAAGTTTCTCACTTACACAAAGTCTGCTGTAAGTTAGAGCAACTCTCCAAAGCACCTATCCTGCATATGTTGACTTTGCATTACAGGACGTGTCAGTCTTATGCCATATCCATGCTAACATACTCTTCTGTGATCACTGCAGCAGGGGGAGACACAAGTCACTTGGCTATGTTCAACTTGAAAGGAGTAAGATCCCATTCTTCTATGAGCCTGAAAGTAAAAGATACCTGGGCATTGATGAACAGGATGCTTGTCTGTTGGCCTATATCAGACCATTAGAAAATCCAGGAGAACTTTTGTCCCTCCTTTAATTAATGAATTGGAAAAACATGAATAAATGTCTCTGAATGTCATTTTCTTTAGTTTGATGGTGATTAAATAAATGTGGGAAATGCTTCCAAATTATGGAAATGGCTGTGCCATAAAAATCAAAAGTAACTAAAGATAATTTATATATTTTGATAGCTTCAGAAGTATGAACTGGTTAAGGGAGACTATATTTGCACTTCTTCAAGGACTCATGTGCTGTAGTTGGCAGAATGATGCCCCCCGCCCCGAAGATGTCCAAGTCCTAATCCCCAAAACCTGTGAATATGCTATCTTAATGGCAAGGAAAAATTAAGGTTGCAACTAGAACCAAATCAGCTGACCTTAAAATAAGATCCTGGATTATCTGGATGGGTCTGATATAATCACAAGGATCTTTTAAAGTGGAAGAGGAGATCAAAACCAGAAATATGGCTGCAATGAGGAAGACTTGGCCTGATATTGCTTGCTTTGAAATTGGAGGAAGGGGCCACAAGCCAAGGAATGTGAAAGGCCTCTAGAAGCTGGAAAAGGCAAAGGAATGGTTTCTCCTCTGGAGACTCCAGAAGGAACACAGCCCTGCTGACACCTTAAATTAGCCCAGTGGGACTTATTTAGGGCTACTCACCTCTAGAACTGTATGACAAGAAACTTGTGTTGTTTTAAGCCAGCAAATTTATGGTAATTTGTTTCATCAGCTGTAGGAAACTGATATATGTCCCATGATTCTCTAATAGGAAATTATATTCTTTTCTTGTCAATATCCCTCCAAACAGCCTGCAAAGTTTCTGGAGGAAGGAGAGAAAACTGGAAAGGCACATTTTCTGGGAAAGCATAACATGTATCTTTTTTATTCTACTCATAAGTATGTTTGTCAATCTTTTGAGAAACTTATGCAGAGTAATGGGAGAAGAGGAAAATGCAAAGTTTGAATTTTATCAGAATTTCATTAGAATTCTGAATTTTATTAGAATTTCTGATTTCAGGCATTAGAAGAACTAAGATTTTGTTGCTAAAATGCAGCAAGTATTCAGAAGAGTAACTGATGAATGGCTTTGGAGTAGATGAGGGCTGGGGTTTGTATATTAGGAAATGGCTTTGTATGTGATCTATTTGGTTAGAAAAAAG
Source organism: Sapajus apella (assembly GCF_009761245.1). Lineage (NCBI taxonomy): Eukaryota > Metazoa > Chordata > Mammalia > Primates > Cebidae > Sapajus > Sapajus apella. The sequence goes on from NW_022436963.1 coordinate 5,422,987, forward strand.
ATTAGGATTATGGATAATGTGGACAAACTCTCTGTCTTGAATCTAGTGTATAGCCAAGGCCAATAGCAAAGTTCCAGTTTTCAGTGAAGACTGTATGCTGTTACAAAAATATCTTTGCATTAATGCCTCTCTCTCTGTCTCTCAAAGTGGTTATTTAGAATAACCAGCAGTTGTAACACATGCAGAGAAGCAAGAATTTGGCTCAGAATAAAGAAGTGTTGAGGGCTCTGTTCAACGAGAGCTCCCAAAGATCACCAATGGCAGACACCCAACTAGACTAGTGGCAACAATTATTTCTATTTTACCAATTCCCAGCAGATGAGGATCCTTTTCTATTCTGTTTGATAAGATTCTGCATTGAACAGAATTAGAAAATATCCCTAAAAATCCTTTCCATCTGAGCTAACCTATTCCACTTGTCATTATTTTCCTCCCCTTCTATCCTCATTGCCAGAACCATGTTCTACTCGAGAGTGTCGTGTATTTTGATCATTAGTAGCTGCTTTACAATAATGATGGCAAGGGATGGCTAATAGTTCTATTATTTATTTATTTTCACTCCCACCTTGTTCCAAAAAGGATTTAAGGTGGGCTGCAAAAACATAATGAAACAAAAACACACACACAAAAAAACCATCCAACCCAACAAGATGAAACCAAAATCAGCAAGTGAGGAAATTAGAGCAAGAGGAGAATGAGGGAGGGAAAAGTAAGAAACTGAAAGTACAAAATGTGTCCTACCAGGCTCTGAGTCCCAGCCAGGATGGACCACATGCTTGACCCTCACTTTCTAAAACCAGCTCAAAAAGCAGGGGAGTGGTAGTGTGATCAGTTCTGCTAGTCACCTTGCAGCTGGTCGGAAGCAGCACAGTAAATTCTGAGATTTAGACCAGAGAAAAATTTTTCCCATGAGTCTCTGTAAAGAGGACTCACTCTGTAATTTAGAGACCAGTGGCTTCAAGAGCACCCCTAAAGATATGACCAATTCCTCAGAGCTATGTTTCATCACATCCTTCAGTACAGGCCTGTGACATCACAACCCAGTGGAATTCAGCTAAGGTACTCTACAGGGGATCAGAAAGATGCGTTTCAGGTTTCTCTGTGTTGCTGGTTTAACGAGGGGATAGCTTAACAGCATCTACAGGAATAGATGGATGAACAATCCTCCATAAACATTGTTCCCTCTCAGCTGCGTCCCTGCAGAAGTTAAACTTGTATGTGTGTGCTTCTCTGTGCTTTAGTCAAAGGGTACTAGAAAGGTGGATGACATTTGCAGTGAGCTTCGGGTCTGGGAAAGAGCTTTAGTCCCTCTTTTGGGGTTTGGGAGCTCTAAAAGGAGAATGTGCCAGGCCCAGCAGAAGAGTCTGGAGGAAGGAAGGGGGCCTGAGCATATGCCAGGAATGGCAGGGGATGGTGATGGTTGAGGTTCTCAGGTGGCAGTCGAGTGGGGAGTCTTCTCCCAGCAGCATGAGCACTGCAGCTGTTCAGTGCTGTTGCCTTCAGGGGACCTGCATCAGGTGAGTCAGTGGGCAAAGGAGGTTCCCCTTTGTGTGCTGAGGATCTTGATGGAGGCCCCTTGAGTTAGGTTGGCTGGGGTCCTTCAGCTATCAGTGAGGATTGGAGGTCTCTGTTTCCGGCTCCCTCCCATGGGCAGGCCCCCTGGGGACCCCAGATGTTCACCTGGCATCCTGACATGTTGTAAACAAAGATCACTCACACTGCCCTCCAGCAGCCCAGCACTGTGTCCCCCAAAGTCTTGAGGCCACAGTGGGGTTTGGAAACCCTTCTAGGCTCCAGCAATCGGCCACTCACATTGTTCCAGTGGCCTTGTCCTCCTATACTTTTGGCAAGAAGAGGAAATAATCAACATATTTTCTTCCAAGAATATTCCAATTTATTCTGCACACGGAAGTCTCTGTGATCTTTCTAAAACATCAATCTTGTTGTGTCACTTTCCTGATGAAAACCCATCTGCAGCTTCCCAGGATCCCCAGGGTGAGCCGCAGGGCTGTACCATGGTTGACAGGGCCCTAGGCCATTTCCACAGCCTCATTCCTCCCGGTTCTCTTCCTTCTCTCCCCTCATCTTCCCTCACCACCGGGCTGTACCACTGGCCACACTTTTCAGTTCCTTGAGCTTCCCATTTTTCCACTTTCTTTCCCCAGACCCAGACACAAGCTATTCTTTTTTCTTGGAAAACTGTTTTTTACCCTTTCATCCATTAGGATGGCCTATGCCTATGTACCTTTCAGGTTGTAGCCCCAAAATTAATCTTCTGGGGAGTGGTCTTAGACCCTCAGACAAGATGAGGTCCTCTGCTTCATGCCCCATAGTATCCTTTGTTTTCTCCAACTGTGGCCTTGTAGTAGTTAGGGAAATGCCAACTGCAGAGACAAGGCCCAGCATTTCCTTGGCTCCATACAATAGAATTGTATTTCTCACTCATCTAACAATCCCCTGCAGGTGGTTCTGCCATTAGGTGAGTTTTTCCACAGGGTGATTCAAGGCCCTGAGCTCTTTCCATCTTGTAGCTCTGCCATCCTCTAGGGTCTCAGAGTGCACAGCATTCAGCTGGAGTAAAAGGGAGGGGCAAGAAGGTACATCTGCCCCTTACTGCCCTGACACAGAGGCATCCCATGTTTCTTCCACTCCTGTTCCATTAGCACCAACATGGTGCCCCCTAGTTGCTAGGGACAGCTGTCTAATGACAAGGTTATAATACAGAAGGAGGAACACACATTTAGCAGGGATACAAGCTCCTAAAGCAGCTTATTGTAATTTCCTGTGACTCAGCTAGACTCTGAATTCCATAAGAAAGGTGAGGGTATTACTACTATTGTATCCCTTTTGCCAGCACCGTGCCTGGCACCTTGGTGCAGGGATTGCCCCGTGAATAAGAGCAGTCAGTGCTTGGCTGAAGGAGGAAGTGGGTCACATGGACAATTCATCCTTCTCCTATACTGTGCAAGAGTTGGAGAGAGAGAAGCAGCAGGCAGATAAGCTTTCCTTATCATTGCTGCCAGCCAAGCCCCTCTAAAAAGCATTGACTCCCTTCACAGACAGAGACATTCATTATGAGCAGAGAGCCTCCATAATCACAGGTGCCCATGAAGGCGTGAGACCCCTCTTGCATGAGGAGGCCTTCTGATTAAAGACTTGTTATTGGTAGTTTATGGGGCAGAGAGAAAATGTACTGCTGTTAGTACTGGCATTGCAGCTCCATCGCACATCTGGCACCTGCCTCTGAGTCCAAGGAGGTGGGTGGTGAATGCATTTTCCTTGTTTTTATCAGCTGGCTATGTCTTTGGAGTGTCTCTTCACAAGTCGTTTTTTGTGTGTGTATTGGTGTGAGTGTATAATAGTAAGAAAGCAATCACCTACCAGATTGTCTGGATAGAAAAGAAGGAATGAATAGACATGATGTGTAATTGACTTATGAAAATTGGAGAAATATAATTCACTATTGCAAGCAGTGTGTTTCTATTTCTGAAAATCCTCGGGTAGGACAGTAATATGTTGACTTGTGAAATTTGGGTCTTCTGCTTTACAATTTGAGCCCCTAAAAGTGGCCCAAGGTAATAACACAGATGATAATAGTTAAGTGCCCCATCCCCACCAACCTATATTGAGTGGCAGTCTCGCATTCTTCTCCCCAAAGGACCCCTCTTTCAATAAGCCCAAGAACCTCAGGGCTGACTGAGTCCAAAGGGACCAGTGTTCATTACTTTCTTCTGTCTGCTACTGTCATTGTCTTTGGTGTCACAACAGAAAAAAGGGAGTCTGACAGTCTTGAGCAGTCCCCAGTCAGTGCAATGGGCATTGTGAAGGTTGAGGTGCAAGTGGCTGTTTCTGGTCTTGCCTGCTTTCTCAGGGTTTGGGGGAAAAGAACATGCCTCGCTTCTCCCTTCACAGGGGTCCTTCAGTGGGGGAGACTGCAGGTCCAGCAGATGCTAGCCGGGTTACTGTTCCCTGTTGAGACAGTCATGTCCCAGGCAATGAGGTTTTCATCTCTAATAGAACCAGAGCAGGGCAGAGTAGTCTGACTCTATGCCTACTCTGCTTATGGCCCAAGTGCCAGCTCCCTGGACCTGGTTCTGTAGGCCTTCAAGGTTAGGTTGATTGTAATCTCACTGTCCCTCCCTAGCCTTTGGCTTTGGTTATGGCCACTCCAGGCCTTAATAGGCACCTGTGACTTTGAATCTAGAGACCTTGGTTTTTTCCTCTGACAAAGCTCAGGATATCCCACCCCTTTCCGGAGACCATGATTTTCCAAAAACTGTGTAGCAACCTGCAGTGACCCCAGCAATCCCCACACTTATGCCTTGATTCCAAGGTGGGCAAAGGGTGACAACAGTAATGGGTGGCACAGGGGGGTGGATGGGGAGGCCAGATGGAGTCCAGGATGCCTGGGGCTGAGGGAGCAGAAAACTAGAGCCTGCCCAGGAGGCAGTAGGAGGCTGGATTATGGCTCCACGCCTCTGGCATGTGCTCCATTGTCCCTTTTGACTTCACTTATGAAAAACAAATTCAAAGACAAAATTATTAAGAATTTTGATATGGTGACTGCAGAACATTAAGCCTCAAGTGTAAGCCCTTCTCTATGTGTTGCAGTGGTTGCAGGAAGCCCGAGATGCTGGCCCTGAGGGTGTGTGATTGTGAAATTAGCTTTGCAAAGATTATGACTATGAGAGAAATCTGTTACAGCATGGCTGACTCCATCTTGCTTCTAGCCTCACAGGTTGGCTATCCTTGCTCATTCCTGGATGTAGGGCAAGTTAACTGTGGGAGGAATTTAGTTTCTAGTTTAACTTTAAAGCAAGGAAGGTAGTAGTCTCTCCCTAAAACTCATCCCCTCTTTGTTTAGGGACTGAAACTGCCTTTGTAAAGGTAATGGATAACCATGTGATTAGGATTATGGGAGGGGCCTGAATTCTGTTAAAAGGCAGATTTCTATAATCCTTTACTGCTCAGGAGTCATATGGCCAGAGGTCACAAGATTTGTGACTCTGCTAATTGTTTTTATCGATAACATCACTGTTGTAGAACCTAAGATTACTATAGGGCACAGTGGCTCATACCTGTAATCCCAGCACTTTAGGAGACTGGGGTGGGCAGATCACCTGAGGTTAGGAGTTGGAGACCCGCCTGGCCAAGATGGTGACACCTCACTTCTACTAAAAATAAAAAAATTAGCTGGTGTGATGGCGGGCACCTGTAGTACTAGCTACTCAGGAGGCTGAGGCAGGAGAATCGCTTGAACCTGGGAGGTGGAGGTTGCAGTGAGCCAGGACTGCACCACTGCACTCCAGCCTGGGTGACAGAGAGAGACTCTCTCTCTCTCAAAAAAAAAAAAAAAAAAAAAAAAAAAAAAAAAATTGGTCTTTTGAGATGTTTTCAGACATTTGCATTCTGGCAACTAACTGATCCTACCTGGACTCATGACTCATCATCACTCAACTGGTCCTGTGTCCTCCCACCCAGAGGCAGACTCAGAGCATGAGGACTGTTTCCACACCCCAGTGACTATATCCCCAACCAACCAACAGTCTCCATTCCCCAGTCCTCTATCCAGCAAGCTGTACTTGAAAAACCCTAACCTCTGAGCCTTTGGGGAAACAGATTTGAGTAAGAAAACTCTGGTCTCCCATTTAGCAGCTCTGCATTTATTAAACTCTTTCTTTACTGCAAAACCAGCAGTTCTCAGTGCACTGACTTTTCTGGGCAGAGGGCAAGATGAACCTACTGAGAGATTACAAGTAACCTGCCAGCAAGACTGCAGAAGTGTGGAAGTGCAAACCCCTTACCTGCTTTTGCCCACCCAAAGCTGCTGATATTCCCAAAAGAAACTTGAAAAAAAATTGATGAGACAGGTTTGCTATATCTTTCTTTATTTTTCTTCCCTCTGCCTTTTATTTTATTTTATTTTTTTGAGATGGAGTCTTGCTCTTGTCACCCAGGCTGGATTGCAATGGTGTGATCTTGGCTCACTGCAACCTCCCCCTCCCAGGTTAAAGTGACTCTCCTGCCTCAGCCTCCCGAGTAGCTGAGATTACAGGGGTCCACCACCTGCCCAGCTAACTTTTGTATTTTTAATAGAAACGGGGTTTCACCATGTTGCCAGGCTGGTCTTGAAATCCTCAGGTGATCCACCTGCCTTGGTCTTCCAAAGTGCTGGGATTACAGGTGTGAGCCACTGCACCTGGACTGAGGCAGCTTTGCTATATCTTTCTAGCCTTTCTCTATATTTGCAATTATTTTAAATATTTCTGTGCTCCCTTATATATTGTCTGTCCATTTTTTGTCTTGTCCTGAAGGCAATGACTTTGGCTGTTCCCACCATCCTCCTGGCCTCAGCATAGTGCCTGGCCCTGATTGGGGCTCAGTACAGCATCAGGTACCTTTAGTGAACAATTGGTCAGATACTTGGTTTGTCATGACTGGAAAGGAGAGGAGACAGGTTTCACAAATGTCCCTAAGGACCAACTAACCTGCCTGTTGTCTGGTTATGTCTTTGAGTCCACACCTAGTATTATCTTTAAGTTGCACTAAACTTCTGAATATTTCAGGCAGAAGCTAAAATAACTCATTTCAATATGTAAAATAGTTCTGCTTTCATTGCTTTTCCAAACTTGAATTGGTCCTAGATGGGAGAAGAAGGCTGACCAAGTTTGATGCACAATGAGAGGACACAGAGGAGGGAATGAGGATTTGATATCAGCCTTGAATTTGTATTCTGGCCTTTCCATTAAAAACAACTATACGCTAGGTGAGTCTTAAGCTTTTGTAAACTACGAATCTTCCCTGTAAAGTAGGGGTAATGATACTCTTTTTATAGGGAGATTAAATAAGATCATGCATATTGAGGTGCCAGGACAGCTTCTGCCACCGCAGTAGGCAATCTGTATACAGAGTGGCTAATACTGCCTTTGGCATAAGAAAAAGTATTAAGTGACATTTGATTTGGGATTTCCCATTAGTAGCTTTCTTGCTCTCTTTTCTCTGATATTACCACCCCAAAATATCAGTGGCTTAAAACAAGATGTTCCTCTCCGTTATCCTACATGCCTGTGATTGGTGGACTAGGTACCCTGCTCCATGTGGCCACCAGCTTTGTTTTGAGACCCAGGTTGCTGGGACTTTGCTGGTAGAGAGCCCTCTAGTGGGTCTCATACCAGCAGCTAAATGCTTGGCCTGAAAGTGGCATGCGTCATTTCTGCTTACAGCTCATTGGCCAGAACTGGTCATGTGTTTTTTACTCCACTGCAGCGGACCAGGAAGTGTAATCATACTGACTTAGTCCATTTGGGCTGCTATAACAAAATACCACAAACTAGGTGGCTTATAAACATCAGAAATGTATTTCTCGTAGTTCTGCAGGCTGAAAAGTCTGAGATCAAGACACCAGCAGATTTGGTGTCTGGTGAGGGCCTGCTTTCTGGTTCACCTGGTTCATAGATGGTGGCTTCTTGCTGTGTCCTCACATGGTTGGAAGGGCAAGGGGTCTTGCTCAGGCCTGTTTCATAAGGGCACTAATCCCATTCATGAGAGCTCCACCCTCTTGATTAATTGCCTCCTAAAGGCTCCACCTCCTAATACTATCACCTTCCGGGTTAGGATTTCAACATAGGAATTTTGGGGGTCACAAACACTCAGATCATAGCAGTTACCATGTTCTCAGAAGGTGGGCAACTGGGAATATTTGGTGAGAAGTGAAGGGAAAAAACACGTAATTTATTCTGTCAACTCTCATAAGTTCTCAGCTGGGACACCTCTGCAATGAAAGACTGGGCGTGGTGGCTTGCACCTATAATTCCAGCCATTTGGGAGCCTGAGGCAGGCAGATAACTTGAGGTCAGGAGTTTGAGACCAGCCTGGGCAATATGGTGAGACCTTGTCTCTACTAACAATACAAAAATTAGTCGAATGTGGTGGCATGTGCCTGTAGTCCCAGCTACTTGGAGGCTGATGTGGGAGGATGACTTGAGCCTAGGAGGCAGAGGTTGCAGTGAGCTGAGATTGCAGCACTACACTTCAGCCTGGGCAATAGAGCCAGATCTTGTCTTAAAAAAAAAAAAAAAAAGAGATAGATTAACAAGACAAAAGCAAGGATTTTTATTTTTAACATATGCTGTGCCCATTACACAGAGAAATCTCAGTTCAAAAGTGTCTGTCAAAATGGTGGCTTAGGGTCCCAGCTTATATAACATATCAAACAAAGGACAACAATAAACAAAGGGACCTTGGAATTGAATGGGCCCCCACTCCATCCTCCTCTCCTCATTAAACCTGAAACTTCACGGTGAATTAAAACCTTTAAGTCTTGGCTCAGGCATTAGCCCATCTTCCCTGGAGCAGTCCAGCCACAGACATCTTTCCCTCTTCTAGACTCGGTAACGCAAGACACTTGTCTTGTCCCTTTATCAGCAGTTGTCAAATATTGTCTAATGATTAAGATAAGTTGCTGGCAAACATAGATTTTCCTTGGCATTGCAAGGTGCACAAATCTTAGCCTTGGTGGTTGGGTCAGGCTGTACACAATCTGTGATCGCCCTTATTTCCATTAAAGGTTTCATTCTGGGCCATGTCGGATTCTGAATTGTGGATTGAGACACAAGCAACATCTTGTGGAAATCACTGGGTACTAGCAGTGTAGGTGGTAGGCATGTGACACAGGAGAAAGGGCATATAAACCTTTCTTTCTCAGATTCTTTGTCAAATTCAGAGCATTAATATTCCATCTCAAATAAAACCCTGCTGCACAGTATAGGTGTGAAGCTCAGGGTTGTTACACAGGGAACTAGCTGGGTTAGGCGAAGATGCCGTTGAGCCATTTTAGGGAGAAGATTAGGCCCAAGGGCAGGCCATTTTGAGCCCTTCTCACTTTGAGGTTGCCATGGCCCAGATGTTGATACCATTAGCTCTATCCACTCCAGGGGTGCTGAAAACTGCTCCCTACATCTCAGTGTCATTCAGGAAAGCAGGAGCCTAAGGGACTGGAGTATACATTGGTAGTCCCTTCCCAGCATCCATTTTCCCTTTTTATTCTGAGGCACATCTGCTTTAGGAACTCCAAATGTCCATTCAGTATCTGTTCTCCCTTTCTTCCTTAGTAGCACAATTCTGATTTTTATCTGGGTGCTTTGCCTTTGGGACAAAGACTGTATTTTTCTAGCTTCCTTTGCAGCTAGGCAAGGCCATGTGACTAAGTTTTGGTTAATGTGACATAAGCAGATGTGTTGTGTGACACTCCAGAAGGACAACCTAAAGAAGCTGACTCAGTTGAAAAGTCAACTTCTCTTCACTCTTTTCCCCTTCATCTTTCTGCCTGGAGTACAGATGTGATGTCTGGAGCTCTAGCAGCTATTTTGTATGAAAAACACCTACTGGAGTAGTAAAGCAGGAAGTTTAAGGATCCTTGTTTCCCATATGACCTGAACTATTAAAGCTGTCCTACCAACCTTGGACTTTCTACCTTTGAACTTGTCTTAAATGAAAGAAAAATAAACTTATTTTGTTTATTTACTTTTATTTGGGGTTTTCTGACTTATGCAGCTAATCCTATCCTGTTACTGTCCCCTTCATGTGCTCTCATGAAGGCTGAGGCTCTGTGGCTGGAACCTGGGACCTAGGCTTGAGTTAATCAGAGCAATGCACTCCACTGGCCATAAGTATATTTCAGGAGTGGGCCTCTGACCAGTCAGAATGAATCCTGGACTCAACCATGGGAGGTTGTGAGGCTGGAGCTGTTGGCAGCCATCTGGAAGGGATAGTTTGTCCTGGTGACTTTATGATATGGTTTGGCTGTGTTTCCACCCAAATCTCATCTTGAATTCTAACTCCCATAATTCCCATGTGTTGTGAGAGGGACCTGGTGGGAGATAATTGAACCATGCTGGCAAGCCTTTCTTGTGCTGTTCTCGTGATGTGAATAAGTCTAATGGGATCTGATGGTTTTATAAAGGGGAGTTCCCCTGTACATTCTTTCTTGCCTGCCACCATTTAAAACGTGACTTTGCTCCTCATTCACCTTCCACCATGATTGTGAGACTTACCCAGCCATGTAGAACCGTGAGTCAGTCAAATCTCCTTCCCTTATAAATTACCCATCTTGGGTATGTCTTTATTAGCAGTGTGAGACTAATACACCTTACTTGAATCCCAGATTAAGCTTTGCTTGAAATTAGTCCTATCTCTAGACTTTTCATATAAGTGGGACAATATATTCTCTTTTCGTTTAAGTTAATCTAAGTTATTGGTTGCTTGTCTCCAAAAGAGTCAGGTCTGACTCTGGTCTTTCTGTTTGGTTTAATTAGTCTTAGTGTTTAAATGGTCTTTCTACTTCCACACTTGCCCTGACTGATGTTGTCTTGGTAACCCTCAATGCTTTAACAAACTGACCCCAGATTTCTTGGGATCACTTCTGCTCATATTATATTGGCAAGACAGGTTAAAAGGCCACAGCTAACTTTGATGTAATCTAACTGCACGTGCAGAAGGAACAGGAGAGCCAGGATCCTGTGGCACCATTAGCCACCCCTGCCATCCCATCCGCTGATCCTTCCTATCTCCTGCAGCCAGACTAGCCCTCTTAATACATGAATTGGCACATGTCATTCCCCTGCATGAGGCAGCTTCCTGGGAACTCAGGTTCTCCTCCATGGCCTGTGAGGCCCTGCCCGATCTGGCTCCTGCCAGGTCTCTGACCCCATCCCAATCCCAGGTGTGCCCTGGCTCCTTTTGCATCAGCCGTGTTGGTCTTGGGTCAGCTCCCATGGCTTGCTGCGCCTTTCCTGCCTCAGCACTGTCTTCTGCTGGAATGCCTTTCCCCCAGTTTTTCATAAGCTGGCCCCTTCTCACCCTCCAGGAACCCTCCTGAGAGTGACTTCCTCAGAGAGATCTTTCTGGAACATCCTACCCAATAAAGGTCTTCTGCCTTAATCTTTTTTTTTTTTTTTGAGATGGAGTTTTTCTATGGTTGCCCGAACTGGAGGGCAATGGCATAATTTCAACTCACTGCAACCTCTGCCTCCTGAGTTCAAGTGATTCTCTTGCCTCAGCCTCCTGAGTAGGTAGGATTACAGGCACCTGCCACCATGCCTGGATAAGTTTTGTGTTTTTAGTAGAAACAGCATTTCACCATTTTGGCCAGGCTGGTCTTGAACTCCTGACCTTAGATGATCCACCCACCTTTGCCTCCCAAAGTGCTGGGATTACAGGCATGAGCCACCATGCCTGGCCTCCCTATTATTCTTTATCACAGGACTAAATTAGGTAATGATTTAGTTGCTTCCTATTTTTAGTCTGCCTTTCACTCTAGAATGTAAGGTCCAGGGTGGGGTGACTGTGTCTGTCTGTTCCATTCCATTTGCAGACCACTCACCTTGTAGAGTCTGGTACACAGGAGGTGCTCAAAGAGTTTTACTGAAAGGATGGATGGATGGCTGGATAGATGGATGGATGAATAGGTAGATGGATGGCTGGATAGATGGATGGCTGGATGGCTGGATAGGTGGATGGATGCATGAATAGATAGAGAGATGGTGGATGGATGAATAGATAGGTGGATGATTAGATGGATGATTGGATGGATGAATGGATAGATGGATGATTGGATGGGTGAATGGATGGATAGATGGATGGATGGATGGATGGAGTGTCTTTCATGCCAGTCTATGGATGCTGGGAAGTTAAAATATACCTTCTATTTCGAATGCTATATAGCATTAAATGTTTGTCAGGGTCTGCTGTAAAATGTCCATCAGAAGGAAGGGAGAGAATGGAAGCCATTCACATCTCTTCACAGAGCCCCTCAGTTTATTGCACATTAGAGGAGGGCTTTGCTTTTGCTTTATGTCTTGTGCTGTTCATGCCAGTGGAACGAAGCCCAGGGCACCTGGCAGTGGAAATGTGAGCACCTGCTCCAAAAGGCACTGCATCAAACCAGGAACTAGGAGTTGCTCTCCTCACTCTGCCCAGTTGTCACACATTTGTTTAGCATAGTTGCTGCCTCAGCATTCATTTTGAGGCCTAGCCTCAGGTTATTTGAAACCTGTTGTATCCTGTCACCTTTGGCCTGGTTAAAACTTCCCCTCCCTTGGTGGTTGTTTTTGATATAGCCTGTTCATTCTTCATCTTACTGACCCAAAACTCAGCACAGCCCACAGCTACTCACCATGATCAAACCTAAGGGTCAACACCAGTTGTGTAAATATGTTTCACCCTTTGTGCATGTTTTCATTACCCTAGCCAATCCATAATCCCCAAGGGAAAGCCTAAGGAATGATGCCCATGGAAATGAAGTCCCATAGGTCCTCTCCCCACCATCCCCCATGGTTGAGCTTCATGTCATCTCTGAACTTCCGTCAGCACCCCTAATCTTTCTGGGACCTGTGAGTAATAAATTTCTTCCATTCATGCATTTTGGTTTCACTTTCTGATGTTTTCTCACGTGATACACACACCAAAACCTAACCCTTCCCTTCTGGGCTCTCTTAGAGAGCAGCTATCTTGGCTTATAGCCACTCCTAACAGGAAGAATCATACCAGCAGTCTTTTATCTGAACTCGGAGCACAGCTCCCTTGCTTGTATCTGGCCCCTGGAGCTTACATCTCAGGGGCAACTTGCCTCCAGTCCTGTTCTTTTCTCCTGTGAAATGTTCCAGTGAGATTTAAAATGTCAGAAGTCTAGACACTAAGACCATTTCTATCCTGGTCAATGTACCTTGAGATGCCAGGAAGGGTCTTACCTGCCCTTGAAAACAGCTTTTGAATTTTAATTCTGTCTGGAAGGCATAATGGGAGCACTCCCTTGTGCTTTTGGAGCTCACTCACAGGCATTGAGGTGTTCCTAGCAGCCAAGGGAAGGAGGGGGATATCAGGCATGTCCTTTGCCCAAGGTGACTTAATGAGTCAGGGCTGGAGTGGGCATCATGAGGGCAGGCACTGAGCCTGCAGACTGGGTCCTACCTTCTCTTTCTCCACACGCACACACATATGCGCATGAACATGCAGGCGCACTCGCACACACACCCACACGGCCCCCGCCACACCCCTCTTCTAATGGAATATAAAGAAGGTTCAGAAGGAAAATTCCTTCTCTTAAAATTTACTGTGTTCCTCCCACATGGCTGTTCTGGCTCTTCAGAATGTAATACAATTGCGATCTTCTTTTCACAAGAAGATTATTCTATTTATTTGTCAAATTTACAAAAGAATTAAATTAGAAATTGATTTAAAAAAGAAGCATCACAACGGTTCTTTAAACAGAGAGGTACCTTGGAGGCATTTCAAATGATTTGATTTATAAACACTTAATTTGCACACAACCTTTCAGATAAATATAATGTGCAGGGAGGAAGGTAGATGGATTTGATTTGTGTGGGCGCAATGTACCTGCTGCTTCTAAACCTTGTATGTATTTCTGTGATTCAATCTCTCATACTCTATGTGTTTTGATCATTTGTTTTCATGTCTGTTTTTACCATTATAGTGTGAGTCCCTTGCTGGCAAGGAATAGTGTATCTGGATCACCCTTGTCTCTTCAATACCCAGCAGGGTCATTGACAGCAGGGTTTGTGTCTTATTTTCTTACTACCCTTAGCACTTACCTTAGGGACTGTCATTTAGGAACACTAAGAAAATGTTTTTTGAATTGAAATAGTTAAGTATAATTTTTCCTCTTAGAAAGTAGTGTAGATTTTTGTACCTATAGAAGCCTTTTTATTGGGATAGACCATTAAAACTATTATTTAATGTTCCCAGGCATAGGCCATCTGCAGGAACTCTGGCTTGCTGTGGAGGGGTTCATTTATTGAATGCCTATCATGTGTCAAGCACTGAGCTATAGCTGGAGATACAGTGAGTGAGGCAATTGGATTTCTGCACCTGTGAAGCTTACAGTGAAGAGGCATGGCAGAAAAATAAGAAATAGACAGCAATGGTGGGTAAGTGCAGGGAGGGGGTGCACAGGCAGAGGGGAAATGATGTCTACTGATGGACAAAGAGGAGTTGGCCATGTGGTAGGAATGGCAAAGAGATTCCATGTGCAAGGAACAGAAGGCAATTTGGCATAGCCAGAGCACAGAGAGGAAGGCACTGAGAGGGAAGAGACAAGCAGTGGAGGTTGGCCAGGGCAGCCTGGGAGAGGCCGTGTTGCGTGTGGAAGTGTGTGGAGTGGATCCTGAGGGAAGGTGAGGGAAACTGTGCATGGTGACTCTGGCTGCAGTGTGGAGGATGTATTAGAGAGACTAACACTTGGAGTTTGAATTTTTTTATGTCCAAGGAAGCATTTTATTGTGGAGATAAACAAAAAGACCAACCAAATGAGAACAAGCAAAGGCTGTTTATTCAGAGCTTGCTCTAGCAAGGGAGTCAGTCACTGTCATTTGGGTTTTAGCAGAGACTCAAAGGTAGGCAGGGGAGTGGGGAAGCCTTAGAGTGGAAAAAGGGAAGGTTTTAGCTGTGCTTTGCCTGCAGGTAGTTGGTCTGGGGAAGTTGTAGGTGAGCTAACCAGAAGCAGGTATCCTATGGCATTGCTTAGGGGAGCACATTTGGTTTACTGTGGTTGGTTCTGAGTTGGAAGCAAAGACAAGAACTAGGAAAGCTGTCAGTTATTCATAAAGCCCTGGCCATTTGGGGTTGATTGTCACAGATGTTATTGTTTGGCTTCTTGCATTGTGATTGGAGATAGCAGCCTAACTTCCTCTAAGTCTGTCTTACAGCAGGTTCGCTTCCTGGGCTGGTTATTGTGGATAAGGGTTTGGTTTCCTGGGCAGGCTGCTGCTGCAGATGTGGACCAGAGTTCTGTGTTTATATAGGATTTGCCCATTGTCTGTCTGGATATTCAGTCTCTCATTATCATTAAGGAAAATTATTTATTTATAGTTGCAAATATTTAAATTAGCATTACAAATAAGAGCAATTACTTTAATGCATATTAAATATCCCTAAAAATTATTCCTAATCATTAAGTTAACCAATTAAATTATCTTAAACATATTGTACTGCATTTATTTATCTACTCATTATATTTGACTTTTCTCAAGTACTCCACTTGCCTGATTGGGACGATTTACAACCCTAAAAGGCAACCGCTTTCTAAGCATTGAAATATTTCTTGTAACTATAATAAATAAAAAAATTCTTTTGAGACAGAGCCTTACTCTATTGCCCAGGCTGGAGTGCAGAGGCATGATCTTGGCTCACTGCAACTTCTGCCTCCTGGGTTCAAGCATAAATCAGAATTTTAAATGTTACAAAGCATATTATTTTAAACATTACCAACCTCATCAAATTTTAGTATACCTTTAAAACTTAAAAAAAAAAATCCCAAATCTGAAAATCACGTAGATTTACCAATATGCCATATTAGTCACTGTATTTTTTTGAGACAGGGTCTCACTAATCAGAATTAGAATAAGAATTAGCTCATTTAATCTTCATATGTATTCTTTTAGATAGGGTCATATGGTTTGGCTGAGCCCTGATCCAAATCTCATCTTGAATTATAATCCCCATAATCCCCAGGTGCTGAGGGAGGGGCCTGGTAGGAGGTGATTAGAACACAGGGGTGGGGAATCATGCTATTCTCTTGATAGCAAGTGGGTTCTCACGAGATCTGATGGTTTTATAAATGGCAGTTACCCCTGGGCTTTTCTTTCTCTCCAGCTACCTCGTGGAGAAGGTGTCTGCTTCCCCTTCTGCCACAATTGTAAGTTTTTTGAGGCCTCCTAGCCATGCAGAACTCTGAGTCAATTAAGCCTCTTTCCTTTTTAAATTACCTAGTCTCAGGTATTTCTTTATTGTAGTGTGAAAATGGACCGATATACAGGGTCTCATATCCATCGCCCAGGCTGGAGTACAGTGGCGAGATCTCAGCTCACTGCAGCCCCTACTTCCCTAATTTAAGTGATCTTCCTGCCTTAGCCTCCTGAGTAGCTGGGACTATGGGGCACATGCCACGCCAAGCTAAATTTTTTGATTTTTTTGTTTTTTAAACAAGGTTTCACTGTGTTACCCAGGCTGGTCTTAAATTCCTGGGCTCCAGTGATCCTTCCACCTTGGCTTCCCAAAGTGCTGAAATTACAGGCGTGAGCCACACTGTTTTTGGGTCTTTTTCTAGAGCCAGGTCTGTCTTCCATTGTCAATGGATAATCTCCATCTTTATACCTTCCACTGGGGTTTACTGCAGCTCAGTGCATTCCATTTCTTTTTCATCATTAACCACTGTTTCCCTTAACTTGCTTCAGCTGTCTCCTGTGTTGTGGCTAATTCCGTCGCCACTTGATTGGATTACATGAATCTCTTTGTCATCTAATTGAATTCTGAATTCCTCACATACTTTGTTGTGCAGCCTGTCTAAGGATTCAGGTTAGGAGGCTGTTATGGTCAGAGGCAGATGTCGTGGTCACCTGGATGTGGGGATGGAGATGACCCCAGCGTTACTTAGGGCAGGGATCAAATAAGATTTAGTGACTGATTAGATACTGGAGAAGAGGATGTTGATGGGAGAGTAAAGAGTCAGAGATGCTGCCCAGACTTCTGCGTTAGACAAGTGGTTAGAAATATGTTTTATATAAAAACCACTGACCATTTATTGAAAACTAAGTACTTATAAGAGACTAATTTAATTAGCCAAACATGCGGTAACATGCGGTAATTTGTAAACAGACAGTTGCAGCCTACTAGAGGCAATGGGGTCAAGAGACCCAGGACTGGGAGTCAGGGAACCTTTCCCAGCTTTGCCACTGACTTTCTAGTTGTCCTGTGTGCTCTGTGGGCTTCCCTCTCTTGTAAATAAAAACATCTGCCTAAAGGCTGAGTTCTGTTAACTCTAAAATGCATAAACCTGTCAAATGAGAGGGTTGGATTAAACAAAGGTGCACAAGCTTCTTTGATAATTTGATGAACACCAAGCACCCTCTCCCTGGGAAAATGCAGGGAACATTTACATAGACTTTCTCCGGGTTCATTCCTTCTTCCTCTCACCCCCAACACTGGTGCATTAGATGGCCTTCAAAGTTCTTTCATGTTCTTAAGTTCTCTGATTTCCTGATTCTGTGGAACAAAGACATGCCCTCTTCAGCATTTAAAGTCTCTTTATCTCTTCCAAAGAAACAACATAAAAATGATGATGCCTTTGTTAGTTGCTGTATTCTTTCTTTTACCTTTGAATTACTCCCTTTCTATTTAGAGGAGTCTTTGGGGGCAAAGGCTGCCTCTGTCCTGGTTTCAGTGGCTAGAAGGCAGTGGATGCTTAACAACAGCTAATTATAACAATATGGATTGTTATAATGCCATCTGTAAACCTTGATAAGCTTAGGATAGATTAATAATATTTTAACAATTTGTACAAAACAGTAGATGGACATTATTTAAGGGAGTATAAAAGGGAACTTTTGCTTCTGTGGTACAATACAGGATTAATTAAACATCCCCCAGGAGTTTATCTCTAAGAATCCATGTTTCACAGTGAATATATATTTACATTTTTTTTTCAAGAATTATTTGAAGTTATCGGGATGAATCACTAGACCTTCCGTTCTTACCTGATCTTCAAGGTTAGCTTTCTATATACTACCTGGAACCCTGACAGAAAGATTTTGTTTGGTTAGAGATGTTTTCTGGTTGACCAAGGATTTACCCCTTGAACAAAATCTTTTCTTTTTTCTTTAACCATTTTGGAGAAAGAAATTTCTGAAATGTGCTGTACACATCACTGCCTTCTGAAACAGATGATCTGGAACATAACGTCGCCTTATGGACATTGATCATTACGTTGTGTTATGCGGTAGTCTTTAACAACTTTTAGGGCTAGGTAAACTTATTCCTATTTAAGTAGATGCAAAATTGTCTGCTTCAACACTAAGCCCCATTCTACAGATTTTGATTTTTGTTGGAGTTATCCAGGCACATAGTTCAAAGAGACAACCAGGGTCTCGTGGGTTTGTTAAAAAACAAGTCCCCAGGCTGCTTTGCACCTATTTCCCTTTCTCTACAGGGAATCACATTTGTATACATTTTCCTGATTAAAAATTGTCTTCCATATTTTCAACCCCATGGTTGTATTGCTACTTTTTTACTTTTCTCTTTTTGGCTCTATTGACTTCCCACTATGGAAGATGAGGATTTAACTCCTCCCTTTTCCCATCCCTACCATGCATACTCACTTCCCATCCTCCCAAGATAATTTAAATTTTTAGTTAAATCGACATTCAGTGTTTACATTATTATGACTTTATATACTACTGAGAGATCAGTCATATAGAAAACTATAATTACTTTTATTTTCCTGCATAGTTTTTTTCCCTCAAGTTAATAATTGTCTTGTTTGTTAGATTTTTTCTCAATTTGCTTTAATGTTCTGTGTATTTATTTCTGATTCAACCAACTGTCTAAATCAGTGCTTCTCAAACTATCTGTGATTAAAAAAGCACAAAAAACTAGTTTTAATTTAAAAAAAAGAATAAAAAAACTAGTTTTTAAAATTGATACTGTGTTACAGGCAGATACTTTTATAAAATACAATAAAAATATATTTCTAAAACAAACTATTCATAGCACCAGTTGGCTGGCCACACTTCGTGTAGCCCTGTTCAATTTTTCTTTTTTCCTTTTCTTTCTTTTTTTTTTTTTTTTGAGATGGAGTCTCATTCTGTTGCCCAGGCTAGAGTGCAGTGGCATGATCTCGGCTCACTGCAACCTCTGCCTCCCAGGTTTAGGCAATTCGCTGCCTCGGCCTCCTGAGTGGCTGGGATTACAGGCGCCTGCCACCACACCCAGCTGGTTTTTGTATTTTTAGTAAAGATGGGGTTGGCCTGGCAGGTCTTGAACTCCTGACCTTGTGACCCACCTGCCTCGGCCTCCCAAAGTGTTGGGATTATAGGCATGAGCCACCATGCCTGGCCAAAGTCTTCTTTCAGTGCATCTAAACACACTGGGTGTTCTCTCAGTTTTGTCTTCTTGAGGAAGCCTCTTTGGAGCCTTTTGATCTGCCAATATGGATTGGTTGCCTTCAATAAACCAAGTACATGACTGTTTCATGGGTCAGATTTTCCCTTTCCTTCAACCTTGAGCTTCTTTCTGCTTTCCTCTTATCCTGGTTCCTCTATCCTATGCCTTCCTCATTCATGAGTAAGCCCTTCTTTTGCCAGTGGCTTCCTAGAAAAGTATGTGTGGAAAATAAATTTTTTGAATGTCAAAAAATGAAAATGTCTTTATTTTAGTCTTTTTATTTACCTGAGTATAGAATTCTTGGTTGGAACTAACTTTTCTTCAGAATGTTGGGTTGTATTCTGGCTTCCAGTGTTGCTGCTGAGAAGTTTAAGGCCATTCTGGTTCTAGAACTTATTTTTATTTTTAGAATCTTACAAGATTTTTCCTTTGACACCGGTATTCTATATTTTATATCATGTGGATTTCTTTTTCATCCTTTATTCTGGGCACTTTTAATTCTCAGAAATGTTCTTAAATAATTTCTTTCATTCTCAGTCTTTCATTTTCTCTTCCTGGAAGTACTATTGTTTACAAGTTGACCTGCTGGATTGGTCTCTCACATAAGGATCTTCTGAGTAAATGGATTTGGTTCTCTGCTTTCCCCTCTGCTCACTTAGTAATCAGCATTCTCCAGGCTGTTAAGTCATCTGCCCTTTTAGCTACCAAAATGATGCATGATTGCCTCCTCTCCCACCCCAGTGGATTTATGCCTTTTTATAGTAATTTTAGTGGGGTTGCAGAAGGGAGCAAAATTAAATACGTGTCAGTCTGCCATCGTCCTCCAGTACCTGGTGTCTGCTTCCTATTGTTCTCAGATTGCCAGCTGTACATTCCCTTCAACCAGGTAACATAAGAGGTGAGGGTGTAGCTGTTGGATTCCAGCCCCACTGATGTCTCTTGCCAGCTGTTTGACCTTGGACAAATTACTTCACCTCTCAGAAATTCAGTTTGTTCGTCTCTCTGATGGGGAGAATAATAATACCTACTCCATGCGACTGTGGTGAGTGCTAAAGGATCATAGTGAATATACCGTCACTGTTCCATATGTGGTAGCTATTATTGCCACTGTTGCTAGAGGCTTGACCTTTCCTCCTCTTCTCTATCGAAAATAGTCTATGGAATAGAAAATTGTATTGCCATGCAAGTTAGACTGAAGCAAGACTCCCCAGGAGCTCTCCTAAGGTGTAATGGATAAACATTATTGCATAGACTTTATGGCGTCTATTAACAGTTTGGCTGCCCAGAGACTTAGATTTTGGTTTTAGCTCTTCTCCCCAGAATGGTTAAGATACTCTCTCAAGAGTGTTGATCTTGTCAGTGAATCTCCTGAGTCTTCATGATGAAGACCAAGTCCCTAACAAGGTGTCAAGGTGTCTTCCTGTATCTCTGGCCTTGTGTACCACTCACTGTGGCCCACAGGCCTCGAGGTCCTGCTTATTTCCTTCTCTCTCAGGTTTTCCTCTGCCATCACTGCAGAGTCCAGAGCCAATCATGCTCCTCCCTCAAGATTCAGTGTAGCTTTCACCCAATTCTGGAAGCCTTTTATGGCCTTTCCCTATCTCCACCTCTGTCTCTCAGTCCACACATTGGGTTAGTGCATCTTCAGTGCCTCATTACTTCCTATGTATACACCCTTCTGTCATAGTGCTTGTGACTATTGTAGGTGTTTACTTATCTTTCCCACCCACAAAACTGTAATTGCTCTGTGGCTAGAGGACATGACCTTCTTATTGTTTTATTCTTAGAACCCAACATGGTGCTTGCTACATCTTAAGTGTTTATCATTTTTGAAGTGAAATATTTACTGAGTGAGTATATGAATGAAAAGACCTCACATATTAGTTTGGTTTTCACCTACTTGCAGAATAAAATTCTCAAATCGAGGAACTTGAAAATGTTATATTTTTTACAGAACTTCAGCATTCAACCCCCGCTCGGATAACAATATTTACTTAGCATGGTACTTGAAAGCCTATTTGGGTAGAGATGTTATGATTGAGGTGCTAGACATGCTCCAGTCCTCTTCTTCATGCTTACTGACTGCCTGGTGTATGTAGCAGGAGAGTGATCACCATGTAACAATCAATGTCCTAAGCAGACTGGTATGATTTGGGTCTATGTCCCCACCCAATCTCATGTCGAATTGTAATCCCCAATATTGGAGCATGGGCCTCGTGGGAGGTGATTGAATCATGGGGCCGGATTTCCAGCTTGGTGCTGTTCTGGTGATAGTGACTGAGTTTTCATGACTTCTGGTCATTTAAAAGTGTGTGGCACCTCCTCTTTCTCTCTTGGTCCTGCACCTGCCATCTAAGACACTTGCTTCCACTTTGAATAATTCAAAACTCCCTTAGGCCTCCCCAGAAGCAGATGCTGCCATGCTTGTTGTATAGCCTGCAGAACCACGAGCCAAATAAACCTCTTTTTAAAATAGATTACCCAGTCTCGGGTATTTCTTTATAGCAATATAAGAACGAACTAATATAGAGACACAGGCAGCAGGTCTGTAACTTTTCTAAGAAGCCCAGCAATAACATTTCAGTCACTTTCATGGGTGCTCATCGTCTTTCCTAAAACACAAACTATATGCATGCTGTTTCCAGCCAAAGTAAGACAGGGTGAGCTTTAAATATCTAATGAAGGAATAGCTCAAAAGATTAGGAACAAAGCATTTTGGTCACACGAACATGTGCTTCAGACATGTGAGGGCAGGGACTCCCTTTCATCCACCAATAGGTTCTGTCAGCTCCAGCTTTTATCCTAGTTGCTCCTGAAGGAATCTGGATTAACATAATGAGGGTGCTCATGAACCAGCTCATTATCATTTTAGAAAACTTCAGGGCTGAATAAAACACCAGACTTTGTGTTCAAGCTGTACTACCAACAGACATTTATTTAATGAATTATTTTCTGCTTACAGATGGAGGTAGAAGTTATATTCACAAGCTCTAAATGTCAGCCTTCATCTTTAGACCTAGTGGAAAGCAGAAAAGACAAAACGTGATGCAATGAACCTTGTTATGGTATCCAAAATATGGGGATCCAGCTTCAGTTAGCATGCCTGCATTCCTGTCTTGGCCCCACTGAAGAGGAGCAGGCAAGACAGGGATTCTGAGTATGGAGGAAGTTCCTCAGGCAATTAACAATCAGAGTGTCTGGTCAGTGCTATAATTTCAAATGTAAACGACATCAAAAAGTCCTTTAGGTTTCAGGTGAGAATTGCACTCTTCAAAGATGGTTCCTCTCTGTGGCTGTAGTTAGTGAATTGAATATTCTTGGATTGCAGTCAATTTTACATCCCAAGTATATTTTTCATCTCTTAATATGCATTCATATTTTGCCAAAAGAAAGTGAAGACCCATCCATAGCAGCCTTTCTTCTAGGACGTTCAAAAGACACTGACAGAGCAAGATCAAAATTACAAAATTGACATTGAGGAGCAAGAGATGGTGTTAAGCAGCCTTATCATTAATAAATGGAATAAAAAGCTGTTATATGCATATAAGCCCAAAGCAAAATCGATCAGAAGAGTTAATCACCCTCATCAAGTCACATTTCTTGAAGTGCCCTCTGGGTGCAAGTTATCACTGCTTTTGGAAGCTGACTGTTGATTTCTTCAAGGGCAGCAGACTCAGAGTAGGAAGCTGCTCTCTACCTTGGTTGGGGCTGAGGGGAGAGAAGGAAAGAGAAGAGGATCCTTGGATCCATGGATTCCACTTGCTCCATTTATGGTGCTCAAGACATCAGTGGCTCCACTGACTCCAACCAATTTGGACCCACAAATATATTAAAAAATAATTTCTGTATCGAAGGACTTTTATTCTCCTTTGGGAGATGTAGCATATTCTTGTGTTCCAGGCAAATTGAATTTAATTGTTTAATGCTTTGAGCCATGTGCAGTCAGGGAGCTTTATTGGGTAATCAGTTTATTGACTTACAGTCCCTTGGCTGTAGAAAAGGCACAAGGGAGAGCTAATGATGGTCCCAGTGTGTCCCTTCCACTCATCAAGCCCTGGGCAGAGACCAGTGGGCTATGAGTCTCCCATTCCCAGAGGCCTCCAAAGTCCCCAGACTTGTCCTGATGTGGCTTTGCTTTTGCTGGTCATCTAGGAATTGGACTCAAGGAGGCATTATGTTTTACATGTCAAAAGTACCAGCATCTCCTTCTGTTTCCTAAAATGGAAGAAAGCAGTTACTATACATCCACTGCCCATTCTGGCCAGGCATACGCTAGTAGTCATTTTGCCCATTTGAACTCAAATCTTCACATCCTCATGGCAGATTTTATTATTTCCATCTTACACATGAGGACACTAAACCTTAGAGAGGTGAAGTGACCTGCCCAGCATTATGTAAATAGTACAGCCAAGGTTTAAACCCTGGTCTGTCTGATTCATTCTCTTTTTGCTCTGAATCAACAAGAGACTGGCGTGTGTGTGTGTGTGTGTGTGTGTGTGTATGTGAGAGAGAGAGAGAGAGAGAGAGAAAGAGGGAGAGAGAGAGAGAGGTCTGTATTTATATCTGCATGAAATTGGGACCATACTTTATATATGGAGAAAGTCTGGGTTCCATAAAAGTTAAACATAGAATTACCATATGATGCACCAATTTCTCTCCTAGGTATATACCCCAAAGAATTCCAAACAGGGACTCAGACACTTGTACACCAATATTCATTGCAGCATTATTCACAGTGGCCAAAAGTGGAAACAACCCAAGTGTCTATCAACTGATGAATGGATAAACAGAGTGACATATATATGCAATGGAATATTATGGCCATAAAAAAAATGACATTCTGATTTATGGTACCACATGGATGAACTTTGCAAACATTATGCTCAGTGAAAGAATCCAGACACGAAAAGACAAATATTGCATGGTTTCACTTATATGAGGTACCTAGAAAAGGCAAATTCATAGAGATAGAAAATAGAGTAGAGGTTACCAGGGCCTGGGGGAAGGGAAGTGAGGAAGTTTCTGTCTTGGGTGATAAAAAACTTCTGAGAATAGGTAGTAGTAATGCTTACACAATATTGTGAATGTAAATGACCCTAGATTGTACACTTAAAAACGGTTGAAATGGTGAACTTCATATTGTATATATTTTACCACACTTTATTTAAAAGCCTGGCATGATGAAAAGAGGGAAACAGACTAGTTGTGACTCCTATCTGTATAAATTGAGCAAGTAACTTAGCATCTCTTAATCTGTTTTCTCATTTTTAAAATGAAGATGATGATGGCTAGTTTGCTAGGTTGCTGTAGGGCATAAATTATCTAGCCAGTACTGAGCACAAAGTGTAAGCACTCACCATGTAGTGCTGATGGGGGAGGCGGTAGTAGTGGTAGTAAATTATTATTCTTGTTCGTACCAGGAAGGTTTAAACACACCGAGAGTGAGTGTGTCTCCCCACACACATTGATGACTGCTTAAACGATAACTGAGATTCTGCTCTTGTTTTGGAAGAACTTTTTTCAACGGAATGCCAATGAAGAACCAGGTGTTTGAAAAATGTGGCTGTGTTAAGTTAAATGAGCCTTTTTTGGACTCCAGATGGGAGCATAAAGATGTTTGAAACCCCAACGGTCTTTTCTTGTTGATTTTCACATGACTGAAAAATGATTTGACCACATTACAGAGGAGCTGTGAAGCATTCTTGCTGCCAGCTCGTTGCTACTATTTGGGAAAAGATAAGATATTAGAGCAAAAACTCATAAGCCTTGAAAATAGGAGGCTTGTGATAGAAGCCTCTTTAGTGGCCTTTAATTTTGGCATTGCTGAGGTGACATGCTAATTACAGGGCTCTCCGGCAATTCCCTTGAGCTGAGTAGAGTCATCCATTGCCTCATGTTTCAGGAAGTGGAGTTTTATGTTGAAAGAACTGGAAGATATCTACCAAGTTTCAAAAGACTCACAAAAGATATTTAAATACACTTAGTAGACTGTTTGATTTCTGTGCTCCATAGAGTGGATGATCAACTCTCCCACCCCATGTATATTAAATCTCCTTTCAACATATGTGAACATTTTCTTGAATAAGTTATGCTAAATTCTCATGGGTTTTGGCTGCAGTCCCCTAATAAAGCACAGCTGTAGACCTGGAAATTTGTCCTTTGAACATTTGGAAGCATCTCTGCCAGCTTCCTCCTTTGCTTGAGACACATCTGGCCATGAAAAATAATGTGACTTCGTATTTAACCCTTGGGTCTTTGAAGGAACCATTTGGTGGAGCTGAGCTTTAATTTATTTAGTGGTTCCCCCATGAACTGCAAGAGTGAATACACCTCTAAAAGTAAGCCTTAGCCCTTCCTGTCCCCTGTGTGTCATGGGACAGTACTGCCTTGAATAGCGGCTAAACTATCCTTTTCTTAATTTCCTGTCGAACTGTAAGTAAATAGGTTTTCAGGTGGTACTTAGTGTCTCACTCATATCATATGCATCACACTTGCTGAAATTAATTAGATGCTTTGTATGAGAAAGAAGACTATTCATGAAAGTCCAACCAGTCAGATAATTGTTGTCATATTTTGGCATATAACTCTTCAGACTTATTTCAATGTGTGAATGTCAATTTTCTTTTTTTTTTTTTTTTGTAAAAATGGTATCATATGGCATATAGTTTTAAAATCTGCCTTTATCAAATGCCAATACGTTGTGACTATCATTCTATATAATATGTTAAATGGCTGCTTAGGTCATACCATCTGGATTCCAAATAACTTATATATTTGACTAGTTTGCTATTGTTTGACTTTTTTTTTCCTTTTAGTTTTTGAGACAGAGTCTCACTTTGTCATCCAGGCAGTGGCCCAGTCTCCCCTCACTGCAACCTCCACCTCCCTGGTTGAAGCAATTCTCATGCCTCAGCCTCCCGAGTAGCTGGGATTATGGGCATGTGCCACCATGCCTGACACATTTTTGTGTTTTTAATAAAGATTGAGTTTTGCCATGTTGGCCAGGCTGGTCTTGACTGTTTAACTTTTAGATTGTTAACCTGATGACATATCGACTTAAATCTGAACCTAATTCAGGTTCATATTTATTCATAGAAAACTCCAAAGAATAGTGGTTTAAACAAGATGAATACTGAATGTAAGATAGCCCAGAGGTGGGCAGTCTAGGGTTGATATGGCAACTATCAAGGACTCAGGATTCTTCTACCTTTTTGTTCCATCATTTTTCTGGATAGCTTCTCTCTTAGATTGCTTTGTGTTGCTGTAACAGAGTATCTGAGGTTAGGTGGTTTATAAAGAAAAGAGGTTTATTTGACTCATGATTCTGGTGGCTGGCAGGTTCAAGTCTGGGCAGTTGCATCTAATGAGGTCCTCAAGCTGCTTCAACTCATGACAGAAAGTGGCAGAGGAGCGGATGTGTGTAAACAGATCAATCACATGGTGAGAAAGGAAGCAAGAGAGAGAAACCAAGGAAGCCAGGCTTTTCATAACAACTTACTCTCTTGAGAATGAATCTATTCCTATGAGAGTGAGAACTTGCCCACCCCCGAGGGAGGCATTAATCTATTCATGATGGATCCTCTCTCAAGACCCAGAGATCTCCCACCATGCTGCACCTGCCAACACTGCCACATTGGGGATCAAATTTCAACATGAGTTTTGCTGGGGACTAAGCAAACCATGGCAGTTTCAATCCCCAGGGCCACTTCTTGGCTCTAAATAGCTGGACATCGTATCCAAGTTCCAGATAATGCAGAGGAGAAAGTAAGAAAGGGTCCAAAGAGTTCCTCCCCAGCCAAATCAGCTGCTTTTAAGTAGCTTCCCCGGAAGTCCCCTACAACACTTCTGCTTACCTATAGTTAGCCAAAGTCATCTGCAAAGGAGGGTAAAAGAGATGTCAAAAGAGTTCTATTGCTAAGGAAAAGGAGAAGAATGGCTATTGTGTAGCAATTAGTGTTTTCTGCCACACCTGTCTTTCCCCTTGTAATCAATGTTATCATGTATCTCTTCTAGGTAAATCTTTTAGGCATTCATGATTATTTCCTATGGTTTATGCTGAGGCAGTAATTGTGACAGGTTAAGGGTGAGAACATCTAAAATATTATCTACTTTTATTATTGAAAAGGTAATGTATGCTACTGAAAACAACTCAAACATAGCAGACCTATAAACGTGAAAAACACATTTTGCTACTCTGAAATGTTGTGCCAATTCATGTTATTCAGTAGTACATAAAGGTGTCAATTATACTGTATTCTTACTATTCCCTTTTGCCCTGTTGCCTTATTAACCAGTCTGATAAGTAAAAAAAATGTTAATTTGTATTTCTTTGGATACTCACCAGTTGTCTGTTGAGGTCCTTTCTCCATTTTTCTATTGAGATATTTAAAAAAAATTATATATATATATATATGTATATGTATATGTATGTATATATTTTAAATTCTCTTTTGAAACAAAGCCTTGCTCTGTTGCCCAGGCTGGAATGCAGTGGCACAATCTCAGCTCACTGCAATCCCCACCTCCTGGGCTCAAGTGATTCTCCCGCCGCAGCCCCCTGAGTAGCTGGGATAACAGACCTCAAGTGATTTGTCTGCCTCAGTCTCCCAAAGTGCTGGGATTACAGGTGTGAGCCTCTGCACCCAGCTATATTTGATATTTACCTGATGATTGCCATATGTTCTTTTTTTTTTCAAACGAAGTCTCACTCTGTTAGCCAGGCTGCAGTGCAGTGGTATGATCTCGGCTCACTACAACCTCTGCTCCCTGGGCTCAAGCGATTCCCCTGCCTCAGCCTCCTGAGTAGCTGAGACTACAGGCGCATGCCACCACGCCTGGCTAGTTTTTTGTATTTTAGTAGAGACGGGGTTTCACCATGTTGGCCAGGATGGTCTCAATCTTTTGACCTCGTGATCTGCCCACCTTGGCCTCCCAAAGTGCTGGGATTATAGGCAGGAGCCACCGTGCCTGGCCCGCCTCCCAGGTTTAAGTGATTCTCCCACCTCAACCTCCCGAATAGCTGGGATTATAGGCACTCACCGTCATGCCCAGCTAAATTTTGTATTTTTGTAGAGACAAGGTTTCACCATGTTGGCCAGGCTGGTCTTGAACTCCTGGCCTCAGGTGATCTGCTGCCTTAGCCTCCTAAAGTGCTGGATTACAGGCGTGAGCCACAGCACCCAGCCGATTGCCATATGTTCTAATATTTGTTCAAGTTTACACTTTCCGTTTTACAGTGTTTTCATCATGCAAAATTTTTAAACTTTATGCACTCAAATCTGTCTTTTCCTTTCAAGGCTTCCCATTTGGTGTGAATGGTAACACTTAAAAGAAAAAATATATATATTTCTATTTTCTAGGTGAAAATTAAAAAGTTCTGTGTTGGCTTTGGAATTAAAGTCTTCGTGTTGAGAGCCAGCCATAGTAAAACAGGCAGTTTGTAGAAGTAATCTCCTTTCTTTTCCCATAGCACAAAGCTTTGTGCTGATTATTTGAGAGGATGAAATCAACACATTTCTACAAGAAAAAGGTACAGGTAAGCATCATTTTCTGAAACAGGTTTCTGACAATTGGTATGTAAATGAAGTATTTGTTTTACTAGAATTCTATTTTCTTTTTATCATTATTATCTTTATTATTATTTTATTTTTTGTAAAGATGAGGTCTTGCTATGTTGACCAGGCTGGTCTCAAACTCCTGGCCCTAAGCAGTCCTCCTGCCTTGGCCTCCCAAAGCATTGGAAATACAGGTGTGAGCCACTGCACAAAGCCTAGAATCCCATTTTCCTTTAATTGACATTATGTCTAACTTTAGGGAGATTTTTCACTAGCTGGACTCCTAAATATTTATTAATTCAAATCGAGCTTCCTTGTCTCTGAGGAGCAATGTGGAATTGTGAGACAAACATGAGCCTTCAGGTGAAACAACCTGAGTTAAACCCTACCAGTGTGTATTACTTACAGGACTTTAGGTCACTTGTATGACCTGGATGGGCCTCAGTTTGTCTGGTTGATTTGCAGGATTAAAGGAGATACTAATCATGAAAGCACCTAGCACCATAATTAGCTCATGGAGATGGAGGCAACCAGCAGATGTTTTTCCAATCTGCCCAGAAACAAGAGTTTAAGTGTATGGTGTCTGATGGTTTATTTTGTACTAAGAAACCCTTTACGATGCAAATTGTCTTAGACTGTATAGAATCTTAAGATCCTTGCGGAGGGGAGGGTGAGGAGTCTTCATTTATGCTTGTGCTGGGCCTAGAGAAACTAAGACTTAGAGAAAGAAAGAAAGGACTTGGGTAAAATAGTGCAGTCAGTAGGTCGAGCTGAAACCAGGGTGACAGCTCCAGGTTTCCCAGCCTGCCCTCCAAGTCCTTCAGAGCTGATGACCCGACATGGTTAGTCGCTCACAAGCTTGAGCATTAGAGGTCAAGATGATCATTAGCTGGGGCCTGGAGAAGAGCCATTTTATATCCAAGGGAATAATATGCCGGATGAATAGGAACATTAGCGATTTTCATTTGCTATGTGCTAATTTGTCTTGCAAAAGGTGATCTGACTTCTTTAAGCCTCAAGCTGGCAGATTTCATTCTGTGCTATTTCTGAGGTCTTGGCAGCAGAGCTGACTCTCCATCCCAGATCTCTGAGAACTCCAAAGAATCTGGTGCAGGGTGTTCCTGTGAATTAAGATTTTGACAAGCATCAACAGAATCTGGGTGACACGGAGTGGAACAGGAACTCGTGGTGAACGGCTCAGGCCCCAATGTCCCCTTTGGCTACCAAGCAAATGGGCTGTTCAACAGCCGTGAGACTCAGGAAAACCTTTCACGGGGCTCTTACAGAAGGGATGGGCATGGAGGGAGCATGGACGTGAGACCTGTTATGAGCGGGTGACTCACCAAGTGCCAGCCCTGTTCCCTTAGCTGTGGAGAGTATTGTTTATAAACATCAATTACCAATTATCCATCTGGGCCTGGCAGGTTTCATGAGTTTACAAGCCACGTAGCTTTAATCATTTCATCCCTGGGATTCACTGATCTGGCACTGTTGTTTCCTCTCCGGGAAGTTCACATAATGCACGTTTGTGTGTCAAGTGAGTAGGTGGTGGCACATGCTGGAAAACAGAAATTTGACCCCAAAATTTATCAGTAAACTTAGAATGAACAAAAATTATTTTGGCATTGGCAGAATTTGCTCTGGCCTCTTCAACTCTTTGGAATGGCGAAGGAGTTTGGCTGGTTCAGCTCATCCTGACTCTAAGCCCCCTGGTATGGTTGGAATGTTTGTGTCTCCTGAAAATTTGTAACTTGAAATCTAATCTCCAATGTGATGGTACTAACAGGTAGTGCCTTTGGGGTGATTATGGGATGAAAGTAGAGCCTTCGTGAATAGGATTAGTGCCCATCCAAAAATGGCCTCGGAGATGCCTTGCCCCTTCCACCATGTGAAGACACAGCAAGAAGCTGTCCTCTATAATACAAACCAGAAAGTGGCTCCCTCACTAAATCTGCTGGTGCCTTGATCTTGGACTTTCCAGTGTCTAGACCTGTGAGAAATAAATTTCTGTTGTTTATAAGCCAACCAGTCTTTGATATTTGATATAGCAGCCCAAATGGACTAAGATACTCTGTCCCTAGCCCCTCTAGCTTTGGAATATAGAAAGTAGACAGCTCTTAGAAACAGCCCACAGTTCACCCTCACACTACATTTCAGAGTGGGGTCTCTGAAACACTCCCCCCTCAGTTAACATTGATGGCTGTTAACTGAGACCTGGAAGTCCCCGGCTGGGCCTGTGGATGGGATTCTGACAGTTCAGGGTGTGTCTGATGTGTCAGTGGTGGGGTGGCAGTGTCTGGCCTGTGTCTCTCTGTAGGAGGTAATTTACATGGGGAGGAAAGCCTTGCTCCAAGAGGAAGTTGTGCACCCAGGAAGACATGCAGACAGTGGGCAACAGGAAAATATCAGGTCGTATGCCTCAACTGTGAGCCCTCCCAGCAGGTCCTTGGAATCCATCTGAGTCCCTTGGAGAGGACTGCAAGCCCAAGCTTAACAGCAGTTTTCATCAGGACTGTGGCCTGTGGCAGTGCAGGCAGTGCCCCAGGGCCTAGGAGACTCAGGGCAGCAGAGCTGGACAGAGGAGTGTCTCCGAGAGCCGCACTGATGTGGCCGAGACTCCAGGCAACCTAGCCTTGCCTTGGTACCCAGAGGAGTATCTCCCTAGGAATATCTGTAGCCAACAGCCCAGGTGTGGCCACCAGCATTCCCATGGAGGTTGCCAGGGCTAGGGATAAGTCCCGGTTGTCACTGGACTTTGTAGAGAGTTGACATCAATTAAGGACCTGAGTAGAAGAGCTTCAGAAGGCTTTCTGTGGCGCAGGTAAGCCACCCCAGGGTCCCTCTTCAGTGACTGGGTAGGACTTTGAGTGGAACAAGAGCCAGTGAATTTTGGGTTCTATTAGTATCATTTGCACAGTGCCTGGGGAAGAGGGGCTATTTGGAAATCTCTTCCTTTCCCAACTCAGGGAAGAGCAACCAAAAAGTGTGGGGGACAGTGGCAATGGTAGCAGTCTCTGGCTTTGAGTTTCAGCCACTGTCATCTTTGGAATCCAATACCCTCAAGCATTGGCAGAATTTGCCAATTCTCTTCCCTTCCCTCCCCTTCCCTTCCCTTCCCTCACCTCCCTTTCCCAGGCCTCTTAAATTCTCTCCGAGTGTCATTAAAATCTCCTGCTTGCCCTTTCCAGGGCTGCTCTGTCTTTCTCAGTGCAGTTCCCCTGCTTTCTACACTGTTTGATGTTGCTGTTAAGATTCCACCATCTCCTTTTCCATTGGCACCAACTCTACTTTCTTACACTGATGTTGGTGCTTCTCTTACCATTGTAGATCTTGGTGCCGAAGCCACCCTGCCAAGGTAGGGTGCCCTCTTTCCATCAGAGTTAAACTTTTATTTGGTTCCTTAAAATATCTTTTGCTCCCTAATCTTCTTTCAGCCTTCCCACTTAAACAACTTAAGGACAAGTTACTGCCAAGCAGGGTTGCATGTGAACGGCTTTGCAAAAGTGTGTCATTAAAAAGTTCTCTTCCCACTGACAATTAGAGAGGGTCCTCTCAAATTCCTGCAGCTATGGGACAGTTCCCTACTGCATATCCCTCTGCTTGGTGTTCATTTTTTTACATCCATTTAAACATTTCATTTCCTATCTTTAGCATCTCTCCTTCCAGACTGGAATTCCACGAAACAATCTGACACTCCCTTTCAGAAGACTTTCCTTATGAAATATCTGGCACTTACTTCTGTTTGTTTAAACTTGAAAAAAAAAAAATCAATGATTTCAAATTGCAAATTCAGTTAAAATTTACTTTGCGATAATGTTGTAGGATAACACTGCCAGAGTTTGGAAGCAGAAAGCAAATGAGGCGGGGAAACAAGATAATCGAGAGGATGGTGGAACAGGATCTCTGATTAGTAAAGCTCAATTGCACGGAATAAATACAATATCGATTTTTGTGTGAAAATCACCCACAGATAAGGGAAGAAAAAGATGATGCTTTGTCATCTTACCTTTTTGTTTCTAGTTTTCAGGCTATTTTCAAGTTCTCTTGTATTCATTTCATTTGTTTTTAATACATTTCTGATTTAGAAGATTGATAACCATTTAAATGCCTTTCAACTCCTGGTATTTCCTTTTTGGAAACATGTTCCAGCGGAACCCCCGGGGCTCTATGTCAGGTTTATTCTTTGGCCATTCCTCACTTACTACATGATGTTATTGGTATTTGTGTCCATATCTTCACTCCCCTGCTCGGCTGTGAATTTACTGAGAGTAGACACATACTTGCATATGCTTTATCAACAGTGAATTCCCCAGTGGCATGAGTAGGTGGAATTCTTATTTTAAGACCATGATTTTAAAAACAGACTTTTAAAATAATTTTATAATGAGAATTTTCACACAGACTGCATGTTTTGGTGACTCTGAGATGGAGAATACAGACTCCATCTATATCTTTAATAATTTGTAGGAGGAACAAAATGGATGTTTCATCTGTGAAATGATTTTCTTAGTCCATTATATTTGTTGACTGTTCCTGGGGCATATGTGAAATTTGAAAACACACACACACGTGCACACACACACGTACACCCTTGGAGGGGTGGAGTTCATCCCACTGCGCCCTTGTGGGAGGGGAACAAATGCGTCTCCAGTTCCAGCACTGAGTCAAAGGTTTGCAATTCCCAGAGGGCTGGGGATCTTAGCTCTCAGGGGATGAGGTTGGTGGCAGCGGCTAGCTGGTGCTGAGAGGCTGGAACCACGCTGGAGAAGGGAGGTCCAGCTGTGGCCTTCGTTAACCAGCAGGCCCTTCCTGCTGCATGTCTGGAAATGGGAGCTCAAGGGAATGCAGAGAGAGTCCCTATTTCCTTTCTGTATTTATTTATTTATTTTTGATATTAGATGAATTTGAATTTGTCCGAGGACTCTTCACTTGGTTTTTAGCTTAGCCCTTTTGAACCCAAATATTTTCTGAAAATTTTATTTTGTATGTGACTTTACGTAAAGAATTCTGGGCATTCCACTGGTACTTCGTGGAAGACAATTGCTGCAGAAGACAAACCTAATTTTCTTGGAGTTAGCACATTCTGTTTTGTCAATTCCTTAGACAGGGAGTATATAGAGCACAGGTCAGGTGCTTAGGGCCTGGAGCCAGACCAGTTTTGGAGTAGCACCCTGCCACATACTAGCTGTAGCAGAGGCCAGTTTCCCATGAAGCTGATGACTGTTAAACTCCAGGGTCTCTCCCTTCATAGGATCTTTCCAAGGCCGTTGGAGGGACCCTAGCCATGTGACCAGTGCAGTCAACTAGTTGAGACTGCTGTCTCTTTCTACTCTCACTTCCTCTTGGTCTCTCTCTGCCTTGCGTAGGGTGGCACTAGAATGCCCAAGGGCATTTTGGGGACCTAGCTTAAGAGCAGTTGAGTGGGGAATATGTGGCTTTAACTACAATTTGGAAAGTCATTTTGAAATGTGTCAATAAAACAAGTGAAAACATTACAGCTTCTGATTTGAACATAGGTGAATAGTACATTTTTAACGGCCATCTTTAAACTTATCAAAGAACTAAAAGAAAATTCATATGAAGACAGAAACATAAAATAGAGGTAAGCAATAAAATCACTAGACACCGAGGAGGTGTATATCAAAATTTTTTCAGCTCATACCAAACTCACTAATTGATTAACAGAAAAGTGCATTTTATTCATTCATTTATAGCAAGAGAGAAATAGTGACTAAAAATGATGAAGAAGCTCTTGGAGTTTTTAATAATCCAGTTAGTGATGAGGAATGAATCACATGAACACGTTGGAAAAAAACAAATTTCTTGCCTCTTTGACATAGAATAAAGGTAACATGAAATTCATATTAAATCATTGTAGTGAGGAGGAGGTCATGACAACAAACAGCTTAATGAATATTGTCAACTCAGCAATGTTGATTTAAGGTTCATCATTGACAGGCAACTTGAAATGCCTTGAAATCTTGCAGCTCAGATATGAAAGTAACTTAATAGAGCTTTCCCCAAATTTGACAACAACCCTAAGGATTTACCTACTGTCATCTGTAATGACTCATGAAGCTGAAAATAATAAAGACAAATTTTGATTAATCACACTACAGGAAAGAAATTCTTTTTCTGTTTTCTTTATAGAGAAAGTATGCAGGCAACAAATGTAGGGGCAAAAATGTGATAGACATATGTCAGGTAGATGATAAAAATCACTGTTATCACTGTCATTTTTCCAGATTTTATGGCAATTGTAATACTTTTACATTTGTAATTTGTTGCAATTTTCTTTCCTCACTGTAAATAGATATTCACTTACATACCTAAATTTGTATTTGTAGTTTTATATTCTTTTCCTTAAAGCAGGCATCCTGAAATTATAAAAGCTTTAAGCCCCACAAAACCTGGATCTTCCCTGTAGCTACATGACCCTGAAAAATAATGTGCATCTTCTGAATCTGTTTCTTCATGGCAGACTGGGCTTTGTACAGATTTCTGATTATTAGGGTAAGGGGTTTAAATGAGAGAATAAAGAGGAAGTGTTTAGCACAGAAGATGTGGGGAACACTCCCTGTTAGTATCATCCATTCATTAACTCAGTAGGCTTGGATTAAGCACTCAAACATTCAGGCACTGCAGCTGCAACAAAGAACAAGGTGGAGGAAGTCTCTGCCCTTGAGAACCTTATGTTTTGGTTTATTCTAATTATTACGGTTGTTTAGCACTCTCACTTTAGGCTCTCTTTGTGCTCCTACTGCTCCTAAAAGCACTGCTGGCTCCTCACCTTTTCCAAATGAAATGAGTGAAATGAATTGGTTTTGAAAATTCTGTGCCACCTTTTGGATGTGTGGTCCCCCTTGTGATGTTGCAAAGCCAGAGCTGGAAACTGATGGATCGATGTCCATTTGAGTCCTGCAGTAGAGCGAGGTTGGCATTCACAGTTTGTAATTTGGCATTCTAAGTGGTCAGTGGCACAGCTCATCACAGGACCTTGAAAGGAGCCTGTCTAGTGGCCTTGGGAACCTCAGAATAGCAGAGACCTTGTGGAACCAGGACACCGAGACTACTCACTTCTCTGTGGGGTTACCTATTCTCATAGGTTTTGCTGGGGTAACCTATCAGTTTGGAAATACCATTTTCTGCATGAATAGCTTCTCAAAGCATAGCTTTCTTAAAGCCGGAGAGGAGTCAGGAAGGGAGGCTGCACACATGATTCTGAGGGCCAGTGGGTTGGTTTTCCACTTAGACCCTCTGAGTCCAAGCATCTGCTGAAATTTATTTATAGGTTGACAGAAAGGGTCTTGGTTATGCTACAGCAGAAGCCCAGTGTACTGGCTTTGGTCCAGTTTTGAAAAGCTGATATATTTGACTCTTTTTATTTTATTTTAGAAGTGTGCTATACTGGTAGAATCAAATAAGGAAGCAGCGATTTGTGAGCACAATGCTATTTTTTAATGTTTAATTTTTTTTGAGTGTGGGTAACTTGGTTGGAGGTCTGATAATTGTTTGGTCATTTAGAACAGCTACATTCAGTTATTAAGATCTCAGATCTAGTGAATCTACTTATTATCTTCTTGTGCTGTGAATCTGTTTTTGACACATAAATAGACTGTGAGTTCTGGAATGACTTGTCCTGAAGAACTCCAGATATAGACTGTGAGCCCCTTTAGTCCAGAGACTTTATCTGCTAAGTCCTAGAAATCGGCATGGTGCCTGGTACTTAGTAGGTGCTCAATAAACATTTTTTGAATGAATGAATGAATAAAAGATGAGTGAAGGAAGGAAGGATCATGTAAGTTAACAGCGTTTCCAAGGTGAAGAAGGAGGCCTCTTCTACCAAAATAAATTCATATGGTATTCATTTAAGGCATGCTAAAGAAGACTCAGTTAAATAAAATTTACTTCAAAAATAAATGTTGTGCTTTGAGAATAAACCTTTTCCTGTGTTGAGACAGAATAAAGTGATTTGCAACTCTAGATGCATAACTCAAAATGGGAAATATTTAAATATGTGTCAAGGTAACTAAGCTTTTGCTAGGAGTCAGCATAGCCCCATGACTTATCCCATGGGACTTAAATTAGAGAACCTGGGCTCCAAACCCAGCTCTGACACACGCTGGCTGGGCGGTCTTGGCTAAGCGACTTCAGCTCCCTGAGTTTTCTCATCTGTATAACGGGAATAATAACAATGACTTCTTCATAGAGTTATTGGAAAGACTGAATAAGATAATGCCTGGCACAAAGTAAGTGCTCAGTAAGGATTTCTGCTCCCCACCTCCTCCCCTTACTTTCCTTCCTGTTCCTCCTGTTTTCCCTCCTGCTAATTAATCTGGGAATTGGTCATTGCGCTTGCTTATGTCCACAGCTGATCTCCAGGAAGCAAATTAGAGTCTGGGAATGACTGGGGAACTTTCTGTAGGCCACTGTTCAGCTAAACCTGGCAGTAACATCTTTGCATGCCTTTCACTGTTCAGAAAGGAAATACATAAAGATTCTTATCTCCTGATTTTACAAAAGAGTCTAGTACTTACCATTTTGCTCATTTAATTAATGCCTATCCCCCTCCCATACCCACTCTCACCCTAAGTTGAATTTCACCAGCATTTCGAGTCCTCTGGGATTGCTCTGTGCTCCTTTTACTTCTTGGCATGCAAACCACTTTTGTTTTCCTTTTAAGAGATTTTACTGGGCTGGGTGAGAAGTTGACGTCGAAGACAGTTTCCTATGGACTTGGGCCTTGAAGGTGACTGATTTAAAAGCCATTAGTGATGTAGAGAAGCCAAGCAAAACCTGCCCTTCTGGACAGGTCCTCACGACTTTCTAAAGCAGTCCTATCTCCTAACTCCTCCATGATAATTCAAGGTCGAGCTCACTCGTGGTGGTGGCTCGATTTTGCTCATTTTGTACATTATTTATGTAATATGCGGGTTGTGAGGGAGTGTGGATGTGGATGATTCATAGGCAGGAGCGGTTAGAAACAGATTGCAGAAGCCCAGCTCCTCTTACTTGGGTGTCCCCCACCGCCCCCAAGCTGCTTCATCTGCTGCCCCCTGCATGCCCTCCTGCGGCTACTGGGGCTAAATGCGGCCCTCAGGCTCCCCCTAGGCAGCAACCCTGTAGAGCAGCGAGGCACACAGGCCCTATAAGAGGCCCTCCACCTGCAACAGATCCTGGGGACACACCCACCTCCCAAGATGTAACTCTTATAAAAAAAACCTAAACCATAAAATAGCATAAGGGATTCTAAAAAAGTTGTGATGACTACTTCAATGCTTATTTTCTGAAATACCAAGTTTTTAAAAAAGTTTCTCTCTTTTTTTTTTTTTTTTGTTACTGCCCCTGCTTTTCTAGGATATGCCTGGCACCTGTGTTTAGCCTCCCTATTTATTGGATAGTCCAGTGACCAGCAGGCATGCTGGTTTCTCATGGCTACACTGTAGAGGAAGCTTTTCTCAACTTTTTATAAGTTTCATCCTAACCAGGAGGCCTGCCTTCAGGTGACACCCGAGACTCTCTGATGTATTGGGAAGAGCCCCGACTTTGCAGTTAAACAGGCTTGGTTAGGAGTCACATTAGTTCTGTGTATGGGTTATTTATTATGAACATGAGGCCATGGAATAAAACTCATCAGAGCCTCCACGGCATACAAAGCATTTGTTATTCACACTTCAGGGGCGGCGAGGCAGCTCTGTTGCTCTTGAGTGAGCTTCCTCACATATCTGGGGGTGATGGGGTGTCTGGACTCTGGGCTACATAGCTCATCTTCCAGCAGGCTAGCCAGATCATGCTCTCATGTAATGGCACAACTAAGAGTGAATATAGGCCCAGCCTCATAAGCACTTTTCACGCCTCTGTTTGCAGCACATTTTCTAACATCCCAGTGACCAAAGAAAGTCACATGGCCAAACCCAGTGTTGGAGTGGATGTACACATTACAAGAGCTTGGAAACATGAAGGGGTAAAGCATTGGGGTCATTTTTGCAATCTATTATACTGTGTGGGTTTGGGAAAGTTAACTGAGCTCTAAGCCCCACTTTTCCCTTCTCTTGGAAAATGTCTCCTGATCTCTAGCCATCAAGTGTGTATGAGGATCAAATAAAAGAATTTGATTAGATGGGTATCATTCATGGTTGTTTAAGCTTATAAAAGTGCTTGAAACTAGTATTAACCGGGTTTCCAGGCTAAGGGAAGTAAATGCATATCCCTTTGGTTTCCTCATTCGAAGATTAGATACTGTGTTAGGGTTCTCCAAGGAGACAGAATCAACAGGGTGTATATTTATATAGAGAAATTTATTTTAAGGAATTGGCTCGTGTGATTGGTGGTCCAAAATCCCACAGGGCAGGCCAGCAGGTGACTCAGGAAGAGTTGAAATGCAAGACCAAAGACAGAATTTCTGACTGAATTCTTTCTTGCTCCGTAGAGGTAAATATTCATTCTTAACAGGCCTTTAACTGATTGGATGAGGCCTACTCACATTGTGGAGGGCAATCTGCTTTACTCAAAATGGACCCATTTCATGTTAATTTCATTCAACCCTCTCACACAAACATTCAGAATAATGTTTGATCAAATATTCGGGCACTGTGGCCCAGCCAAGTTGATGCACGAAATTAATCAACACAGGTACTATGGGCTCAGCCCTATAATTAATTATTAATTCAACAAATATTTATTGAGTGCCTGCTTGTACCTGGCACTATGTTTGTCCATCAGAGTATAGCAGTTAAAAGTGCTGTCAATCCTGCCTTCAAAGCACTTACACACTAGTAAGAGATAATTAAGCAGCTAACAACAAAGCCTGCCAATTGCTTCGAGAGCTGCCATTTGTGGTGTGTACTTCCTGAACGAAGCTTCCTGCATGCATCATCTCACTTAATGCCCACAACCAAACCGTTAGGTAGGCATCGTTATCCCTGCTTTGCAATTGAGGTTTGGAGATAATAAGTGAGCTCTCTGGAGGTCAAATAGCTCATAAGTGGCAGAGCCAGGACTGAGTTCATATCTGCCTGATGCCCAGGCCTGGGCTGTTGGTCGCTCCACTGTCACCCACACACTTGGTCTGTGGCCTCTCACAGACAGAAGAGCAGAGAAGCCAGAGGATAGTGGGACCTTGAGGTCAGCCTAGAGGTGGACCATCAGAAGCTGGGAAGGGCATCTCTGCTGTTCTCTGTGAGACACGTGCCCTCCCACTCCTGTGACCAGTTTGCTTTGCTACTTCCTGAGCCTGTGGGATGTGGGAGGCAAATAGGCCACCAACATTATTGTGGAGTCTGAAAGTTTATCTTGGGAAACAACCTCTCAATATTCTCATCTTTGAAAGGGACAAATGAGTGTGTGTCTGTGTATAGGTAGCAAGAGGGAGGATTTGCGTCCTTTCCAGGAAAGCCACCTCTTCATTCATTCTGCTCAGAGACACGCTCTGGGTGAGTGTGTGTAGAGATACACATATGTAATATTTTCAGACTTTATCATACTTCCAAGCAGCTCACAGTGGGGGTGCAGATGGAACAGTATGCTAATGGATGTGGGGGAAGCATGCTACCCATATAAGGATTGCGCTGATGTATGTTTAAAGCAAGCTATCCACTAAGGGGCTTCTCTCCTTAGCAGTTGGTTCCGGGAAGAACACAGCTCTGCACACATTCACCATTGGCTTGGTGTACGATGGCCGAAAAGCATGACCTGGCGCATAGATGAGGAACCTGTGGGGGCGGGGGAGAAGGGGGCGATTTATATAAGTGGTTTTTAGACAGATGGAGGATTCATTTTAATTGCATAAAAGGCAGTCTTTCTTGAGTGGAGATGTAGGTCCTTTTGCAAACCTGTGCTAGACGAATCTTTGCTGCTGCTGCTTTTCTAAACGCCCCTGTTTCCATGAGAATTGCTCCTTGGTGTGTCGGTTCTATCTGGGCCATTTGCCTGCTCAGCCTTCCCCTCACTCAGGGTAAGTTCATCCCAGTCCTGATGCTGCCACCTGAAGACTTGTTTGAGTTGTTGGCTTTTTTTTTTTTTTTGAGATGGAGTCTAGCTGTGTCGCCCAGGCTGGAGTGCGGTGGAGCCATCTCGGCTCACTGCAACCTCCACCTCCTGGGTTCAAGTGATTCTCCTGCCTCAGCCTCCTGAGTAGCTGGGATTATAGGCACCCACCACCATGCCTGGCTAATTTTTGTATTTCTAGTAGAGACAGGTTTTCACCATATTGTTCAGGTTGTTCTCAAACTCTGGCCTCAAATGATCCACCCGCCTTGGGATTACAGGTGAGAGAACCACTGTGTCCAGCCGGCTTTTTTTTTTTGAGACAACGTCTCACTCTCTCACTCTGTCACCCAGTCTGAGAGGTGCAGTGGTGCGATCATGGCTCACTGCAGCCGCGACCTCCCTCCTCAGCCTCCAGACTTGCTGAGACTATCAGAACATGCCACCATGCCTGGCTACTTTTTTATTTTTTGTAAGGATGGGGGTCTCACTATGTTCCCCAGGCTGGTCTCAAACTCTTGGGCTCAAGTAGTCCTTCCACTGTGACCTCGCAAAGTGCTGAGATTATGGGCGTGAGCCACCTCACCTGGACTGCCATCTGAAAAGTTTTAAGCCAAGTTGTAACTGAACTGTGGTTTTGAAAAATGGGTAGGTGGGTGTTTACAACATGGGGCATTGGGAAGAGGGAACAAAACAGGTTCAGAGAAGTTGTTTTTACATTGTGCATGAATAAATGGCCCGACATCAGGGAACTTACTGAGTTCTGAATCTTTGCCCTGTTAGAGTCCACAGTCCACACTGTTAGAGTTCATTGAGAGAAGGCCCAAGTTCTCCCAGAGTAAACACCCTTGAGACTTACAGGAACCTGGTGTCCAGCATCTCCCTCTTCAGAGCTCATGCAGCAACCACCATTAGTGACCCATAGCTCAGGGACCTTGGGTGGGCCAGGAGGTTGGCTTCCTGGATATGCATTGGGCTGAAGATGCTGAGTATAACAGGAAAAACATCCGGTTGGATCACTGGTTCCTGTGCAGCTATAATCAAAGTGAAATTACTTATCCTGGCTGTTTATTTCGTCAGTGACAAGTGAGTAAAACCTGATCTTCTCCAGCAGGAAGCTGGAGCTCCCGCAATGCAAGCTCATTGCTCTGCAGGATGAGCTTTTCCTGAGAAAGAACAAGAGTTTGCTAGGCAGTCCAGGGAGACCCTTTGCCAAGGTTGTTCTGAGCTGGTGGAAGGAAGTTCAGCTCAGGTATTGGTTCTTGTAAGCACCGTGCCAACTTTATTAATCTCTGTCTAGCTGGTGTTCTTCATTGAGAAGCACATAATCAATGTTTGTTAGCTGAATGAATGGCTGTATTGAGACCAGCCAGAGTGGAGGCACCTCAACCAAAATAATCCTCACCGACTGTAAGCTATATAGTACATGAAGCCCAGCTGTCATGTGAGTTGCTGAGGACAACTCTCTCAGGGAACGAGGGACACAGGATCTTCTCAGCCTTTGTCTCTCCACACTGCAAGTCATAGAGATCTGAAGAGCAGAGATTTCTTTCTCTGGCCCGTCCATCTTCACCCTTTACTACGTGTCTCCCTTCCTCGGCACTTCTGTCTTCTCCTGTAGGTACCGGATTGTTTCATCATCTCTGAGCCTTTGCAAGTGTCATCACCTCTGCCTGGAATGCCTGCCCACTCATCTGGTGGACTCTCGCTCGGCCTGCAGTCAGAGATCTCCCGCTTCTGGACGGGTAGTCCTGTGTGGAGCTGGACCCTCAGCCTCAGGGGCCAGCCTGGCTGGATTTCCATCCTGAGGCGATTAGGACTTATCATTTGGGACTGTGGCAAGTTACCCAAGTCAACTAATAAGTCCAGATCTTGATTTTTTCATCTGGCAAACATCAATTACAAATAGGACCCAAATCAGAGGATCATTCTAATGGTTGAATTTGTGAATATGCACAAAGTACATGGACCAGAGCCTGGAACACAGCCCTTAATACCCAGCGGCCACTGTCTATGTTGCAATTCCCTTGTCTTCTTGCGCCCCGTCAGAGCTGTTTTCTCCTTTGTCTCCCACCCCACTTTGCTTTCGTCTTTTTCCAACTCAGCACTTTGTCTGCTCCCCTCCCTGATTCAACAGCTGTCAGGGGTTCCCTCATTCTCACACAATGACATTCAAGCTCCTTAGCAGAATTCAAGGTTTTCCATTTTGCAGGCCAAATTTGACAACATATTTTTCCTGCTACTTCCCTACCCGTAGCTGATGTCCTTGCCTAAAGGCACTCTGTCCGTGCCCTCTCACTTCCTGGCTCTGGCAGGCTCTGGCCATTCTGTGGCTCTGTCCTTCTCCCACCTCTGCCTGCTCAGGCTTCTGCACCTGGGGGAGGGAAGCGCATGCAGCTGGGTGGGCCTTCGCCACGGGCAGGCTTCTAGTACTCTCAGCTGAGTTCTCAAGGTCAGTCTCTGCGCTTACATTCCAAAAGGCAGCACAGTCCTGGGAGCAGATTCCAAGGTATGTTTGTACGTTGTAGCAAAATGAAACCCATTAGCTTACAGAAGGTTAATGTTCCACTGCCGTCCAAAGTGCCCCGATTTGCTTGCCTCTTTGTGATGTAGGTTTTTTTTACACTGAATTTACTTTCTTCAGGGACCAATCTCAGTCATCTTGAGGAATTCTAATTTAGAAAGTATGAAGGCAGCTGTGAATGCTATAGAGAGGGTCACCGCATCTTATTGTCCCTAAATACGCATAGCTTTTAAAAATCATCAGTTAATGTTTCGTATATAGCAGAAAATATGTATCACATAATGTTAGAGGGAAAAAATCAGAATGCAAAATTGCATTTACAGTATGACAATTACTGTAGGAATCATGTGGGTCAGGATAGAATAGCTATAGACTAATGACAATAGCTTGATTTGTTGGAGAGATGGGATTATAGACAACTTCATCCTTCCTTTTACTATTGTTGTGTTAATGTCACTGCTATTATGCAAAATACAAACATCAATTATACTAGTAGTTATCATGTATGGTATCATATTAATATGATAAGCACATGCTCCTTCTGAGCCACTGATCTCTGCACTATCTCATTTAATCTTCCAGCACGACTGTGAGGGGGGGGACGTTTACCTCTGGTTTATGCAGAGAGTAGAGTAGTCACCCACAACCACGAGGGGCCTTCTACAACACTAAGATTCCTCCTCTCTAAACCTATATGCAATCATTGCTGCTTGATTATTAAAACCAGGCCAGGCGCAGTGGCTCACACCTGTAATCCCATCACTTTGTGAGGCCAAGGCGGGCGGATCGTCCGAGACCATGAATTCAAGACCAGCCTGGCCAAGCAGGGGAAACCATGTCTCTACTAAAAATACAAAAATTACCCATTCCTGGTGGTGGACACCTGTAGTCCCAGCTACTCAGGAGACTGAAGCAGGAGAATCACTTGACCCTGGGCGATGGAGGTTGCAGTGAGCTGAGAACGTGCCACTGCACTCTAGCCTGGGTGATAGAGCAAGACTCTGTCTC
This sequence comes from Sapajus apella, assembly GCF_009761245.1. Lineage (NCBI taxonomy): Eukaryota > Metazoa > Chordata > Mammalia > Primates > Cebidae > Sapajus > Sapajus apella. The sequence goes on from NW_022436963.1 coordinate 5,467,009, forward strand.
AAAATACATACATACATACAATTAAATTAAAAATAAAATAGCTTTTCATGGACCAGCAATCTAAACATAAGAAAAATTAGAGACTTTAAAATAAAAAATAGCCCATAATATTTACCACCCCCCGAGAGGAACCACTGTCAACCCTTTGGCCATGTCTTCCAGAACATCGCATGTCTTCCAAGGCATTTCCTCTCATTTGCCTCCACTTATTTTTGAGATGGAATCTTGCTCTATCACCTAGGCTGGAGTGCAGTGGCGTAATCCTGGCTCACAGCAACCTCTTCCTCCTGGTTTGAGTGATTCTCCTGCCTCCGCCTCCTGAAGTAGCTGGGATTACAGGCACGTGCCATCAAGCCTGGCTCAGTTTTGTAATTTTAGTAGAAATGGGGTTTCACTATGTTGGCCAGTCTGGTCTTGAACTCCTGACCTTAAGTGATCCGCCTGCCTCATCCTTCCAAAGTGCTGGGATTACAGGTGTGAGCCACCACAACTGGCTGCCTCCACTTATTCTTAAGCCTTAATCTTGAGTCTGGAGCCTAGACAAGTCATGAAATTACTGTTGGGTGAAAGAAGTTTTTTTCTTGAAACCTGAGATAAGAATGATAGGATTGGAGTTTTGAATGGAATGCACTGATACCACCAGCAGAATTAGGCAGGCTAAAGGGAAACTTTGTGCCCTACTGGCTGTTCTAAGTCCCACACTTCAATGGCTTTGGAGAGTAGATATATTACAAGAATACTTGAAAATCTTCTTTAACTAAAAAAGTGAGCTTTCAGACACCTTATGCATATCTGGAATAAAAAATAAAGACCACATCATCATAAAAGCTCCATAAAATTATAAAGCAATTAGGTAGTACTCAAAGACTTATGGTATCAGGACATAATCCAGACATTCCTAATATTTTCATTTGATTCAAGTATTTAATTAAGTGTATTTAGAAAGAATGTCTTTATTAGTTTAGGAGTGATTGCAGTCTTCCTTGAGCATTGAGTTCTGTTATACAGACAACTTTATGAAGGGTTTGTGTGATGTGAATGCAACTGAGCGGGTAGAGATTTTTCTTTTATTCATTCATGTATTCATTTACTTATTAATTCATCTAGTAAATATTTATTGAAAAACAATCATATGAAAATCCTTCTATGTGCATTTGTTATAAAATCATAGTCAAGGGCATTGCCTATTATGTATATCAATGTTCTGTGTATAAAGTCCATGTGAAAAATTTCTTTTAGAATTAAGTTTCATAAAAATGCTTTAGCTCACTTGAGTTGCACCAAACCCTCTCCTTTCTGATAATAACCACTTGTGTTTCCCATTTTGCCTGACTGCCAGGAAACTCAGGGATACTCTTTGTGTTCAATCATAAGGACCATTTTAAACTCATGATTGTTTTATTTATCTCTTTTTCCTTTTATGGCCCTGATTTTCTGCTTTACAACCTTAGTATGTATCTGTTCCTTTGAAAGCCTGCCTCAATTATTTTTGGAAATAGGTCATGGTGGGTAGGGGAGGGGTGGAGGGGGAAACAAAAATTCAGGGCACAGTGCCGGACATCCTCATCAAATATCTATCAGTTGTAACCAGATAGCAGGGGAAAGGGTGATGCATAATATTTTGAATGTACTAAATGCCACACTTTACAATGGCTAATTTTATGTAAGGTTAATTTTACCTCAACACAAATTTTTGAAAGCAAAGCCTATTAGTCATCAACTGACTTTGATGATGATAATTAATATGGTTTGGCTGTGTCCCCATCCAAATCTCATCTTGAATTGTGGCTCCCATAATTCCCATGAGTTGTGGGAGGAGTCTGGTGGGAGATAATTGAATCATGGGGGTGGTTCCCCCTTGCTGTTCTCATGGTAGTGAATAAGCGTCACCAGATCTGATGTTTTTATAAGGGGAAACCTCTTTCGCTTGACTCTTATTCTCTCTTGTCTGCCACTACGTAAGACATGCCTTTCACATTCCACCATGATTATGAGGCCTCCCCAGCCACATGGAACTATGAGTCCATTAAACCTCTTTTTCTTTACAAATTACTAATACAAGGAGATAGTAATAACTAGGCTCTAGTAGTAGACAGAGTGCTTTCTGTGATTGCCAATAGGAACCATGGGAAAGTCCTCCAGGGAATCGGCTTCATTGCTGTCTAAGAGCAATGATCAGCATTGGCAAGGTTTACAAGGCAGTCACACAGCTGGCTTCAAGAACTCCCTTCCCCATCTCCTCTTCAGTCATCTTAAAAAAGAAAACAATAAAAACCTTTATTATTTTTAATTATATAAGCAGAAATGTTCGCTGTGGAAGAATCAGCAACATGATAATAATAATAAAGCCATAAAAATCACCCATATTTCTAATAGCCAACCCAAATCACTGTTGACATTTTTGCTTGCTGTCTAGTCTCCTGTATTGCTCCTTCAAGGAGCAATACAGTCATTCAGTCATCATACATTCAGTCATCCGTTTACTCATCTTTTCTAAAGTGTGGTCCCCAGGACACTAGTCTCAGGGTGAAGTAAATTTAGAAATGAATCACCCTAGTACCTCCTCTTGGAGATTCATGATGTACATTGGCATATGAAAAGATTTGAGAAATTTAAAAGACAAGAAGCTCATCTCACTGTTATTAATCTAGAGTTTCTCCAATGTACTTGAGCATTAAATTCTTCTTTTCTTTTCTTTTTTTTTTTGAGGTAGGGTCTCTGTCTGTCACCCACGCTGGAGTGCAGTGGTATGAACATAGCTGACCACAGCCCTCAATATCCTAGGATTAAAGATTCCTCTACACTTCAGCTTCCCAAGTAGCTGGGACTACAAGTCCATGCCATTATGCCCTTTATTTTTTGTAGAGATGGGGTCTTGCTATGTTGCCCTGGGTTTTGAACTCCTGCCCCTAAGTGATCCTGCCTCCTTGGCCTTCCAAATTGCTGGGATTACAGGCGTGAGCCACTGTACTCACCACCTTATTTTCTATAACTCAAGGAAGTAATGCAATGCTCCATGGAAGCTGACTGAATTTGAAGTCTTAGGTCATATTTATTCTACATAGCCATACTAGATTACTTGAATTGCTTCTATGGTGTAAATATCTATGTCAGTTAACATTTTTTCTGAAACATAATGACCTCATTGAATTCTATTGTATTGGTGTTCCATGGCTTGTGAAACCAAAACCCTATTGCTGGGAGTCAGGATTTTTTCCATGTTTGGGTCTTGTAATGGGCATTGTTATAGTTGAGTCATTGTCTTCCCCCTAAAACATCTCATCATATGAAGCTTGGTTTTCCTGGGGAGTGGTATCTGCATAGATTCCCCATGAGCGGTTTTTGTTTACTTGTTTTTGCTTTCCTTTTTTCCCCTCTAGTTTAAGGGGCCTGTGAGGAACACTACAAAAGAGAGGACAGGCAAACAGTTAGATTAGAAGGGTAGAAAGGAGGGATGAACTGGGTGTGGTGGCTCATGCCTGTCATCTGTGGGAACAGGGACCCTTCCAGGAGGCCGACTTCCAACTTTAGGTCACAGTGAGCCTTCCCTCCATCATAAGGTAAGTTACTTAGAATGGAAAGAAATAACACTTGTAAGTAATACATATAAATGAATTCAATGAAAAAACAGTTTGGCCGATGATACTATCTGGGAGTTAGAGAAATATTTCTGCTTTCCCCTCTGGTAGCTAAGAGAGCAAATAGTCCTAATAGAGACCAGCAAATAACAGCAATAAAAACTAAAGCCAGTGTGCAAGACTGAAGAGAGATGTCAGCTCTGAGAAGGGAAAAGAAAGAACTGGAAGTGGAGCGAAGCAAAGAAATGTAGGTTTAAGCCTATGAGGCACAGGTGGGATTTTTACATTAAGTAAGTGAGAGACTACAGGGGAAAAGCAGACCGGCTTTATTTTTTTATGACAGAATCAATAGAATCTAATCAAGTTTTGAATGCAATCAGGGTAAGATGAGAAATACCAGGTAGGTCCTCCTAGGCAGTAACTAGAACATTATCATGTCTGGAAGGGATTACCAGAGTGATGTTCCACATTTCTCTGCAAGCCCAGCTGTGGAGGGAGACTCTGAAATTAAGGAAAGGTGATGTGGTTTCAGGTTCGTGTCACCATGGTTTTGATGCCCTGTTTTGTGATGATTTTCTCTTCTCTGTAGCACTCCCTTGTGACTAGGCTTTCAGCTAAGAAGGGAAATGGAAGAGAGATGTCCTTCTGGAGGAAGTAGTGAGGAATGTCACAGGCTGCTTCTGAAAGGCAAGAGATTAGATAAGAGGTGCTCTGCTGGAAGGGGGTGGGGGTTAAACTCATTTATTTTTATTTTTTATTTTTTTGAGCTTTTATATTTGCCTTTATTCTTCATTTAACTTTTTAAAACACTACTATAGTTGATTAAAACAAAAACAAAAGCAAGTAGTGAGCATATTATGATTACAGTCCTTACTCATTCACTACTGCATATAAAATGCCAGCAGTGAGTGTTATTCACTGGCCCATTAAGAGGTCTGACACTGAGCACCACCTCTGGGATGATGTTCATCATCCTCATATGCTTCTCCATTGTAATGGCGCTGTCTTTCCTGATTTGGATCAAAGTCCACCAGTTCTACTTGATCCATCTCATCAGTCTCTTCCACTTCCTTCCTTTCCGGTAGGAGTTTTTCCAGCAAAGACAGTTCATCAGGAGAGAGAAAGCCATTCTCAGGAAAGTTTACCTTAAATTCGATGATTAGGCAACCCTTTTCATATGGTCTACGATAAATTGGCATGCCTTCATTTAGTACACACTTGATATCTCCATGCTTGACAATCTGACCTGGATGAGAGGTGATGACTATGGTTCGGTTGTCAAGAGTAGATATCGGCTTTTGGAAGCCTCACAGTGCTTCAACCAGCTGTATGTCCATACACATGAAAAGGTGTTCTCCTCGTTGAGTAAAAACAGCATGGTCCTTCTGATCTAACACAATGATTATATCTCCTGGCTCCAGTCCTGGTTCTTGGTCTCCTTCACCATGGAATGTTATCTTCTGGCCATCTTTCATGCCTTTGTCAATATGAACTTCTAGGATCTTCTTCTCTCGAACTATCTTCCTTCCATTGCAGCTTTTACATCTATCTTTAGGACTGATCCGCTCCCCATGGCCCTGGCACTCCATGCACACAGACTGAATTTGCTGCACCATTCCAGGTCCTATCTGATGAATTCTTATTTGCATTCCAGTACCTCGGCAATTGGGACAGCACTCTACTGCTCCTTTCTTACCCCTCTACCTTTGCATTTGTCACAAATCACATTCTTTTGCAGAGCCAGTTTTCTTGTCGCACCATTATATAAGTCTTCTAGGGTTACTGAGAGCTGATGTACAACATTTTTACCTCTCCTTTCTCTCTGCATCCTTCCTCCTCCTCCAAAAAACATATCAAAGATGTCCATGGGGGAGCCAAAACCGCCACCTGCTCCACCCTCTTTAATTGCCTGCTCTCCTCCTTTGTCATATAATTCCCTTTTCTTTGCATGAGAGAGAACTTCGTAAGCTTGAGAAATCTGTTTAAACTTCTCTCCTTCATTTGGATTCTTATCAGGATGGTGCTTCAAGGCCAGTTTCCTATAAGCCTTTTTCAGCTCTTCCTGAGTAGCATTGGGTTTGACTCCCAAAACATCGTAGTAAGTGGTTTCTTTCACCATCTTCTACTGCCGGTGAGCAGGCTGAGGTCGGTGTGTGAGGGAGCAGGAAGGAGCGCAAAGCTGTGCGCAGCTTGGATAGCTACCGCTCCTCAGCCTCTCACCGAGCATTCTGGAAAGTTCCTCTAAACTCATTTATAATTGCCATGTACACCCTGTCTAAGTCACCCCGTGTACAAATAATCCAAGCAAAAACAGACTGCTTGCCATGCAAATACAGCTTCAAGGTCCCCAAGCAGACATGCTGGTACAATCTCTGCAGCCTTCAAACAGGTGCCCCTCTTTTTTTTTTTTTTTCTGTAGAGATGCGGTCTTGCTCTGTCACTCAGGCTAAAGCAAAGATGGTACAACCATAGCTCATTGCAGTCTCACTTTACTGTCTCTGAGTCCTATGACCTCAAGCAAGTTATTTCTTCTCTGAGTCCCAGTTTCTTCACTGGAGACATGCATTTATTCATTACCCAAACATTCACAAAAGTTTCTTGAGCAATTATTATGGACCTGAAGTCACAATACCTCCCTGAGGAGGTGGTGTGGCCTGTGACCAATGTCAGTGATCCTCCTACTTCAGCCTCCCAACTAGCTGGGACTACAGGTGTGTACCACCACTCCCAGCTAATTAAAAACAGCTTTTGTCTTTTTTTTTTCTTTTTTTCAGAGATAGGGTCTTTCTGTATTGTCTAGGCTAGTCTCAAACCCCTGGCCTCAAGAAATCCTTCTGCTCAGCCTCCCAAAGTGCAGGGATTATAAGTGTGAGCCACCTTACCTGGCCCTGGGCACCCCTCTTAAGCATTCCCATGTGGGGACTCTGGAGCCACCATTGGAAGGTGATTATAATTTGAGTTCATTGTTTGTACAAGGAACATAAGAAAATGTGCAGTACCACTTATAGAGACTGGTGATGTGCCTGATTTGGTGCCACATCCTGGGGAGATCATGTGGGTTGGAAGCCGATTCTTGCCCTTGGGTAACCCACTCAGAGTCTAAGTGGGTAACAAAGACACATCAGCTGTGAAGGCAGGCTGGGGCTGTGAGAGTTAGGGGAAGCTGTCACTAACTTTGACTGGGGCATGGGTCAGGGGGAGGAGGCAGAGATAACAAGTGATTATGATTTCTACATTGATTTCAACCTGACATTGGTCTCAGGCCACAACACCTCCTCAGGGAGGTATTGTGACTTCAGGTCCATAATAATTGCTCAAGAAACTTTTGTGAATGTTTGGGTAATGAATAAATGCATGTCTCCAGTGAAGAAACTGGGACTCAGAGAAGAAATAACTTGCTTGAGGTCATAGGACTCAGAGACAGTAAAGTGAGACTTTAGGCCTAAGAGCCTTGTTCTCTTTCTGTTACACACAGCATTTGCTGGATGGTGGAGTGGGAAGAGCTAGAAACAGACGGCTAAGAGGACAATGTAATAGAAACCAACCAAGAAGAGAGAATCAGCTGTCTGTTTCCTTCTCATATGGAAAAGTTCACATTAGCCAGTGAGCACACAGATAATTTCTAATAATATCAGTCTTTAAAAACAAAACCAAAAAGCGATGGTACTCTCTCTTCACTCTCCAGTATCTCAAGGGGTAGTTCTGGTGCTACAATCTAAATTACTTCCTTAAAAATATTCTCTTTTCAGCCCACCTTGTTTGGATATTTGATTTAGAAACAACTAATGAAGTCCATTTGCCATATGGGAAAGTGAACCTTTTTTAAAGTAGGTGTTTTACATCCCTGTAACTCTAGGAGCTGTTGTCATGGTAACATTTTCCTCCTCGAGGTGCAGAATGAACAGTCCATGGAACCAATGACAATGTAGGTCATGAGTGAAAAGGGGTCTGGTAGCTTCGCTTCAGTGCCCAGTTTGGCATAGGTGGGATTATTAATGCTGCAGCCTCCAGAGGGGCTCACACTCTTTGGTTAGAACGTTCTGTACTGGGACTGAGTCCAAAGAGGAGATGTGTGGGCTGGGGGTGGGGGGAGAAGGGGGAAAGCAGAAGGTAAGAAGACTATGAGGGGAGGCTGGCAGGAGCTGTCCTGCATGGAGAATCAGAATGGCCTGTCCCTGGTTGTGGCTGTGGGGAAGTGGCTGTGGATTGCTGGAGCTCAACATTGTTCCTGCTGCATGACGGGAATTGGCACCCCCTGCAGTCCAGAATCTATTTGGAGTTGATTTAGGAAGGCCCAAATCAATTATCAATATAAAAGTTTTGACTACCGGAGACCTCACCTTTACATACAGCCTGGAAATGTGTTTTAAAAGCTTCATTCATTCATTCATTCCTTCATTCATGTAGCACACATTTACCAGCAGCCCCTCCTCTGTACCAGTGCTGTGCTAGCCATGACTGACTTCACTGGGTACAACCCGCGGGCATGCATGTGCCCTGTGCTCAGAAGGACCTTGCTCTTGGTTTAATGATCTGCTGTTGCAATCTTGTACTTGTTCTTGAACCAGGAGCCCCATATTTTCATGTTGCGCTGGGTCTTGCACTAAAGGTACAACCTTCAGCAAAGCCGGACCCAATCCCTGCTTTCCTGAATCTTATGGTGCAGTGAGACAGACAGGCAGAAACCCAAGGATGATGCAGACAACGATAGAATTACAACTGTGAGCTCAACATTTTCATGTTGGAGAGGTAGAGGTATGTAATACCAGGAGAGAAGATAGGCCATCATTTTACAGCTCTGTGGCTTGACCTGACTATATTCAGAATAGTGGAGATGAAGTAAGATTATAGTAAAAGGGATGTAACTTACTGTGGGCATTAGTTATCAAAAGTTAGTACCATGGGAGACTAAGGCAGGTTTCTGAGAGGGAATGGCAACATTTCCCCCTCAAGGTTGTGAATATCCACCTGACAAGGCAAGTGCTTTGGTGCAGATCTTTTTCTCTCTCTCTTCCTTCCTCCCTCTGAGTTTTTTCTTTTAACTTGGATAATCACAGACTTACAAAAAATTTGAAATAGTATTCTCACATGCCCTCTATTCAGATTTCTCAGATATAACATTTTACCATGTTATCCTATGTGTATCTGTGTATCTATCAATATACCTACCTACCAACCAACCATTGGATCTTAATTACAGACATGATATTATAATGCCCCTTTACTACTGCTATGAATTGAACATTTATGCCCCTCCCCCACCCATTCCTATGTTGAAATCCTAACCCTGAATGTGATTTATTAAGATGTGGATCTTTACGGGCAAAAATTTCATGACAAAAATGCCAAAAGCAATTGCAACAAAAGCAAAAATTGGCAAATAGAATCTAATTAAAGAGCTTCTGCACAGCAAAAGAAACTATCATTAGAGTGAACAGACAACCTACAGAATGGGAGAAAATTTCTGTAGTCTATCCATCTAACAAAGATCTAATATCCAGAGTCTACAAGGAACTTAAATTCACAAGAAAATTGTACAAGAAAAAAACCTCCTTAATAAATGGGCAAAGGACATGAACATACTTCTCAAAAGAAGACATTTATGTGGCCAAGAAACATATCAAAAGAAAAGCTCAACATCACTGATTGTTAGAGATTCACAAATCAAAACTGCAATGAGATACCATCTTATGCCAGTCAGAATGGCTATTATTAAAAAGTCAAAAAACAACAGATGCAGGTGAGGTTGCCGAGAATAAAATAAAACGCTTTTATACTGTTGGTGGGAGTGTAAATTAGTTCAACCATTGTGAAAGACAGTGTGGCAATTCCTCAGAGACCTAGAGGGAGAAATACCATTTGATCCAACAATCTCATTACTGAGTATGTACCCAGAGGAATATAAGTCATTCTATTATAAAGATTGTGTTTATTGCAGCACTGTTCACAATAACAAAAACATGGAATCAACCTAAATGCCCATCAGTCATAGACTGGATAAAGAAAATGAGGTACCTATATACCATGAAATACTATGCAGCCATAAAAAGGAACAAGGTCATGTTCTTTACAGGCGCATGAATGGAGCTGGAAGCCATTAACCTCAGCAAACTCATCCAGGAACCAAAAACCAAGCACCACATGTTCTCACTTATAAGTGGGAGCTGAACAATGAACACATGGACACATGGTGGAAAACAACATACACTGGGGCCTGTCAGGGGTAGGGGTAGGATGGGGAAGAGCATCAAGAAGAATAGTTAATGGATGCCTGGCTTAATACCTAGGTGATGGGATGATCTGTGCAGAAAACCACCATGGCACACATTTACCTATGTAACAAACCTACACATCCTGCACATGTACCACTTGTATTAGTCCATTTTCATACTGCTATGAAGAAATACCTGTGACTGGGTAATTTATTAAGCAAGGGAGGCTTAATGGACTCACAGTTCCACAGGGCTGGAGAGACCTCACCATCATGGCAGAAGACAAAGGAGGAGCAAAGGCATGTCTTACATGGAGGCAGGCAAGAGCATGTGTGCAGGGGAGCTGGCCTTTATAAACCTATCAGATCTCATGAGACTTATTCACTATCATGAGAACAGCACAGGAAAAACCAGCTCCCATGATTCAATTACCTCCCACCAGGTCCCTCCTGTTAGGCATGGGGATTATGGGAGCTACGGTTCAAGGTGAGATTTGGGTGCAGACACAACCAAACCATATTACCCCTGAACTTAAAAGTTGAAGAAAAAAAAATAACGGCCGGGCGCGGTGGCTCAAGCCTGTAATCCCAGCACTGTGGGAGGCCGAGGCAGGTGGATCACGAGGTCAAGAGATCGAGACCATCCTGGTCAACATGGTGAAACCCCGTCTCTACTAAAACTACAAAAAATTAGCTGGGCATGGTGGCGTGTGCCTGTAATCCCAGTGACTCAGGAGGCGGAAGCAGGAGAATTGCCTGAACCTGGGAGGCGGAGGTTGCTGTGAGCCGAGATGGTGCCATTGCACTCCAGCCTAGGTAACAAGAGCGAAACTCTATCTCAAAAAAAAAAAAAAGAAAAAAAAAATAAGTTGTAGCCTTTAGGAGATAATTAGGTCATGAGGGTGGGGTCCTCATGAATGGAATTAATGCCCTTATAAAAAGACATGTGAGAACTTGCTTCTTCTTTGTTCTCTGCCACCTGAGGATACAAGGAGAAGTTAGCCCTCTGTGAACGAGGAAGAGGACCCTAATCAGAACCCAAGCATGCTGGCATCCTGCCCTTGAACTTCCAGCCTCTAGAACTGTGAGAAATAAATTTCTATTGTTTAATCCAGTCTATGATATTTTTGTTTTACCAGCCCAAACTGACTCAGACAGCTATTAAACACTTAAGAATCTATTTCCCAAAAACAAGATTATTGTCTTAAATAACCATAGTACAGTCATCAAAATCAGAAAATCAACATTTATGCATTATTATTGTCTAATAATCTTATTTGGATTTCCCCCATTATTTTAATAATATTCTTTATAGCAAAAGAAAACCCTTTATCACGTGTTGCATTCACTTATTTTGTCTCTTTTGTGTCCTTTCATTTGGAACAGTTCTTAGCCTTTCTTTTCTATGACATTGATACTTTTAAAGCATGCAGGCCAGTTTTTTTTTTTTTTTTAATCAGGTGTATTGAGCTATAATCCACATGCAATAAAATTCATCCTATTTAGATGTACAGTTGTCTAGCCAGTTATCTTGCAGATTGGCCCACTTTGACTGTCTGATGTTTCCACATGATTAGAGTCAGACTGATTCTTTAGTAGAAATATACAGGAGGGATGTTGCATTTTTCTCAGTGCATCATAGCAGGCAACACATGCTCTTGAATTGTCCTCTTACCATTGATAATAACTTTGATCTCTTTCTTTCCCAGTGTAACGTTTCTCTTTTACTTTGTAATTTATATGCATCATGTGGGAAGATGTTTGGAGAGCGTGTAAATCTTCTTTTAGTCCTCAAGCTTTTCACCCTCTAGTGTTTTATCCATTGTGATTCTTGCCTGAAAGTTATAGATCTGGTGATTGCCCAGTGGTGATTTTCTAATTCCATCATTCCTTTTACATTCATTGTCTATCTTGCTACTATAAGAAAGGCAACTTATCCTCCAATTAATTAACAAATTAATTGAGTATAGGCTTATTCATTCCTATTTTACTCAATAGGTTATACTATTTTATTATCATTATTTATTTTAATGTTCAAATTGTCTCAGATTTGGCCCCTTTAAACCTGCCCATAATTTGATGTGTCCCCATCATTCTGTGAGACTTTTCTTATTTTCTGGCACAGCAAGATGTTCCAAGTTCTTTTTGTACTTTCTGTGCCCTAGTCCTGGAGTCAACCATTTCTCCCAAGGAGGGTGCAATTTTCTGAAGGTGCACATGTTGCCTGAAGTCATCTCAATCTTGAGATTCTTTCCAAATTCATGGAGTAGAACCAGAAATTGGAGACTTCAGATGTAAAATTGTATTCAGGTTACTTATCTGATTCTTTTTTTTTCTCCTTCAATTGAATTTGAAGCAAAGTATCAAAATAATTTATACAGTAAAATTAATAAAATAAGGGTTTTCAAAGGGGAAAAATGGTGACTAAGTGGAGGAAAACAGACATGCCAGCCACAAAAGTTGCTGGCCTGCCCGGAAAAACTTGGCATTCAGCATTCTGGCAGCCAAATTAAAGGAGGGACTGTGTGGGGAGAAGATGCCCGACAGGTCACCTTCAGGGACTCTGACCTGCTGGCAAAGGCAGGCAAGCAGCAAGGAGCTGGGCTCGCATTGCATTGTGGGAATAAAGAGCCTTTCTGGGATGGCCTTCCAACCGGCCACAGGCACTGAGCTGCAGAGAGGAAGCAGCAGGGCCAGGATTTTTTTTATTGAAAGCACTTTGGGGTGTTTTCTAGCTTGTGGACCAGCATTCATCTGGGACCCCACAGTTAGAAGGGAATTGTCATTTAAGTGCCACACAATCATTCCTGCACTCACACACTCACTTACTGTCTCACTCAGTGATCGTTGTGGAATACTTTCTAGAAGTGCAGCTAGCTACCAGGCAAAGGGGAGGCAATACCACCAGGATCCAGACTTGGCCACCAGTCCAGCAGCCAGGGAAGCATGACAGTGTATGATGTCACACTGGATTAAATACTCAACACGCTTTGAGACGTGCTATAGGAACTGGGAGACAACTGCGAAGCATCTCTTCTACCCAGAGGAGTGTTTCATGAAAGGGCTACTGTTTTATAAAAACATGGAACTTCACATCACAAAAGGGCATTTAAGGAAATCCTGGCCAGAGGGACCTGGAGATGCTTGACTCTCTTCTACCACTGGACCTTGTGGTGAAGCAGGGGTCAAGTAAAATATGAAAACGAAGGGAGTGCCATATGTGAATAGGCATTCCATAGTTCCTTCATTTATTTGGTGAAGATTTATTCAGGCCTCATTATGTACTTGGCTCTGTGGGAAATCTCGGGTGAGCAAAATGCACTCAGTTTCTGCCATTTGAGGACTTGCAATCTAATAGTAAAGACAGACATTAGTCAGTTTAATTTTAAAAGTGTGTTATAGGCCAGGCATGGTGGCTCAAGCCTGTAATCCCAGCACTTTGGGAGGCTGAAGCAAGTGGATCCCCTGAGGACAGGAGTTTGAGACCAGCCTGACCAACATGGTGAAACCCCATCTCTACTAAAAGTACACAATTAGCTGGGCATGATGGTGCATACCTGTAATCCCAGCTACTTGGGAGGCTGTGGTGGGAGAATTCCTTGAACCCAGGAGGTGGAGGTTGCAGCGAGCTGAAATTGTGCCATTGCACGCCAGCCTCGCAACAACAGTGAAACTCTGCCTCCTCCCACACCAAAAAAAAAAAAAAAAAAGGTGTGTTATTGGCCAGGTATGGTGGCTCATGCCTGTAATCCTAGCACTTTGGGAGGCAGAGGCGGGCAGACCACCTGAGGTCAGAAGTTTGAGACCAGCCTGGCCAACATGGCAAAGCCCTGATTCTACTAAAAATACAAAAAATTAGCTGGGCGTGTTGGTGCACACTTGTAATTCCAGCTACTCAGAGGCTGAGGCACAAGAATTGCTTTAACCCAGGAGGCAGAGGTTGTAGTGAGTTGAGATGGTGCCATTGCACTCCAGCCTGGGCAACAGAGCACAACTCCATCTCAAAAAAAAAAAGTGTGTTATTAAGAACTACTCTATATGCTGTCATGAAAGACACTCAGCACTTCCAGAGCAGGATGTTAGGGATGGCTGCCTTGAGAAAGTGACAATGAAGCTGAGAACAGAAGGAAGAGTCAAGGTCACCAGGTGGGGCAAGAAAAACAGAGGGAACAGTGCATACAATGCTTTGGAGTAGTCAGGGTACATCTGAAGAGAGACAGGCCCATGTGGCTAAAGAGCAGAAATCAAGGGGAGCATAAAGAAAGATGATGAGGTTGGAGAGTAGGGAAGGTCCATGGTGAGGGTTCTTCCACAAGGGCATGGAGGAGAGGTGGGGAGGTTGGGGAGAGGTGAGAAGATTGGGATCACGAAGCAGGGGATAGAAGTGTGAGCCTAGAGCAATAACTCTAAGAGATAAAGGAGGGGTAGGAGATGAAATTATAAAATGATAGTAATGATGGTGCATTAGTCTATCTCACACTGCTAAAAAGAACTACTAAAGACTGGATAATTTATAATGAAATGAGGTTTAGTTGGCTCATGGTCCCATGGACTGTACAGGCGTCTGCTTCTGGGGAGGCCTCAGAAAACTTATGATCATGGTGGAACACAAAGGGGAAGCAAGCACATCTTCACATGGCCAGCAAGAGAGAGAGAAAGAAGGGGGAAGTACTACACACTTTTAAACAAACAGCACTTTAGGAGGGGGATGGTGCTAAAAACCACCCCCATGAGCCAGTCACCTCCCACAGATCCCTCCTCCAATGCTGGGGAATATAATTCGACATGAGATTTGGGTAGGGACACACAGCCAAACCATATCAGCTGGTAACAACAATAAAAAATAGCATCTCCCATTTGTTGAGTGCCCCGTTTGACTGAGACCTTACTGATAGAAGACAGGGCAAAGGAAAGACACGGTGTGTGTTAGGATATATTCAAAGAGCACCAAAAATAACCTAGGGCTTAACAATTCAATTTCTTATTATCTACACTATTGAAACACTTCTATTCATGAGTGGAGCCTTCAACGGATGTTCATTGCAGCAATAATTGTAGCAAAAAAATTGAAAACAACATCAGTGCCCATCATTATGAGAATGAGTAAATAATCTATGTCACACCCTTTCCATGACATGTGTGCAGCAATGGAGGAACAGAACTCTTCCATTGCTCTGTGTGCTGACATGGAAGCACTCCAAGACATATGGCTGGGCAGAAAACATGAGGCAGGATAATACGTCAGGATGATATCATTGCTGTAAATGGAAAAAAAGCTGTCCTCAAAAAAATACTATCCCCCACCCCTTGTGAGTAGATATATAACACTTAAATGCCCAGAGAAATGTGTAGAAGACTTCAGAGCAAACTGAAAGCAGTGGTTACCTGGGGAGAGGAAAGAGTCCTGGGGTTAAAATGGTGTCAAGGGGGATTCAGCTTTATCTGTAATGTCTTAATTAGATTACGGAAACTTCCAAACATACAAAAATAGGACACTGTAATAAACCCCCAAGTACTGTCACCCACACACTCCCTCCTCCTGGATTATTTTTAAGCACATCCCAGACATTGTATTTCATTCATAAATATTTCAGTAAGTCTCACTAACAGATAAGGAATCTTTAAGAAAAACATGATCACAATACCATGTTCATAACTAAAAATATTTAAAATTCCTTAGGTTATCAACTACCCAATCAGTGTTCATATTTCTCTATCTTAAAATTTCATTTTATTTGCTCAAATCTGTACTCAAATAAGATCCATAGATTGTAACTGATTGATATGTCTCTTATGTCTTTTGTGCATTTTTGCATATGTCTGTTGAGTTGAAGGACTTTAAGTGACTCCGTTGGGTTGAAGGGTAAGGGCATGTGTAATTTTGCTAGATGTTATCAAATTTCCTTCCATAGGGCTGTAGCATTCTGCATTCCCACTGGCAGTGGGTGAGAGCGCCCATTTCCCCACAGCTTCACCAACAGACTATATTGTCAAAATTTTGGATTTTTTCCCATCTGACAGATGAGAAGGGGTATCTCATTTTCATTTCTTTAAATTAAATTTCAAAAGAAAATAGACTCAGGGAGAATTCTGAGTCTGTAGACAAAAAGAACAATTTGCGTAGAAGTCATAATATTGCCAGTTACCATTCAACACGTATATTATTTCACTTAATCCTACAAGGAACATAGTGTCATATCACCTTTTTATTTGTTTTTAATTTTTTTTTGAGACAGGATCTCCCTCTGTCACCCAGGCTGGAGTGCGGTGGCTCAGTCACGGCTCACGGAAGCCGTGGCCTCCTGGGCTCAGTGATACTCTCACTTCAGCCTCCCAAGTAGGTGAGACCATACAGGTGCCCCATGACACCTGGCTAATTTTTTTTCTGTTTTTGGTAAAGGCGGGGTCTCCCTCTGTTGTCCAGGCTGGTCTCAACTCCTGGGCTCAAATGATCCTCCCACCTCAGCCTCCCAAGTATCTGGGACCACAGGCATTCACCACCATGCCTGGCTCATTTTTATATTTTTTGTAGAGATAAGGTTGCACTATGTTGCCCCAGCTGGTGTTGAACTCCTGGGGTGTGAGCATCTCTTAGGTCCCTTCCTTCTTTTCCTACTTGGAGCCAATTTCTTGAACTCCTGGCAGTGCCAGTCATCTGCCTTAGTGGTTTGCAGGACAAAGGGAGGGATATCCCAGGCCTTTCCTTGCAGGAGGGCTTGGGCCAAGGAGTATGAGCTAGGTTTTGCCTGAATACATGGCAAAAACCACCTGAATACAGATCTAGTGCCCTATTTTTATAATATTAGAAAAACATGGTTTCCTTCCTTTTGTTTTCTTTGAAAAAGAGTTGAAAATAAGGTAAGAATGGACTTTAGAAAAAGGGAACCAACTCAGAAACACAAACCTGTCATATCCAGACTTCTAAATGAGCATCTTTCTGTCAAGCACCTTTTGATTACCGAGATATTGCTTTGCACATTTTATTATCCACAAAGAAGACCTGGTTTTAGCCTTACAACATAACTCTAAGGAGTGTGACAACTGTCATTGTAGCCATTCTTCAGGGGAGGAAACAGTCATGGGCCATCTCACGGGCTCTCCGAGGCCCCTTGCCTCCCAAGGAAGAGGACTGGACCAAGACTGCAGCTGGTCCAGTCCCTTTAGGGAAGGTTAGTCAGGATCCTCTACAAGATGGAGTCAGTCAAACTTGAATATCAGAGAAATAGAGGCCCTTACTTGCTTTCCTTAGCACATTGAGAGCAGGAACTCCAATTTTTTCATCTCTGTCTTCACTCCTCAGCACTGGGCTGGCTACTGGGGATCTCATAGGAATTGATGCACAGGGCTGACCCTCGAGGTGCTGAGGGAGGGGAAGAGGGAGGCATGTGACTCCCCTCTGTCAACTTGCTTGTGTGCACATGCATGCCCAGGCAGCACAACGCAAACACACTGCACCAGGCCTCAGAGAAGGTGGGTGTGAGCTCTGGCATCATCACTGCATAGCTGTGTGGTGTGGGACAGGTCACTTTTTCCCTTTAAGTCTCAGTCATCTCCTCTCCTCTGAAAAATGGGACTAATGATCCTGTCATGGGATGCTGTGAGGACTACATGGCATGAGTGTTGAAGGGCCTGATGACATGGTCAGTGTAGTGCCTGGTATACAGTAGTCACTCAGGACACGTGGATTGACTCTGATCCAGTAAACTCCATGGAGTGCTAGGAAGTGAAGGCATCACCAAGCAATCAGTGGGCTCACTGCCTGATGTGCATGGAAGCCAATACCATGGCACCAGCTTCTGAGAAAAGAAAAGCTTTATTGTGAGTTGACTGGCAAGAAGACGGGAGAAAACACTTAAATCTGTCTCTCCAAGCTGGGGTTTGGGTCAGGTTTTATAAGCACAGGGTAATGAGGTGTGATCTGATTGGATCTTACAATGAGGTGATGCCAGGGTGCATGATCTGATTGGATCCTGCCATGGAGTGATAGCAGAGCTCGATCTGATTGGATCCTGGATCCTGCTCTGCAGTGTCCACTTCTAATTTAGTCCCTGGTACCCAGTCCAAGCACTTAGGTTCCTCCTGTGGTTGCATACTTGGTTTACCTGGGCATGCTCAGATTATGTGACTTTCAACCTGGGGGTCCATGGCAACTGAAAACTCACCATTTGTTACATAAAAGTTGAACCAGATTGGTGTGATGCAATTACAAGGGGACCTTGGAGGTCAGTATTCATTCTTCTCATCACCTGTGGGAGAAGCTGGTGGGGAGGAGGGCCTTGCTCTGATTTGGGGCAGTGCTGGCCCTGACACCCAACTTTTGGACCCCCGGTTCAGGCCCTCGTTGTCATACAGGACCAGGCCAGCACTCAGCCTCGCAAACACACCTGTGCCTCTGTACTTGTATGTTCTCAGTTCACTTCCATTTCCTTTCCACAAGTGCCCCGCCCCTGCACACAACCCCTTTTTGAAAACAGAATAAATAACTGCTTCTGTGCCTTTGTCTTTGAAATACATTTTGAATCGGTTCTTTTCTTTACTAGGTGGGTTTTTGGTGTTTTGTCCACCTCCTACTTCCCATCAATCATAAATGCCTGTGAAAATTCAGTGCAGGGTTGTAAAGAGGGAGGTCAGTTGGTAGCAAATCCTCAATCCCTCCCCGTACTTCTTCCCATACAAGAACTCACCAGTAACAACCATCTCCCCTCCCTCCATCTAAAAGCCAGGCCTCTTTCCTTTCCAAGGGCTCTGGGAGAAAGAGCTAGAGAATTACTCTGGGCTTTGGCAAGACTACAGATTTTTTTTTTTCTTTTTTCCAGTAGAAGCTCAATAATTCTTGAGATCCAAATTTAGAAGCTTGTATGGAGAGCCCTGAGAAATCAGTAGTAAGACAGCCAGACTTTCTCCCCCCGCCCCCAAGCAATCTAATAAAGCTATTGTGCAGTCATTTCCCAAGGTCAATTTTCAGCTTTTAATAGTTTTAATGAGCTGTTTAAAAGGCTCCTCAACTTGTGCCCATCCAAACTTGCACGTGTTATGTGTTTGGGTACCTAGAGGAAAGGAAAGGAAGAAGAGAGGAGGATGAGGAGTAGATGGGGGAGTGGGATCAGTCCTGCTAACTGGGACACAGGCAGGGGACCAGCCTAAGGGCCAGCTCCTCTCCAGAATGCTCCAGGGATGCTAATGGGAGTGAGGTTCTACGCTTGAGGTCAGATCTAAATAACCACATGGACCTGAGAGGCTGTCCTCACTTCCACCTCCAAGCAGGGCCCATGGGTGCCCCTAAACCTGGAACATCTGCAGGGAGATGAAAAGAAAGTATAATAGAGAGACATGATAAAGACAGTGGGAGAGATGAGAGAGACGGGCCTTGAGTGTTTAATGGATAAATGAAATTATTGCAGGAGTTGAGGAGAAGGAAGGAGAGAAAAGAAAAAGGAGACAGCATCTCAATGGGGAGTGATGCTCCAAACACAACCAGGGCCTGTATATTAGGTGGCCTTGGGCTAATAACCACCACACAAATCATGGTAATGCTGATGACACCCAGTCCTATTCAGCACTCTGTTACTGTGTACCAGGCTCTGTGCTAAGCACGTGGTAGAACTTCACTCCTGTGATTCTCACAACTGCCCGGGAAGGTAGGTTCTGTTATTGTTCCCATGACACAGATGTGGAAACCTAAGGGTCAGCTCCCTTCTTCTGTGTTCACCTGCCACGATAGAGATGGAAAAACCCAGGCCCTCACTTTCCTTCAGCCATAGCCCTTTGGACAGTCCAGGAAAAGGCTGCCAGGGAGATTCTGGTAAAATGTTTACTTCCCTGATAGAGGAAAGAAGACACTAACCTCTCTCTTAGTGTCTTGTCTGTACCTATCCGGTGCTTCCCACCTTTGAATGCTGACAACTTTCCAGGACTTTTTTCTTTTCATGTACACACCATTTGATAAAATTAAATGGGATTATCCGCTCTATACACTGTTTGATACCTACTTTTCTCCACTTAATGTGCCATGGACCACTTGACTTATCTGTAATTCTTTTTCTTTTTTTTTTTGAGACGGAGTCTTGCCCTGTCACCAGGCTGAAGTGCAGTGGTGTGATCTCAGCTCACTGTAACCTCCACCTCCCAGGTTCAAGCAATTCCCCTGCCTCAGCCTCCCAAGTAGCTGGGATTTCAAGTGCACAGCCACCACACTCAGCTAACTTTTTGTATTTTAGTAGGGATGGGTTTTTACCATGTTGGCCAGGATGGTCTTGATCTCCTGATCATGATCTTCCCTCCTCAGCCTCCCAAAGTGCTGGGATTACAGGTGTTATCTGTTCCTTCTTACTCTCCCATTGGAGTGCTCACTTTGCCAGTCTCTATTCTTTCATTCTGCACTTGTTTCCTGGGCACCTACTGTAATGATAATTGGCAAGATAGATAAAAAACTGTGGTATAGGCTGGGCACAGTCATTCACACCTGTAATCCCAGGACTTTGGGAGGCCAAGACAGGAAGATTGCTTGAGCCCAGGAGTTTGAGATCAGCCTGGGAAATGTAGTGAGACCCCATCTCTTAAAAAAAAAAAATTAGCTGGGTGTGCTGACATGTGCCTGCAGTCCCAGCACTCGAGAGGCTATGGTAGAAGCATCGGTTGAGTTCAGGAGGTCAAGGCTGCAGTGAGCCATGATGGTGCCACTGCACTCTAGCCTGGGCGACAGGGCAAGATGCTGTCTCAAAAACCAAAACAAAACAAAACAAAAAAATGATGCATCCTGGGACCAGGGGCCTGGGGCAAGGGATGTTGGATGGCTGGATCTTGGCATGGGGAGGCTCCATGGATTCTCACTGGGGAAGAGGCAGGAAGGGATTTCAGGAAATGGCCCCAAGTTGGAGGGGTGGCTTGGTGATCATGAGGCTGTGGAGGCGGGCAGAGACCCTTTCTGTTCAAACCCTCACTGTTTTGACTGCAGTCACTGGGTCTAGGTCTGCCTCCCCCAGGAGCTGTCTTGCTGGCAACAGTATATACCTCTGAATCTGGTAAGAAAAAGCTGTGGGGTGGTTTCATTCCTTTGCTTTCTGCATAATGTAAATGTAATTAATCATGTCTAGGGTGGTTATAATTTAGCATTTTTTTCATTTTTAGCAGTCTAATTAAATTCATTTAAGCTTTTTAAGTAGTTATTTTAGAATTTTTCTTTGTACCCCTACTGGTGTAGTGCTGAAAACTCACAATAAATATGTCTTAAGGTGGCTACTGCTGTTTTCAAAATGAATCTTAAAGACTATTCAAGTGAAAAGCATTATTGTGTTACTACAACTTAAATTAGTCATAGAAAAAAACTGGAGAAATATTTCTTGTGTCTTTCTTTTTAAAAACTTTCCGGTGCTTTAAAGAACTAGGATGGGAACTCAGATTATCTGGGAAAAGCTGCTTGACAGGATGGGCAGGTGACTTTGGCAGTCAGTGTCTGCTCCTAGGGCACAGCTCTGCTTGGGTTTTCAGCTCTCTGATTTAGCAAAGAAGCCATATACACTTTCTTGGTCTCTCAGACAGAAGCCTATTTGCTGACATGTTGTGTGGAGCTCATTTTAATGGTGTAATAATTCAGTTAGAAATCTGGGGTGTTTAATCCTTTTATAAATGCTCTCCTCACCAAGTTTACAAATCCTCTGTTAAGGTCAGAAAAACATTACTTAAAATATGGATTTTTAAAACTCTATTAATAATCAAAGAAATGCAAATTAAGGCAACAACAAGATGCCATTTTTCTCCTACCAAATTGTCTAAGATGCATATCAATGATTAATAGTGTTGTCAGTAGTGCTGGCAGAAGTTTGCATTGGTGCAATCTCTGCAGAGGATAATTGAACAGTTAGTAAAAAGAATGTCTTTTGGATAACTTTTTCTTTTTTAAAGGGCATTTTTTTTTCTATGATGTTTGAACCAGAAACCTAGGAGTTACAAAGCTAGGAGGATTGCATCTTAAGGAAGTATGGATTTTTATATCTATGTAGAACAAGGTGTATTATATGCAGATATATTAAACGGACTCAGGATCCCAGGTTATATAATGTGATGTACACACCCACACACCCCAGACCGCACTGGAAAGTTGATCAGAACCGACTGTGTTGTTTATTCAGCCGCGCTGTGAAACATCGGTGGCCAGTGGTCCTTCCTTTCAGGTCTCACGAGTTCTAGGCTGAGAAGGGAAGTGGCCTCCCGTCCACCTTCACGTTCCGGAGCCTCAGGCAGAACCGGAACTGCTGGGAAGTGGCGCGGGGGCGGTTCCAGGAAGCCCTGGCAACGGAGATCCCCCCATCCTCCCACATGCGACAGAGCGCCCCTTACCTCCCGGGCTGCTGTGGGTCCGGTGTCTGACTGTGGCCCCGGGCTGCAGGGACAAAAGTGGCTGGTCGTCCGGGAGCACTGGGCTCAGCAAAGCCACACGCCGCTCACAGGACCCCTGCGTTCATTCCTACTCTTCTCTTGGTCTGGCATGAGCCACGCTGTCCTTGGAATGGGCGTCAAGTCTCAGCTCGGCGCTTTCCCTTAGTCTTCCGACTTCTCTGCCTGCTGTTCGCCCATTTTGATCCGGTATAGATCTGAAGCAAATAACCTAGCTAAGAGGATTTTCCTTCATCTGGTTATTATTTGCTGAATTTTTTAGAGGAAACTTTTTTAATACATGCTTCTTTGCTACATTGTCCTATGTGTAATAATTCATTTTAATTCCCTCAAAAGAACCACGTAGGAAATACCTGATAAGCTCCTTAGAGAAGAACCACGTGGAGTGCGATGTTAGGGTGCCTCTTGGCGTCAGATAGCCTGGGTTCCGGGCCCAGTGCCCCCCGACTTAGTAGCTACTGTGTGACCTAGAACCAGATGGGGCCAGTCTCCTTCATATACGTCTTTCTGATTTATTCCTGAAATTATCTCATTTGTTCTCTTTTTCGCTTTCTGCCTCCCCACTCTAGAAACGTCAGCTTCTTGAGTGAGGGGATTCCTTCCTTCAGGGCTGTTCGCTGCGTTTATAGAGCGCAGACGATTGACTCCCAGACTTTGCTGGGCCTCAGTTTCCTTTAACACAAATAGGCATAATAACAATCCCTACCTACCTCAGGTTAAATGAGCTTAATACATGCAGAATGCTCAGAACAGTGTCTGTCATGTGGTAAATCCTCAAGGAACAATGAATAAGGATTAAATTCTGCATCCTCCCACATGACTGAGAAAAGCCTGGTAGGAAATCAGGTTAATGGAGAGAAAAGACAGAGGGATGAGAGCAGCTCGGAGATGATCATTTCTGCAGACTTTGACACAGAATCTGAGTTGCTGTGTGAAATGGTAAGAGGTGGTTCCTTGGTCCGGAAGTCCCAAGAAAGAGTCACTGGCTACTGGGGGTGGTGAGGATGGCTAACCCACCTTCAGCAGTAAACCTGGGCAGCAGGCTGGAAGCTGGCTCTCCCCGCTGGCTGAATCCTGCTTCCGTGGGAGCCAGGAAGGTGGGTGGTTTCCTCTCTCTGACAGTCCACCAGTGACTCAGGTCTTCCAGAAACCTAGGCCCATTAACATTTTAGTTCAGATAGAATGAGTAGTTTAGGTAAAGACTTTGTGAAGTCATCAGTGTCCAATGAGAGTGGCACTGAAGCCTTCACCAACCTTCTTTAGAAGGAATATTCCCCCCTCAGAGTGCATTTTGGGGCCTCAATAAGGAAGGCCACTACTTGAGGCAAAATTGGACTTTTTCACTTGACTTCTGTAAAGCAGTAAAATCCACTGGGTTAGACCTTGACATTGATGCCCAATGGAGGGAGGAGAGAAGAGGCGTAGTTGGCAGCTAGTCTGGCCTTCCTTTGAGGCAAAGGACCCCAGGAAGTTCATCAGCTCTCTATCAGCAAAGCAGGATGCCAAGGCCACGAAGGGCAGTGGCTTATCCAAGGTGTTTGGCTGGTTTGGCCAGGTTCTCAGACATTAAGCTAGAGTTGCACCAAGTCCAGCTTCCCTTGTAGTTGAGAGAATGAAAGCAGGTGAAGCAACCCATCCATGCAGCAAAGGCCCTAGCCCAAGAGGAGCAGCTTGATCTGGGTATTTCCTGTGCAAGTACATCAGCACCAGGCTTCACTCACTGTGTCCCTGGTGCTGGAAAGGCTCTTAGTAATGACAGTCAGTTTGCCTGCCTACACTCAATTTTATCATCATTTAAAAATTTTCTAGTTGTATCTGAGACTAATAAACGTTTATTTAGATTTTAAGTTCAAGCAGTGTCAAAAATTAACACCAAGACCCTGAACAATGTCAACACATCATGTTGACATTGATTCATATTAAGATCTTTGTTTTTCTTCTGTGAGGAACTGTGCAAGGGCCTGGTGACACAGGGGTGAAAGAAACAATCAAAAATAAGCCCCATCTTTAGGGAGCTTCATGCTAAGTGGGGAAGACAGACATTAAACAAGTAAATGAAAAACAACTTCAAAATGTCAAGTGCCGTGAAGGAAATGAAGATTTCTGACTATCTTTGAGTCAGAAGGTATCTGATTCAAGATATCTATCTTTGACTTAGATGGTCCTCTGTAACCTCCAACTGGTCACTCAAAAATCAAACTTCTTTTCCCCATCCTGATTTTTCCTCCTGACTTCCAGGTCTTTTAATAATGACTTCCAGGTCTTTTTTCCTCCTGACTTCCAGGTCTTTTAAGGTTAGCACTGAAAAATGGTTCTTAATGTTTTTAGGGACAGGGATAACTTTGAAAACATACTAAAAGTTATGAGTGTTCTTTGCTGAGACACACCCTTTTTTTGCATACAGTTTTAGAGGACTTCATTATTTCTGGTTAAGTTCCTAGGCTGGGCACAGTGGCTCATGTCTGTAATCCCAGCACTTTGGAAGGCCATGGCAGGAGGATTTCTTGAGGCCAGGAGTTCAAGACCAGCCTGCACAATGTAGCGATACCCTGTCTCTACAAAAAAATAATTTAAAAATTAGCTGGGCGTGATGGGGTGTGCCTGTAGTCCCAGCTACTTGGGAGGCAAAGGTGGGAGGATCACTTGAGCCCAGGAGTTCAAGACTGCAGTGAGCTATGATTGCACCACTGCATTCCAGCCTAGGCAACAGAGTGAGACCCTATCTCTAAGAAAACACACACACACACACACACACACACACACAC
>NW_022436963.1:5491965-5759337 GCF_009761245.1 Sapajus apella
ACACACACACACACACACACACACACACACACCCTCCGATACTAGAGGAATACAGAGATAGAGAGAAATGAGTGTTCTAGCTCAGTTGCAGCTGCATGTCCTGGAGATGGAGACCAAATGCTTAGACCGACTTGCCTCTACAGCACTTTTTATACTTCTGTTGATTTTTTATATTTTTGTTGACTTTAAGAGCAGACATAAAATAATGTTAATTCTTCCAGTCATTCATCTTGTATTTATTGATCTGAGATACAAAGAAGTAAAGTGACTTTCCCAATGTCACCAGCTAATTAGCAGAGTCAGAACTATAGCCCAGGTCTCCTTTTCCTCTAGCTACCTAGGGCAATGCTCAGGGAAGATGATAAGTTTTGTTGTGGGGATGGTGGTTCAGTGGGGTGATGGTGTTGTTGACAGCAGTGGCAATAATGATGGTGTTATCGTAGGTAATAGTGACATTGTTGATGTTGATGATATGGCAGTGATGATGTGGTTGGTGGTGGTGATGATGGTGGTATTAGTGGCTATAACAGGGTTATTGTAGTCATTTGTTGTCATGGTATTGATGGTGCTGATTGTGGCAGTGGTGAAGTTCTTGGTGGTAGTAACGGCACAGATAGGGTTTTGGTGGTGGTAGCAGTGACGGTAGGGGTTAGTGGTGGTGGTAATGTGGCAGTGTGGAAGAGTGGTGAGTGTTGGAGATGAACTGGAAATGGTGGGTAAGATCAAAATCCAGGTTTTAGGAAATGCAAAGCAGTTATTCTGGTTACTTTTCCGGCATTTATTTTTCTCTGGTTATTTTTTTTTCTTTCTTTCTTTATCTCCTACATTTTTGATATCACAGATACCTGCTTTCATCTAGGCGTTCTCTTTCCTTTGGATCTGCTTATTGTGTCTAGAATAAAAATACATATTATTAGAATAGCAGGCCATGTATCTTTGCTTTGCTTTATAAATCATGAGCATGTTCTATTGTTATGGAACAAA
This sequence comes from Sapajus apella, assembly GCF_009761245.1. Lineage (NCBI taxonomy): Eukaryota > Metazoa > Chordata > Mammalia > Primates > Cebidae > Sapajus > Sapajus apella. Next base: position 5,492,950 of record NW_022436963.1, read on the forward strand.
TGCCTTTATTCTAAAAAAATGCAGTCTTTTCAGAGCAAGGCTCTTAAATCTCCAGGAGTTCTTTTCAACTTGTGTGTTGCTGCACATGACCTAACAAGCTGCAGTTACAGGATACCCTGAATGGAGAGACTGATAGCGGCTATGATAATGACCCATGGGATGTGTTGACCTCCCTTCACCATTCTGTCCTCAGCATTTCAGCTCCTGTGGGATGAATCCTGCCTCCTTCTGATGCTGGCATTAATACCAGAAAAAGTTCAATCCAAATGGGTATCAAGTGGTGTATTTTTGGAGACACTGGTAGGGCTGTTATCATTGTCAGGCCAACTGCTAGTATTGTGTTTGCGTTTCATCTCTGGCTGCTGTCTTATTCAGTTTTTTGTTGGCTTTTTTTTTTTTTTTTTTTTTTTTAGCTGTGTGGGTGAGCACATGGATGGCATGCTGATCACATTTCCAGGCCGCCATGGGGCGGAAGTAGAGCTAATAGACTGGATGAAAGAGGAATGAGCCAGAGCAATGCTGACAGTCAGCAAAGCCAGGTCAAGTAGAGCAACCTGGAGCGTAACAGAGAAATGCAAAGTCCAGCCCTTGAGTCCAAACAGCAAGTTGCACAAGGATGGCAGGTAAGGGCCTCAGCCTGAATCTGGGAGACAGAATCAGGTGCTATGGTTAACTGCAGCCTTGAGGTGGGAGATGGCAGCCAAGAATGTGAAATTTGGGGTGGTGGTAGAGCTCTGTTCTGGCAGCTTTCACTGGGGGCTTGGGTTGAGGGTTCTTCACTGCATTTGACAAGCAGATTGAATAGAGGAGAGAGGTCAGAAAGGTGGGGCTGAAGTAGGGTTTTGAAATGTCACATGAATCTTAGAGTGGGAGCCCAGACACCCACAGCTCTGGTGAACTGTCATTGGCTAAAACATGATTCATTATAATTTACAGAGAGCTCAACTAGCAGTGGTTAGGTGATAAAAACTTGACTATCTCATAAAACAAGATGTCTGGAAGTAGGCAGAAGGTTTGTTTATGATGTTTCAGAAGCAAAATTTGGGCAAATGTGCCAATTGGTAGGTTACCTGGAAGTCAATTTTTGGTTCCACGATAGTCAAGATTTCCGCATAACCATAGTTATCTGGAAATGGAGATGTGAAGCAGAATTAGCACCCACCTGGCAGGGGCATAGTAAAAGGGATTCCTGTACCTGTCGGGAGTAGGAGAGACAGGGGAGAGAACAGGCTTTTACACTGACCTGTGAGTTTCCTTCCAACCGGGAGAGCCCATGATTCTAGTAATTAGTTTTTCCCCTTTGAATGTTCATTAGATAATTATGCTAATTAGAGATAATGTTTCTACTGAGTGAGGTATAATTTCAAGTTGAACAGTATTTTGTATCTTTAGCATCATTGTATGAGATGTGGGGTTTGCTGTGGACTTGGGTCTCTACTGTACCTTGTTTATAACTGTGACTTGCACAAGGACAGAGTTAGGAGCAACGCATTCTTCCATGAGTTAGGTTATGGGTGACATGCATATGGCCCACTGAGTACCGACTCCCGGGGTCCCATGAACCTTGTTAGGCTTGCCACACTGAGACACAGTATCAGCTAGGCAGAACCTCGTCTTACACCCCTGATGTTTTATGCCCAGTAGGATAGCAGCAACCCTGTATGGATCAGGATATCAAAGAGAGAAGGGTGAATCCAGCTGATTAAAAGAAATTGCTTAATTTCTCTCCAAATGAGAAATTTCTCGTGGGTTCTGGTGTTCATGGCAAACATGATCTCTCATCTAATGTCTCTGAAAGCTTCTTGGACAAAACTCTTAATTTTCTGCTGTCATTTGGTAAAAAGAAGGAAAGGACTTGAAACAAACACTGTTTGGCCATTTTCTTTCCTCTCCTCTTTCTATACTGCTACTACCTGATGTAGTCACAGCAGTTCATTTTATATTAGAAAACCCTACTCCCTACCCCCAGTGATTGCAGGTGGGACCAGCCATGTTCATCTGACCCTCAGATTCTCTCCTCAGGGAATTTGGAGTTGGGACATGGAGGAGCTAATTAGTTTCTGCTAGATGTCTGGTCATTCTAAACAGTGTGGGTTGCTACCTTCTACCATGGGCTTGGAGAAGCCTACAGGAGAGGTGCAAAAAGAGATCATGTGGCTAAAGAGAGAGCCAAAGGCCTCATCCACCTGCATCCACCCGTGCTATCAGTCCCTGAGCCCAGCTTCCTCCAAGACCCCTGACCGTTTCCTAACTTCCTATTCTGTGCCATACCTCAGAGTCCACCCTGCAACACCACCCCCATTTTGTTTAAGCTAGATTGCATGGAATTTTTTTTTTTTATAGGAACTTGAGAGAGATCTCCTTCTTATAAGGGCCTAATGGGAAGCTAATATGAATTTATAAAGAACTTTATTGTTTTTTCCACATACAAAATGATAAAAATGTTCACTGCTACAAAAAAAAGGAGCATAGAAATGTACGTCTTAGAATGTGAAAATGGCCACAGTCATCCTCCTTAGAGAAAATAGTTGTCGATAGTTTGGGAGTGAGAGCAAGGAGTGAACACACACAGGCATGAACCAGCCTTTCCTAGGCTCTGACCAGGGGCCAATGTTTTTCAAAGCACTCTGGCGTGATTAACTCCTTCAATCCTTGCCATCAGGCCATGGCATGGGACCAGTACCCCCTCTATCTACGGATAAGGAAACTTAGACGCAAAGAAGTTGAAGGGAGAGGCAGGATTCGAATCCAAGCAGTCAGGCTCTGAGCCTGGGCTCTTAACCGCCATGCCATATGAACTCTCATTTTATTAGGCTGGTGCAAAAGTAATTGCAGTTTTTGCCATTGAAAGTAATGGCAAGTAATGCTCCTTTATTTGTTGCCTATTGCTACGTAACAAATTACCATGAAATTACTGAGGAACTCATACACATCTATTATCTCAGAGGCCAGACACCACTTAATGGCATCCTTCGCCTCAGGGTGTTTCACAGGTCAGTAACCAAGGAATCAGCCAGGGCGGGAGCCTCATCTGAGACCCCATTGAGGAAGGATTCACTTCCAAGCTCACACAGTTGTTGGCGGGATTTGGTTTCTTGTGGACTCTTAGACTGAAGACCTCAGATCCTTATGACTGTCCGCTAGAGGCCACCCTCTATTTCTTTTTATGTGGGCCACTGCGTAGGGCAGTTCTGCACATAACTTGCTTCCTCCCAGCCAGCTAGGGAGAGTGTGCCAGCAGGTGCAAACTCTGTCTGAAGGAACCAATCACACAGTGCGATTCACCACTTTGCCATGTTCTGTAGGTTAAAGCAAGTCACTAGGCCACAGTCAGGGCAGGAAATTACACACAAATGGGCCAGGGCACATTGAACGTCATTCTTAGGATCTGCTCGCTATACCCCTACTCATCCTTTTGATTTTTATGCTTTTTAGAGAAAGGTTGTCTCACTTTGTTGCTCAGGCTGGAGTGCAGTTGTACCATAAGAGCTCACTGCAACCCTCAAACTCCTGGGCTCAAGCAGTCCTCCTTCGTTGACCTCCTACAGTGCTAGGATTATAGGCATGAGCCACTGCACCCAGTAACCTATTTTATCTTTTGTAGAGACAGGGGTCTTTCTATGTTGCCCAGGCTGGTGTTGAATTCCTGACTTCAAGAGATCCCCCTGCCTTAGACTCCCAAAGTGCTGGGATTACAGGCATGAACCACTGCACCCACCCAGCTTTTATGTTTTTGACAGCTTTCTGGTAAGGAGAAGGCCACATGGCACCTTGAACTGAAGACAGCCAGGCTCACAGGGCACAGCTGGTCTGACCCACCCACCCTGATGTCAGAGGAGGAGCTAGGCCTGAGGGAGAAAGCATGGGTCTACTCACCTCCTCATGCCTGCTTCCCTGCTGGAGACGAGAAGCCCAGGAAAGGGTCTGAGAGATGGTGTGAGCCCCTGCTATGCCTGGAATAGGCAATGTGAGACCTAGGAGGCCTCATGCACTTGCCCCACCCTCCTGCCCTCTAGGACACATGGCGCGGGGCATGGCCAGCTCTTCTGAGGAGGCTGAGTCAGGAATGGAAGGAGACATGAGACTTTGCTGCAGGGCTCCTCCTGGAGAGGACAGAGGCACAGTTCTCCCTGACCCTTATCCTACAGATACTTTTGCACCTTCCTTCTGTCACTAGAACATATATATTTGGCCATCATTCTGCATCAGAGCATAGGGATCCAACCCGTCCTGTTTGGTAGCCGCTTACTACTCCACTGCCTTGCTGGCCTGACAGATCCTAATCTCTAAGCACCCTGAGGCCCACCCACTGCTTTTGCAGTGCATCAGTTCTCGCAGGCCCTCAGAATTGTCCCATTGTGCTGTGTCATTGTGGAAGTGTGTGCTGTAAACATAAACCTCCTAAAAATAGTCTTTCTGAGTTTGGTATCTCTCAGTGAATCTCTGCCAAATGGGGCTTCCATTATCAAGGATCTCTGAGCGGGTCCTGGGGCCTCCAAAGGAAGCAGAGCCAACTCTCTGTCACTCCTCCAAGGGCTGAGGAGTGCTCTGCATTTGGAAAGGCAGGTGTGTGACATCCTGGATGACATCCCTGTATGAGCTCATCTTCCAGGAATAAAAAGGAGGTGTTCTTCTCCTTCAGGCAGGTGAGCCTTTTGCCCCTTACACTTGCTTCTGTTGCATGGTCAGCTGGTTCTTTCCCTGTGCACACTACAATTAGTGAAGTCTGTTTCATGCCTGCCACTCCAGGAATAGGCTTTAGGCAGTCTTTCATGCCCCCTTTGCTTTATTCAAGGTTTTATAAATAATCTTTCTCCTTGTTTATCTTTTCTTTTTATCTACAACATCTGAAACCATGTAGAGTGTGATTGCACAGCTCCCCGTTTACTTAAAGTGGCTATAGTTTTAGCTTATTTACTAGTAAGGAGTTGTAACTTACTGAGGTGTTGGTATGTAACAACACCTTTTTTCTTTTTTTTGGAATAATACTGTTTATTCTAATATTTTCTTTAATTTTAGGAGGAAGCATTCAATGCTTTGAAGTTCATTAATTATACAGAGAATTAATTTCTCAACCCCGCCAGCTTTTTAAGTTCCTTTTCTACCTCTTCCACAAATGCTGGGAAATTCTGATCCATGAGGCACAAACGTAGGAAGGGGCCTAATTCTTCTGCACCCCATGCAGATTGTTCATAGACACGGGGCAGCTCCTCGGAGGCCAGACGTGTCTGAGCTAACTTTGTCCATGAGGTCCTTCTGTCTGGAGTGACTGTGCCCACCTTTACACACACCTGCGCAAGCATTGTGCTAAGTACTTTGTTGGAAAAAGCTCCTGGAAGCTTCACCACAGACAGCTCTTTGAGATATTTTTGTCAGCCCCATTTCACAGAGGAGGAAACCAAGGCTGAGGAAGTGACACACTCAAGGTCATTGAGCTAGAAGTGGTTGCGTCTGAATCTATGCCAGCTTAGAAAATCTCCGTTTTTAAGCCCTCTGCCATGCAGAATTGTTGCCCCGCCCCCTCTGTAGGTTCACTGTGGGTCCCGCCAAGAACAAGGTTATTCAGCTCCTCAGGAGGACAATGAGAAATTGGAGAGCCTCCAGGGAAGGCCCCGGAAAGTGATTAAGAGGATAAGAGTAGGCTGGTGAGAAAGCTTAGAGGAATAAGAGAAATTTAATCTGGAGAAATAAATCCTAGGGCTGATATTAACGGCTTTCTACTGATATCTTCATGAAAATCAATTAAAATATTTTTAGAAAAAGGAGCCAGTCAACTCATTTTATTACATGATATGAAAGGAATGATTTGACTATAATTTATTTAATTAGTTTGACAAATATATAGTATATAGCCACCATGGCCAGACTACAGAGCGAACAAGACAGGGGAGGACCCTCCTCTGGTAGAACTCACATTTTGGTGGCAGGAGTGGAAGAAGGAGGGAAGGACAGACAAGATAAACAAGGAAAGGTTATTCAAATGCGATCATTTTAGTCAATGATATGTGCTGTGACAACGCCATGGCAGGGAGATGGGTAAGCCAGTAACTGTAGGTGGGCTTCTCCCAGAGGGGGGCATTTGAATGGAGACCTTAAAGCCATGTGAAGCTCTGGGGACAGAGTGGTCCAGGAAGAGAGATGTTGAGGTAGGAACAGGTTTGGCAAATACAAGAAACAGAAAGCAGAAGGGTGAGGCTGGTGGCAATCCGGTGGGAGATCAAGCCAGAGCCTAACCATGCAGGGCCATGGAAAGCCACCAGGCAGAGCAGCTCTCCAGCTGCGGGGGCAGGGAGGATCCACGGATGGACTATAGGAGATGAGAGGGAGGGGTGTCTGTGTGAGAGATGCTGTGGCAGCGTGGACGGGGGTGCCTGGGTCTTTGGGTCTGTCTTGTGTCGTTAGCACAGTGGGGAAATCGAGGTGGATTAGAGGTTGAGGTAGGCAGAGGTGAGAGTAAAAACACTTAAGGATGAACATCAGGTTTTTGAAAAGAAGAATCAACTATTTTGTTGTCATTTTACTAGAGAGGGTTTTAAGAAGACCTTTCTTGAGGGTTATTAAGCTAATAGTCCCAAGCCATCAATTTATGTGACATTTGGGTCCCTGCATATTTCCTTAGGGAGAGGATCCAACCTCTCTTCTGTTTCTTGGAAGGGAAAACCTCCCCCACACCACCACCCAGCAACAGAAAGTTTGGGTCTGACCTAGACCAAACTCTCCCTGCTCCACCTCATTTTGCAAGAAAGGAAACTGAGGCTGTGACAGTAAGTTGCAGAAGGTCACACCACATCTTGTTCTTGGCAGAGTCCTGGGTCTCCTGACTCCCCAGCTATGTGAGCTGTCTCACCGTGCAGGGAGGCAGAGCGTTGAACAGACATTGATTCCATCCCTCCTAACCCAGATGAAAACAAGGACTCTTTCTATTTAGAGGTCAGTTCTCTGAGTTAGTGACCTCAGCTCTCAGTGCCTTAACTGCCTAATAGAAATTTAAGCAGGTCCCCAGTATTCGAGTGCTTATGAAATGCAAGTAAAATCCAGGTGTGACTGGAACTGAAATGAGGCGGGAGTGAGGTATGTGTGTTGATCTATTTTGGGGTGCAAATCATTAAGGTTTAGGGCCCGTGGGAGGGCGGTGAGCTCCTACAGGAAGTGTTCCCTTAACTGTTTTCCCGGTAAGCCCTGAGTTATAGCCTATCAGACAGGATCCTGAACAGAAATCTCTATCATCCCAGTAATACCACAATGTACCTTTTAAAAGCAGGAGTCAGTCATAGAGTAACCCAAAGTGGAATGAATATATATTTCTTTCTCAGTTTTCACTTTCCACACTTCAGGCACACTTTGATGGGCCAGTCTCTGAAGGTCGGTGAAAGGAAACAGAAGGAAATAAAGAAACGCCTTTTAAAAAGCTGGTATTATGAAGAGGAAACCACAATGTTCCTGAAAGTGTGGATAGCTACAATGGAGACCTCTAAGAAATAGCCAAATGAAATTTTTAAATCTTTATAATGACCTTTTATATAGCCTGGCAAGCAAATGCAAAACATGATGAATGTGTTACAGTTATAATGCTCCCCTACCTAGAAACTTAATTCAATGTGGAGAAAATTCAAACAGTATCTGTGGTCATGTTCCTTGAGGAATCACTGAATGCCTCAAGACCTGAGGCCACTTTTAGACAAAGCTAAACTGTTAGAATTCCCAGGACAGAGAGATACCTTCTCAACCAAATTTACTCCAGCAGGATTTTCAGATGTACTTTTCTGGGGTGGAAGCAGGTGGTTTGTCTCAAAGAGGCCTCTGTTTAAAGGAACGTGTGTTCTTTGGGAAACGCTATCACCAACAGCCTTGAATCACATTATCAATTTGGTTGTCTGATTGAGAGCTTGGCAAAGATCTGAGGCAATGAACCATGCAACAAATTTAAGCTTTGATGAGTTAAGGAAGAGAAAGACCATCCTGAGTTTGGGGGCCGTCTGGGCTGGGAAAGCCTCTGCTATGCACAGCCCTGGGGTGGCTATTGGTGTTGGAAACCAAGCTAGTCTCCTGGTCTGGCCTTACTGACACTGGTCAAGGCCTTGACTTTGCAAACAGCTTGGTTTCCTTAGAAAGAACATGGAAACATGGAGTCAGATAGTTTGTTTAATGGTTTAGTCATGGTATGTATTTTTGGCCTGAGGAGTGAGAGTTGGGGTCTTTTTCAAATGGTGAGTTGAGTATCCTGCTAGATGGTAGTCTACCAGGCATGGACTTGCAAAGGACATAGAATTTGGTCACCTCCAAGATTGGAGCCACTTCCTCCTACAAAGAAGTGATTATTCTTGTTTGAGACCTGGAGAGAAGCTAGTATAGCTCTATTTTCAGCTTAGCTAGCCAAATTCTAGGAGGAACCATGATAATTGAATCAGCAAAGTACATTCTAGGAGTAAAATGTTTACTATACAAAGGTTAATTTACCTCTACAAAGAGATACTTACTCACCCTTGGAGCTTCTACAGATTTCTGTGGAAATATATTTGAGTTTAGTGTGCTGACCATAAAAAAGTTGGGAAAATATATTATGCTCTTGGGCCCTTCAAAAGGTTAACTATCAGTCACTCCCAGAAAACTCTCAGTATCCCTGGTATTATAGTAGGAAATAAGAAGAGAGTAGGAATCGAATGCTTGTTGAATGTTTTGGCTGGGCAGATGAGTAATTTGAGGCTCAGAGAGCTTAACTATTCATTCAGTCTAGAAGGATAAGGAACTAGCATTTGAACTCAAGGCTATCTGGCTATAAAACCCACCGCATTTCTACTATCCCATGCTTGATAAGAGCAAGATTCCGCAAGTTGGTAGTTGGAAGGGGTTTCTGGCAGTTTTGCGGAGAGGGACTGCCTCTTTATTCCTTTTTGAGACATTTGGTTAAATTCATGTGCCTTACATCAGTGGCAAATGATCTGGAAAAGGCCCTTCTTTGCTTACTTTTCCATCTGTTCAATTAGAGAGTGGAACCAGATCACCTCTCCGGACGCTGCTGGCCCTGACTCAGTGTTTGACCAGAGTAGAGCCAGTGGGCAGTTCTGGCTGTGTATTTGATATGGATTGTGTTTGTCTTTGTATAAGAGATAAGCCAGGTGGCCACAAATCTGTTTCCTCTTCCTAGGCACATGGCTACATTGTATTTCCCAGCCCCCTTGCATCTGTGTGGGCCATGTGACTAAGTTCTCACCAGTGAATGCAAGGGCAAATTGCTGGGTCATTTCAACGCCAACGCAGCTGAGAGCCTTTATGCTTCATCCAGTTCACTTTGCCCCTCCCACAACAACCTTGGAGATTATGTGATGTGGGTAGCAGCATTCCCAAGATGGAAGAGGCCTGGTTTCCTGAGTCAGTGCTGGTGGAGAGCTGCCAAGGGAGCTGCCCAACCAGAACATCTCTGCATTTGACTTTGCATGAGTGAAAAATACAACTGATTGTTGAGCCAAGCCATGGATATGTGGGATTGCTTGTTATAGTAATGTTAAGTTCCCTAATACAGGCATCCAGTGTGCATTCCTTCATTCTCTTTTCTGAAAGAAATTGCATCATTTTCAGTCCATATCCTCTAGAGGACTTAAAATTGTCTCTCAGTATCCATGGGGGATTTGGTCCAGGACCCTCACAAATACCAAAATCCGTGGGTGCTCAAGTCCCTGATATAACCTAGTGTAGTATTTGCACATAACCTACGCACATCCTCCATATACTTTAAATCATTTCTAGATTATTTATAATACCTAACACAATGCCTACACATCACTTCATTTGTGTGGATTCATCCTAGTACTTGTTGCGCGGCAAATTCAAGTTTTGCTTTTTGAACCTTTGTGGAATATTTTTTAAGCAAATATTTTAGATCTGTGGTTTATTGAATCCATGTATGCAGAGCTGTGGATACGGAAGACTGACTGTATGAGTACTGTGAGCCTGGCCAATCAGAGCATTGCACACCTCCCACCCTTAGCCACAGAGATTGGCTTAGCAATGGGCATTTGAGCCAAGCAGACCTTTAGGGAAGGTGCTATTCTGCTGGCTTTGAGCTATGATGAGAATTCAGCTGCTGAGTGCCACCACGTGAAGACAGCCTGCCTGAGAGTGGCCACAGAAGACAACAGGCAAGAGACAGAAAGTGAGACTGGGATAGTCTGTTGTCACTGTAGAAGCCCCTAGGTTCAATCACACCGGAAGCCAGATCTATCCCAGATATTCCAGTCACCAGAGCAAATAAATTCTGTCTTACTTTTGATTAAGTCTTTTTGGGTTGGTTTTTTTCTTTTGTCACTTGTCACCAAAAGGGTGTTGAGTTACATAGGCAGTAAAGATGAGGAAGGGTTGAATAAAAACAAAACAAAAGCAGTTGCAGTTTCAATGACATGCTCAGTATCATGAGCTCCTTTTGGAGTCAATTTTGTATTTTTTATAAGTCATCAATCTTTATCCATCAAATTTCAGAATGAGTGAATGACAAAAGCCATGAAAGCCAGTGCCTTAAGGAGAGTGAGCTCTGCTTCTGCTAAAATACAAGAGCAGTTGACGAAAGGTCTTTGGGATACAACATCACCTGGGCTGAAGTTACATGTTATTTTCTATATAACATTTGAAAACACGATTATTAGAACAAATTATTGTAACTCTAACTTATATAATGAGTATGTATCACAATACAGGGTGTACAAACAAATGTGATACTCATAAAGTACTTGATGTATTTCTTTGACAATCAGCAGTGGTCTAACTTGAATTCTTCCTGAATGCTGAGGCCCAATTATCATTGCAGGAATCATTGTACCACTATAGTTAGGCTCAGTTTGGAAGCTTTAGTAATTGTGAGAGAAGAAAATCAGTCTTCATAAAACAGAAAATAGTATGTGCATTTCAATATTGAGTTTTTAGTATTGAGTTTTCCTTGGTTCATACAAATTGGCATCCTTCCTTACTCAGCCAAATTCAGAAGGAATGATTGAATGAATAAATGAATGAATAACAAAGTTACATAATTTACAACTGAAAACCCAACTCTAATGGTTTGAACAATAAGAAAGTAATGGCCCCGTAAAGTTGAGAAGTCCAGACGACCAGAAGTCAGATCCACATAGTGAGATGAAGTTCTCCAGGACCTGTAGATTTTTCCTCATGCAGCAGTGTCTTCATCTGCAGCTTCACACAGTCCTGGCAGACCAGCTTATCTTTAGCAGCAGCAAGGTGGCTGCAGAGCTCTAGGCTGTATCATCCTTGCATTGCATTCTCTGGGTTTATAAAGAGGATCTTCTTGCACTGGCTTTTGCAGAGGATGAGAAATCTTTTCCTTGCTGGTAGGATTCAGTGATGTCCTCTCATCCCTTGTGTGTCACTGGCCAATTCCTGGAGCCAGTGGTCGGGAGATACAGGTTGGCTAAACTGATCAGGACCTAAACATTGTTGGCAGTTTCAACTTCACATGGCTAGGTAGGGAGGAAGGATGGTTTCCCAAAGGAAACATAGGGAGATTGTTCCCAGGAAGAGGGTGAATCAATAATGGGCAGCAAATAACAGATGTCTTCTACAAACAGGAAGTACATTTGCTGCAGTAGCCTTGAATATATTTCCATAGCACCTCTTTGAAGAGCCATTTGCTTGATTTTGGTACATTGAATGGTATTGAAAGGATGAAATGTAAAGAAAGAAAGACTACTGGTAAAATTAACACTAGTTTCACTAGCAAGTTCTCATATTTCAGTGGCTTAACACAACAGAAGTTTAACTCTGTTCTCCTCTCACATGCTGGTCTGTCAGGTTTTCCACACTGATTCTGAGACCCAGGTTTCTTCTGCCTTGTGCCTCAGTCAAAGGCCCCATAATATTCCTCTTCCAGGCCATGGATGGGGAAAAAGAGGGGAACATAACCTTTAGGAGGTTCTTGGGGGCTATACATAGAAGTGATACACATCACTTCTGCTTACCTTTTATTGGGCAGAACTCAGTCACAGGACTACTTGTTACTTAACTGCAAGGGAGGCTGGGAAATGTAGTCCCGCTGAGTGTTTAGAAAAAAGAAAAAAACAAACAAACAAAAACTATGAAAAAGGAACACAATCGGCCAGGCATGGTGACTTATGCCTGTTATCCTAGCACTTTGGGAGGCCGAGGCGGGCAGATCACCTAAGGTGGGAAGTTTGAGACTCTGTCTCTATTAAAAATACAAAATTAGCTGGGTGTGGTGGCGGGCGTCTGTAATTCCAGCTACTCAGGAGGCTGAGGCAGAAGAATTACTTGAACCTGGTACGCAGAGGTTGCAATGAGCAGGGATCATGCCACTGCACAGAGTGAGCCTCCGTCTCAAAAAAAAAAGAAAGGAACACAATTAAAGAAATTCCATTCCCCTAGTGCATTTGCTGGCAAATAAAACGTTTTTCTAAATCAAAATGTATTACTAAGACAACAGGTGAGAATAACTGCAGATTACATTGCACAAGTGTGTTAACACTATTTAAAACTTTAAAAAAGGCCAGGTACAGTGGCTCATGCCTGTAATCCCAGCACTTTGGGAAGCCAAGGAAAGTGGATCACTTGAGGCCAGGAGTTTGAGTCCAGCCTGGCCAACATAGTGACACTAAAATACAAAAATTCATCTCTACTAAAAATGCAAAAAATAGCCAGGCATAGTGGCACATATCTGTAATCCCAGCTACCTGACAGGCTGAGGCATGAAAATCACTTGAACCCAGAAGGTAGAGGCTACAGTGAGCCAAGATTATGCCACTGCACTCCATCCTGGGTGACAGAATAAGACTCTGTCTCAAAAACAAACAAACAAACAAAATACTTAAATCTGTATGAAACTGACATAGACATACACAAATGGCAATTTTGCATAGTTTGACTTAATAACAATTTGATAACAATTTGGCATAAAATCTAGGAAATGGTGAAGCTGAAAATATATTGGGAACATCTCCCATTGAATGTTCTGGGATCTTTTTTTTGGAAAAACTTTTTTAAGGTCTAGTTTACATATGAGAAAATGCTGGCATTTTAGGTGTACAGTTTGATAGGTTTTGACAATCTTATTCAAGTTTTGATAGGGAAATTGTATAGAGAAGTAGGTCTATACTACCACTATACAAAAGGGGTTGTTGAAGGAATGCCTGGAAACGTCTCTAAAACAACTTCTCTTTCTTTGAGCTAATTAACAGTGAAAGAAGAATTTTGTCCAAGTCAGACGATTGCTTCCATTTGCTTAACCAGGACGGAAGTGACTTCAGCCTTTGAGTAGCAAGAGCAATTCTTAGATCCAGAGTGAATATATATAACAGGTTCCTGATAAACCACATTTGCAGTGGTCAAGAGTTTGGGCTTTGGCATCATATTGATCTGGAGTTGGGTTCTTTGTCATTTGGGCATTCAGAGGCTCGGTTTTCTCTTCTGCAAAATGGGCTGACAGCATGCTGGCACTTGAGAGGGTTCATAGAAAGATTAAAAGAGATAATACATGAAAAGAGTACAGTGACTAGCTCATAGGAGTATTCAGTACACATCAGCTGCTGTTCTTATTATCACTTATTAGAAAAATATCCATTCTTTGAGAAACTCCGGTTTTGTACGGTATATATCATGAAGGGCTCCTGAAGACATTGTGCTCAGCTTGACTTCTGCATCTGTTTTTATTCACCATCCCATTATTTTTTATAAGATATTTTGAATTCCCTGTGGAAGCAAGAACCATAGTAACAAGCTTTCAGCTTCGTTTTGCTTCTGAGATGATCATTAATGGAGTTATTTTGATACTTAAAAAAAAAAATAAGACAGCCGTGAACTGTAACTACAAATGCCTTTTCAAAATTCCCTGATTTGTTTTTCTGTTCAGCTGAACTCTTGTATCTTCATTTTCATATGTTCTTGATGAATAGATAGTGTTGTCTTTAGATGTTCTCAACCATCCTGGGCACATTAAAACCCATCTGATGGCTCTCATCTAGTGGAAGAGAAGAAGGGGAAATCCGAGGAAAAAGATATTGTGGGCTCGTCTTCCTGAGATACATGCACCTGCTAAGGGAGTAGTATTAATGAAATCTACAAAGTGAGCCTCTGATTATCCAGGCTCTGCCTTAAGGAGAAAAGGAAAAAAAGCAAAAGCAAAATAATACATTTACTTCAAAGAACTCCTGTCTGATTGAGCAAAAGAAAAGTAGCCTCCTTGCTTTGATCCTTTCACTGAGCAAAACAACATGAAAAGGGAAAACAAGGTTCAAAATATGGGCTTTTGTTGAGAGCATCATTAGGAGTGTTTACTGGCTGCTGCAAACACATATCCCAGCCCTGGAGCACGCAGTAAGGTTTGCTCAATGACAGCATGAGAGCAAGCCTCACTAGCTTCCCCAAGGAGGGCAGCGCCGTTGATTCTGAGTCTCATTCCTTTTCCAAGAGAGGGAGCAGGGACCTTAAGTTTCAAACCTCCTTGGCTCCTGGTGAGTTCAGGGTTTAGAAATACACTTGGATTTTTATTTAAGGCCTTCGTTTGTTTACCCTTGATAAACACTGATTCTCTTCTTCCCTTTGAAGAGAAAAGCTCTTGAAGAAGCTGATGAAAAAGGCTTTTTGCATATCAGCTTCTTCAAAACAAAGCTGTGATAAGTACAAACAAATCAGGATCAGATGAATTACATTTCCTCTTTAAAATACACAGTTTAATGGATTTAAGATGATGGGGAAGTGTTTTTGCAAACGTGCTCTTCAAGTACAGAATACTGAGAGGCAGTCAGTACACTGAAAGTATGGATCGAATTCACTTTTCTACACTTCAGGACAGTATTTCTCAACTGATGTGTGTGGCCTCAATCCTTCACAGGTGACCTGTCATATTTTGATGAATGTATAAAGTTAATTTGTTTTACGGTAAGGAAATTCCCAACACAGCAACACTGAGCAGACAGAATGTGATACTGAGTGGCGCTGTCACCGCCTGCTACAAGGAGGTAAAAGGCATAATTTAATAGTAAGCTGGCACCAAAGAAAGATTTCATAATTAGGGGAATGTGTGAACACTTTGTTTCATGACCATATGCAAGAGTGTGGCCACGGCGGGAAGCAGGCCCATACCACAGCTCTGCTGGAAGCTCCATGAAGGTGGAAGCCCAGGGTTTCCTGCAGCATTGGGAGCCCATTGCCCCACCTGGGGCTAGACAACAACAAATTGTTTTTCTATAAATGAATGAATGCCTGCATGCATGAATCAGCCTGTCACATAGTGGCAAAGGGTGACCAAGGGGCTAGACTCTGTGGATGAACTCTAATGTCAAACTAGACCACAAAACCAAAGGCTAAGAACCTTTGTTTTGAGCAGGAGAAAACCCTGTCTTTTCTACAGTCTTTTCTTATGTTTTATGTATTTTTTTGCTTTGCCTCCCTCCTGGCCTGGAAGCTCACTGAGGGCAGAGTGCTCATCTTAACTCTTTTTTTTTTCTTTTTGAGATCAGTCTTGCTCTGTTTCCCAGGCTGGAGTGGAGTGGTGCAATCTTGGCTCACTGCAACCTCTGCCTCCCAGGTTCAAGTGGTTCTCCTTCCTCAGCTTCCCATGTAGCTGGGATTACAGACATGTGCCACCATGCCCAGCTAATTTTTGTATTTTAGTAGAGACAAGGTTTAACCATGTTGCCCAGGCTGGTCTCAAACTCCTAACCTCAAGTGATCTGCCCATCTCAGCCTCCCCAAGTGCTGGGATTACAGGCATGGGACACTGTGCCTAGCCATTCGTTTTAACTGTTTTGGTGTTTTTTCTTGTTTTAAAGGGACTTGTGCATGGCATGAGATGCTAAATGATGGTGAACTCATGAAAGAATCCACACTGTCATCTTCATCACCATCATTATCACCATCATCCTCATCACCTTTGTCATCATCTTTATTATTTTCCTTTCATCATCAACCTTCATTATCTTCATCATCTTTTTCTTACCCTTCATTGATTTCACTTTCCCTTAGGATAGTGTTGTGCTGATTTCTAAGTGTTTTCACGGTCATGATTCTGTTGGTGGTATACACTTGCGCTCTCTGGCTGACCTGATTAGGATTTTCCTTGTGGTCAGCCTCAGCATCAGCCCTTCTTGGGCACCTGCCACTGGTTCTGCTGGTTCTCCTGGTTCTCCAGGCACATCTTTAGGAATGGGTGGCTTTAGGTGCAGTGAGGAAACATAAGTCAGTGTTTACTGTGGTAAAAGAGAAATCCGTTAAATCACTTGGCAAAAATCAATAATTCAAACAAAGAAAAAGGAACTAAAAGCAAAGTTGCATTGCTTTCAGTAATGTAAAATACTCTGCTTTGATCCTTTTTTGGCCAGTGTTTTCAGTGAAGTGTGCTTCAATTCTTAAATATCACATGACTTCATTATTAGTCTTAATAACAAAAAACTATATATGAGAATTGTTCGAGCTGCCTTTTCATCCTACTGATATCAACACAAATAAAGAGATATTTTGCTGCAACAGGTTCTGCCTTCAAAAAGAGCCACTAATGCCTGTTTGTTTGTTTGTTTGTTTTTAAAATCATTTCTGATTCTTTGTTTTCAGAGCATTTTATCTCTCTTCTTTCTCTCTCTGGCATCCTCTATCACAAGCACGAAGTGGAGATTCGTAGAGCCCTTGAGCTAGTTCTTTGGTTTTCAGGTAACTCTTTTACATAAACTTGAATGAATAAATTCATATAACTTGACAATTTACCCACTTAAACAGACAGAACTACATTAGCCTCATCTGAAATGAACAATGTTTGGGGCCTTTTAAGAGAAAAATCATTGCAGAACCATACTCTACCACCACCAAAGTGTAGACTTCTACTATTTGAATTATATTACTTAAACACATATTATAGAAAAGTGGATATAAATGTCTTATATTTGTAGCTCTTAGAAAACTAATTTATAGGTTAGATTAAAGCCAAACAATAAAGCCAATACAATTAAAGTTAATTGCATTTTTAGAAAGATATGGTTTGTGAAAGATACGGTTTTTTGGAACTAAATCACTGCTTGAAACAAGGTGCTGGTCATCTTGGCTTTTTGTGAGCTCCTTTGGTACAAATGCAGTATGTTAGAATTATGGCAACTCCGTTCTTCACTCACTAGCCTTTGACAAAGTAGTACCATTGGCACCAACATAAAGTAAACACAAATGCAAACTTGGGCTTTGCCTTGTATAGGCTGGCCATCCAGGTGGTATAGAATATGCTTACATCAATTTATTTTATCATCAACATAAAAACCGCAAATTAAAAACTCTCCTTAGGGAGCTCACAGGTACCTGTAAACTCATTCCAGTAACATAGTAAATAAGGATTTAGCGTTAAACCGTCGACCTCAAGCTTATAATGAAAATGTTTTGATTATAACACAGTGAACTTTATATGTTATAAGAATGATTTTTGTACTTTATTTCTAAGGAGTTCATTTAACTTAGTTATTACTTACCAAATTGAAAGGGCATTTCAATAGGAATATAAAAGGATGTGAAGGAATTCAAGGTCTACTTCCCCCCGCTTTTTTTTCTTCTATACAATCAGTATTGCCTAGATTACACTGCAGTAACACATAACCCTCAAATCCTAGCGGTTTAACCTAACAAAAGTGTACTTCTCTACTGCTGGTTGGGAGGGGCCTCTACTTACGTGGTCACCTGGGGACTCAAGCTGATGAAGGCCTTGACATGTGCTCCCACCATCTCCCTGGCAAGTGAAGAAGGTGTGATGACTCATGGCTTGGCTCTCTAAAGTTTGACCTTCTATACACAAACCATTGGCCACAGACAGTTATATGGCCACCCTGACTTCAAAAGAGAGACGTACAATCCCATCATGTGCTCACAGAGGGGAGAACTATAAGTATTTGTGAACAGCCCAAGTGCCCACCAGCCCTTCCTTAATCCTCCCTCATTCGGTTCGCTAGCAGGACCCTCAGGGAAAGATGTTCTCTGATGTCTCTATTGGGTTGTCTGCCTGCCTTATCTCTCTAAAAATACTCCTGCCGTCTTAGAGAGCAAATGGGCAATACAAAATAGGAAGGTCTATTTATTACTTTTAGAAAACAAAAGGAAGAAGTACGTGGTTGAGCAAAGGTTGAATAAAAAAATGCAAATTTTATGTTTAGAGGTAATTAATAAAAATAATGTCATCTTCCTTCCTGGAACAAAACTCATCTGAAATGGCTCTGATAGCAAAAAGGTTAGCTTTGGAATCTGAATCCCATGGTCGATATTGGTTAGCAAACAGGGCCCCCAAACCTTTTAGGGGTATTTGGTAATTATTACTCTTTTGGTGACTGTAGTTATTGAGGAAAAAAACCTCCATGGGTATCTTGTATTTTCACTTTTGTATTTAAAGTGGCAGTGGGATCAATGATAATTATGCATGTAGCTTGTATTTAAATAAGGCATGTGAGTGGAAATATCACTGAATTTGCCTCTCAAAAATCAGTCCTCAATCGAGATGTTGAAATGTGCATTAAAAGTACCTCATGCTATGATAATTAAATGTTATGTTTCCCAAAGATGCTAAATGACATCTCCTGAGGGTCTCAACATTTGCAAGTACCTCTATTTTACATAACAGAAATTTAAAATGACCAATAGTAACTTTTATAAATTGAGGATTTATAATGAAAATTATACTCATTCTCTCAAGATTTTTTATTCTACTATATGACCAATGATAAATCTTTAAGTCTCTGGATACAGTACATAAAAACTGGAAATATTTTTCTTTTGCCAATAGATTGCATCGAATATGCCACTTTTTCATTTTCATTTGGCCATTATGTTTGTCAAAAGTCAGAGTGACTTCTTTTGTGATAGGTAGTATAAATTTAGATTGAAAACAATTATTGTCTTTGACGTCTAATTAAAGAAGTAAAGCATGTTCACTGTAGGAAAGTCAGGAAGTACTGAAGAACATAAAGAACCAAACCAAATAAGGCAGAGGTTAAAAAATAATAACTAGTAATAATCTTACTACCTAAGAGCAATCACTTAGCATAGTGTTTTTCTTACCAGTCATTTGAAAAATGTGTGTGTGTGCGCACGCGCGCGTGCACGGGTGCACAGTTGGGATCATATGTAGGGAATTTCATTTTCTACATTTTTCATTTAACATTAGAATATTTTGAGTGCTGGTGGTGAAGAATGTACCAGTCCCTGTTTTATAATCTTTTTCTTAGAATTATGCAACCTCCTCCCAAATGTCAGAACATTGTTCTACTTGGGATAAAAACAACAATAACCCTTACTCACAAGGACGTGCCCCATGGGATGCTTTTGGAAGCAAGTATCATAAAACCTGACTCAAACTGAACAATAAGGAAATGTATTATTCACATTATTAGGCATCTAGAGGTAATCCAGGCTTCAGCGTTGCTTGATATAGTGGCGCAATATCTTCAAGGACCAAGGTTCTTCCCATATTGCCTCTCTGCTGTCCACCCAATTGGCTTTGTCCCTGGGCTGATGGCAGCAATTAGGTCAATGAGTTTCCTTATGTATGCCTAGAGGGAGACAGAAAGATATGTCCCTGAAGTATAGCATGGAAGTCTTCCGGTCACTTGGGGGTCCCATTGGTCTAGTTTAGCTTACATTCCTACCTAGACACCATTAGCAGCTGTCTCATGCAGTGCTTAAACCTGGAATCCAGAAGGACTGACTTTGATCTTTTGGAGCCCTCCCCAGAACTGAGGGTGGCATCATCTTTTCCTGCATCACAAAGCTGTATGCGGAAGGGCTGACTACCTCCACAAAGTTGGAATTCTTCTGGGAAAGGTGGGAACGGATGTGATGCTGAATGGGTATCCAACATCATCCAGTAAAGGGGCCCCTTACAATGTCTCTCCTGCCTACCCTCTCCACTTCTCCAGTCTCACCTTGCACTGCGGTCCCCCACCTCTTTGACCCCAGCTTCTACAGTCGTGTTCTTAACCTCAGGGCCTCTGTCCATGCTACTTCCTCTTCCTGGGATGCTCTTGTCTCCTCTCCTCTCATTTCCTAGTTAATTCCTACCCATTCTTCAAATGTCAGCTGAGCTCCCTGTCCCCTGATGAGGTCAAATCCCCTATTCCTCCTCCTTTCTGGCACTTGGTAGTGTTCAGTCTTTACTTAATTGTGTCTCTCTTGACTAAGGTTTCTTCGTTTCCCATTAATTCTAGCCGCCCTTAGGGCAGATACTACCTCACCATTTTATTTCCTGTGTCTAACACAGTGCCTGAAATATGTAAGGTGTGTAACAAGTAACAGGTGAATAAAATATGACTGAAATTGATTTTAGGCAGAAGTTAGTCGCCAGCATATAAAGATGAAATTTAATGTTTGGAATTTAAATTAAGTATTTATCCCTGTTTATTTCAAGTATTATCCTATAGGGGAAAGGGATGGCATTTCAAAGCTGACTCTATAGAGAGACCCTGAGAATGTGGAGGCCAGGGGAGGAGAGGATGTGGTAATTGTAAGTTTGCCATACCATGTGGTTAAGTGGTAACGTGCCACCCTATTGTGCCAGATCTCATAAGACTGATTGCTTGTTTATTGGGACAAATAATGGCCCAGTTCCCCGCTCCTTTTCTTTTTTTTTTTTTTTTTTGAGACGGAGTCTTGCTCAGCTGCCCAGGCTGAAGTGCAATGGCGGATTCTTGGCTCACTGCAACCTCTGCCTATCAGGTTTGAGAGATTCTCCAGCCTCGGCCTCCTGCGTAGCTGGGATTACAGGCATGTACCACCACATCCGGCTAATTTTCTTTTTTTTTTGTATTTTTAGTGGAGACAGGGTTTCACCATGTTGGCCAGGGTGGTCTCAAAGTCCTGACCTCAGGTGATCCGCCCGCCTCAGCCTCCCAAAGTGCTGAGATTACAGATGTGAGCCACTGTGCCCGTCCCCTTTTCTTATTTTGTCACCTTAAGAAGGTGAATCTCCTTTTTCTCTATAAGAAAAGGATAATTATGGATGCAGATTATGAGAAATGAGAATATAGTCAAGGTGTGGAGTTTCTCCTGGGTAATATTTTTCTGTTTCATTTAATGAGAAAATATAGACATTCTGTTAAGAAATTAAATAGTTTATATATTTTAAACCTTCCATATTTTGAGGATTTATTGAATAATATTATTTATTAAAATGCTAATAACTCATACGGTGTTGCAGAATTGATGTTAAACTTCTGCCAATAAAGATACTAATACAGGCCAGGCACAGTGGCTCACACCTGTAATCCCAACACTGTGGGAAGCCGAGGCAGGCGGATCACTTAAGGTCAGAAGTTTGAGACCAGCCTGGCCAATATGGTGAAACATCATTTCTACTAAAAATACAAAAATTAGCCAGTGTGGTGGCACATGCCTGTAATTCCAGCTATTTGGGAGGCTGAGGCAGGAGAATTGCTTGAATCTGGGAGGCAGAGGTTGCAGTGAGCTGATTGTGCTGCTGTATTCCAGTCTGTGTGACAGGACTCCATCTCAAAAAAAAACAAAAACAAAAACAAAACATATTAATACAAATGATCATGGAGAGGGAATATAGAGAAGATTCATTTTGTACAGAAAAACCATTGGTTAATATTTGCCTATACCCCTAAGCCTAAGGATGTAGAAAACAGTCTTTGTTTATATTATGTTAATGTCTACCTACTATCTCATTGTCTGAGCATATTGTGTCTAACCTGAAATTTACATTTCATTCTCCCCACCTCTTGCTACTATGAATAATGCTTAGATGACCATCTCACTCATAAATCTCAGCATAAATCCTCATTCCAGGTTATGTCCTCCAGACAGATTTCCAGAAATAGAATTACTGGGATGTCCATTTCTAATGTCCAGCTTCAAGAGCCTTCTGGGCATTCAGTATTCGAAAAGTGTGTTGGCTTACCGTGATCCTGAAATCGGAGAAGACTAGGCAGAGGAGATGAGTTGTCCAGCTGAGGGCATTGCACTGGCTCACTGGCAACAAGGAGAACTCTGCAGATGTGCCAGGGATGCGGGCATTGTGATCTGCCCAGACATGCAGATTGTCAGAGAGATGGCTGCATTCATGGGCAAGTGTCTTGCTCAGACCCCAGAGTGTGAGAACCCTGAGGGGAACCCAGCTGAAGTCCATGTCAGCAGCTCACCTTTAAATATTACACCTGGAATGTGAACAATCAGCAAGCCACAAGGGAGGAAGTATAAATAAAACATGTGCCTTGCAAAGAGGGCAAAGCTGCAATTTGCCAGGTACACTATAATTGCTTCTGGTTAATTATCTCAGTGGTGAGCTGGGAGCACCAAAGGCAAACACTTACATCCACATTGTGGATAAAAATAATGGCATTTCTTGGATGATCCTAATTTCGGCTGTCAAGATGTGGACAATGTGCAACCACTTCCTTTGGATAGTAAGAGATGGATGGTGACTTTGGATAGCTTCAGTTTTGGGATCATCAATTTTTATCATCATATAATTACTTATAATAATAAAGTAATATAATTCTTAATCATAACCACTAATAATTACAATAATACTTACTGAATGCAGTCATTGGGCTAAGCACCTCCCATTCCTTAGCTCACTGGATGCCCATAATGACCCTAAGAGGCAGTATTACTTTCATGATTTTCTTTTTTGTTGTTTTTTCTTTTTTGAGATGGAGTCTCACTCTGTCACCCAGGCTGGAGTGCAATGGTGCGATCTTGGCTGACTGCAACCTCCACCTCCTGGGTTCAAGTGATTCTCTTGTCTCGGCTTCCTGAGTGGCTGGGATTACAAGAGTGTGCCACCATGCCTGGCAAATTTTTGTATTTTTAGTAGAGACGGGATTTCACCGTGTTGGCCAGGCTGGTCTCTAACTCTGGACCTGAAGTGATCCATCAACCTCAGCCTTCCAAAATGCTGGGATTACAGCTGTGAGCCACCGTGCCAGGCTGTACTTTCATGATTTTCAGATTTGTGAACTGAAGCTTAGAGAGATTAAGTGACTTGTCCAAGGTCACACAGCTGATATTGAATCCTAGTTGTTTTGCTAGGGTCCAGAGATTTCTCTTAGCCACTGTAGCAGACAATGCTGGTGCCCCCACCTCGGTAGGAGATCTAAGCAGGACCGCTTTTACCATTCAGTGTGCCCATCCCCCAACTGCTAGAGGTATTGCTGTTAATAGCTCACACCTGAAACCTTTTCTATTGCTCTTCAGAGGTTAGAGCAACTTTACCTGGGAGTGCCTAGGGGGTAACTGTCAACCTCTGTCCTGGAACAGCACATAGCTAATAAACAGATGATGCAGAAGCATAAAAGGCCAGCTCCCTTGTTTAAGGTGGCTTAAGTTCTGTGATACAGTGTGGCTCTAGAGCTCCCTGCAGGATCATGCTGCGGCCACATGTCCCCTAAACTACATCCTTGCTTAACTTCTTCTCCCCTAGCCTACTTTCTCCCTCCCATACAGTTTCCCCTGAGATCACTCCCTTAGTAAGTGACAAATCCCCTCTCCCGCTCTACTTCTAGGGAACCTGACTGAAGATAACCACTATACCAAGTGAGTTCCCAGGATGTTGCCTGATTTGCTGAAGGAATCCTTCCCACTGAAGCTGTGTTGCCTTGCCTTGTCTCTATGACTTTGGGTACATCCTACATTTTAGAGCTATATGTGCCTTCTCTGCAAGATGAGAGAGCTAGATTGGATGGTTCTTAGGCTTTTAGTCATTGAATCTGTTGAAGTTTCCACTCTCTAAAATCCATAGCTTTGTGGCTGTGCCAAAAAAGGGACATTTGGCTTGGTAGCATGTCCCGGGTAGGAAGGCTCCCAGAGAGTGTGAACTTACTTTTCTCCCCTCTCTCTATCCCTATCACTGGGACTCCTGAAGGGACTGGAATCCACTGGGGCTTGTGTGTGTGTGAGTGTGTGTGACTCAATGGGCTGGAGTATTCCATAATGTTAGGCAGTGAGGGCAGCATCCTCCAGGGCAGGGAAGTTAGTGTTTGGGTGGGGTAGGTGGTAGGTATTCCATGTCTAGAGCAGGTCAGATGAGTGCAGCTAATGGATCTTCGGCTTTATTAAGGGGAAGGTCACTGGTGACTTTGGCAAGAGTGGATCCAGTGCAATGCACTCTGACTGGAATGAGTTAAATAGAGAATAATGGTAGTGAGGTCGTACAGTTGGCAGCAGTCCTGGAGACTTTCTGACCATGGTGGCTCTCTGATCATGGTAGTGGTTGCATGGACATGAGGCCAACAGTTGTAATGCAAGTTTCCAGATCAGACGTAGGAGGGGCAGCTGTCTTTTGGTGGTCCACAAGGGTGGTCCCCTTCCTTGTCATAGAAAGGGCAGCAGTCTTTTGGTGGTCCATTTCTGCCATTCTAGAAAACTTAAGGTAGAATCATTTTCTGATAATTCTGGAAGCCACCTATTACTCTGAAATAAGCCCCTCCTGCTTAAAGTTGCAAGAGTATATTCTATACTTTACAACTGAACTCTTATGGGCCTACTTTAGATAGTGGAAGTGAAGATGCTCTGTAAACACGAAACAGCACCCTCAGCATAAGCCTCTGGTTCACTAGGGAATAAGAATAGTCCAAGAGCAGCTCTTCTTAAGTACCCACAGTGTACCAGGCATCGCCTCAAGTCCTCACATACAGAGTAGTTATGATTGTCCCCACTGCATAGACAAGGAAATTACAGCACAGAGAAGCTGTTTCTTTTTTAAGACCACATACCTGGGAAGCAATAGAACCAGGTTTTGAACCAGGTCTGTTAGATGGCCAGTCCACCATGCTGCCTCATTGGGTAGGGACTGCCCTGTCCAGGACACAAGATCTGAACAATTTCCTAAGTACAGAAAAGTGTTCTCTTTTTGTGCTAGGAAGTATCTCTAGGGATAGTTCTACCTCTTAAAACTTTAGTAAAATTGGAGTAATTTTAGTATATGAAAGGTTAGACATGCTTCTGTTTTGACCATCATAACAAATCACAAAGATTCCTAAGTGGTAAGGATGTGAAGGCAAGGTGAGAAGGGCTGTTGGAATCCTGAGCTCCAAATGATACAGATAAAAAGGGTCATTTTAGCAAAAGAGAGAGAACTTGGGAGCTGCCATCAAAGGGGCTGAGCTTGGATATACCGAGGGGTGATATGATGCATCCTCAGGTCAGGATTTAAGTCAGAAGCAGAAAAAGAACAAAGGAATCCTGGCTAAGCAAAGAAGTGAGTGATGGAGGGCAGAAGAGCCACGTCCTTAAGAAGGTATACTATACAAGAGGCCAGCGTCTCAGCGCAGAGGCAAGGAGAGTCCTGCAGATCTCAGGACCTGCTGTGGCATTAGTGGGAGAGGAGGAGAGAAGCCAACGGAGAAGCTGTAAGGAAAGTTAAGCAAAATAACGAAGCAGAGAGAGACACCAAGAAGAAAGGCATGTGAGATGTGGTTGAGCTTTAACTGGCTCCCCTCAGCTTTTTTCTGTCAGACAAACAAATGATTCTGACCCATCTGTTTTGGTGCCATAGCCTTTTGCTCCCCAACTATCCCTGGATCTGATTGTCCTCAGCCTAATCCTAACACAGC
Organism: Sapajus apella; assembly: GCF_009761245.1. NCBI lineage: Eukaryota > Metazoa > Chordata > Mammalia > Primates > Cebidae > Sapajus > Sapajus apella. The sequence goes on from NW_022436963.1 coordinate 5,518,494, forward strand.
CTCCAGGTCCTGTGCAGCCCTTGCAGGCACAGCTTCCGTGTGGCTCAGATCTGGCTCTTTGGTGTCATTAGCTGCCAGTAGTGCAGGGGCTTGGGCTCAGGATAAATGAGGCTGAAACAGACTGGCAATCTTGGAAGAGTTACCCAACCTCTCCGAACCTCAGTTTTCCCACCAGTAAAATGTGAATGATGATAGTACCTGTTAAATACCTTAAATGAGATAAAATACAAGAAAGGCCAAGAAAAGGGCTTGGAACACAGAAAGTTCTCAATTCAGTAAATGCTAACTCTTATTATCATTCTTTGGCACCCTATACTTTCTCTCTTGCACTCTTACCTAGTGAGATAGAAAATGTTAAGACTTGAAGAACTTGGATTCCTCTTTGGCTCCACCACTTACTCGATGTGTGATTTAAGAAAATCCCCAGACCTCTCTGGGTCTCAGTTTTCTCATCTCTAAATGGTTGAACGATGAAAGGGTTGAAATTAATGATGTCTGTCTGTGACAGGATTGTGTAATTAATATTCTGGCAGGGATATTCCTGGAAGATGAGAGTTCACCATTCCCTTCCATTCAGGTTGACGCAGTCTTCAGGTTGGGCTTTGCAGTGACCTAGTTTAATTTCTTAATTCACTGAGGGCCTCTTTGTGCCAGGCACGGGGTGAGAAGCTGAGGGTGTGTGCCTGGGAGAAGACAAGCCAAGCCCCTGCATTTGAGGGACGACTCATGTCTCATGGGAAAACAGGAAGAAATACAAAGCCAGTTACAACCTTCTGGGGTACATGCACAAATTAGAGACCAGAAGATGGACTGATTTGCCGGCTGTGGGGGTGGGAGAATCCTTCATGGAGAAAATGAGGGGCGTTCCCTTCCATGTTTATAAAATTAAATATATTTAGTGGAAGAAATATGCAAAACGTGGAAAAGTACGTAGAAAAAAAAATCCCACTTTGATGCATGTATGTATGTTCTCGTCCTTTGATTCATGTGTGTTCTTGTCCTTTGTATGATATATGTGAGTACGTGTCCAATATGAAAATTTTGGTTTGCATAGTGTGTCGTCACTTGTTTTTCAACTTTAGCCAACTACCCTGAAAGATAAGAGGAGTCTGCGTGGAGGCAAGCCGGGAAAGGAGGAGTGATGCAGAGGGCAGCATTCCAGGCAGCAGTGACAGCATGAGAAGCAGCAGCTTGCTTTCTACTTGAAAGAGGGTACATTTTTTTCCTAAACACAGCCGCACAGAGACTGGAAACAGTCACTACTGTTCATATAATGAATGTGGAGGTAAAACAGCATACTCACTTTCATGTGTCTTGAGCTTCAAGGTGTAGTAGTCTGTCTAGCAGCAACTGGCTTGCTATTTACTCGTCCATAAAGAAGGGCTTAGTTCTGAAACCAAACAAGCCAGAATCCTTCAGTGACCCCATAGCTCTTCCCAAGGGGGATGAAACGAAAGAGCCTCCCTGCAGAAGGGATCTGTGACGCTCCAAGGGCCTGCCTTGCACACAGCACGTTCTGAGGGAAGGGGCCCAAAGAGACCCTCTCTGCTTCCTGTTGTTAGCACTCAGGCTGTATGCAAACCTGGGAACCCACTCTGTGGTTCCAGGCACAGTCTATTGGACCAGTGACTACGGCCTGATCTGTGAGCATCTGATGCAGGTTGGTCCTGTGGGAGGTCAACTCATCCCTGAGGTGTCTTGGTGCATAGCTTTCCAACATGGGTGCTCCTTGATGTCAGAGGCTCGGAGCTCGGCTGTGAGAGCTCCGGTAGTCCCCACGACCATGCCAAGCTGATTGCTGCAATCCTATACCAGGCCTGATGGTGCGAGAAACCCCAGCAAGACTGTTGCAGATGAGGTAGTGTCTGGCGCGGCCTCACTTCCTAGCACATCATTATGCTAAACTCCCATCACCAGTGTAATCCACATCTGACTTTTTTTAAAATCACAACTGCTCAAATACAATAGCCTTTCCTGACCAGTTAGTGATGAGCCAGACTGGCTCGTACTGGCTCACAGGTACTAATTGGGAGATTTTGGGGAATTCTGTGAGGTGGTTGTTAAGAACAGCCGTTACTACACATTAAATTATGTATATGCCTGCAATTAAGTAAAGTATGTTAAAAACAAAGGTAAATACTTGAGAGTTTGTTTAGAGGTTCTGGCAGCTTCGGAAAAGACATTGAGTGGTGAGGGAGGAAAGGGACACCCACCTAGTCGGCAAGGTCAGCTGAATCAACCGTGGTGATCAGTGGGGCGACACATGTCACATCCAAAGCTAAGAAATACTTGAGACTCATCTCATGTATAAATGTAAAATTTATACATTTTACTCTTCTCTATGCTTCGGGGTTATTTACATCTTTTTAATCTATATAATGCTGTGCTAGAGGTTCTAGTGACTTCATGTAGGCAGCTCAAAATCAGGCATGGTAGGAGTATTTACACCTCAGAAATGAGCGGATGTTACAAACCAAGGCTTTCCTTTCCCGCTGAAAGCCTTAGCCGCACATTTAGCAGCATACCCCTGCCCTTCGGCACTGGGGGAAGCCGGGCTTCCTGCATGTGCGTTTTGGAGAACAGCATGCCGTGCTCAATTCCACCAGCAAGTCAGCACGGCTAAAGGCTGGAAACTGTTCTGTATTTGTCACCCATTTATTAATATAGTTTTCTCACAGCAAAGGCTTCTCAGCCTGTTCCTAAGAGGCAGGGACTCTTGATCCACCACCCACAGGCCTATTATCATCACTGCATTCTCATTTGACTCTGCAATGTAATGAATACAGAGCAGCCAGGATACTCCTTCCCCCCTCTCATCTCACTTGCCTAAGTCTTCAGTGCTGGGCCACCTGCTGCTAAGTGCCGGTGGCACGTGGACCAAACTGGGCTTTGTGGGGTAGCAATTCCACACTTCTTTTCACCCCACTGAGAAGACAATGCCAAGGTCCCTTCTCTGCACTACCAACTGTGAAGTGGAGGGGTGGCAGGATTCTACCTGCTGGCCCCTCTGCCCAGAGGGAGAGGATGGAATTATGCCCAGTGTCATGGGGACATTAAGGAGCTGGCCTGTTCCAGTCTTCCAGAGGCATACCTGTGCTGCAGAGTGGGTAGAAAGAGCAAAGTGCCCAGCAGCCTTAAAATAAGGCCCTGATTGTCACTGCAGAGCCTTCTCTCATGAGGAACGAACGAGGGGAGCCTCAGAATGCTGCTGCCGGTCCATGGCCCTGAGCTGGGTCAGCTGACCTGGGTCAGGGAAAGAGGCAGACTTGGCTAGACTAAAGCACTGGAAATGACATGAGCTACACAGGGATCTTCCTTCTGCAGTGAACAATTTGCTTTTATTTCTGAAATAAGCCCTCAAGTGACCTTGAGGCTTGAGAGTGTCTTTTGCAATCTGTGGTACAAAGGTCTTGGCCCAAATGAGAGGGGCTCCAATGTGCAGGTAAGGTCAAGGGCATGGGCTTTGGGGCCTGACAGTGGAGCTGGCATCCCAGCTGTATCTTTAATGTCTCACCCTGCCTAAATTCCATCATCTTAAACTGGGGTTAATAACAGTAACACTTGTCACATAGAGTCATTTTGAGAATTACATGAAGAATGTAAAAAGTTTAGCACAGGGCCTGGGGTCTAGCAAACACTCAGTAAATCCTGGGGCTCCAGGACAGGAATGTGAGAGAGACATTTCTCTCTAAGCTTTGTCATACTGCTTGAAATTTTATTTCATTTTATGTTATTATTAGTATTTTTTCAGACAGGATCTCACTCTGTCATTCAGGCTGGAATGCAGTGGCACAATCATGGCTCACTGCAGCCTTGACCCCCCGGCTCAAGTACCCTTCCACCTCAGCCTCCTGAGTATCTGGGACTACAGGCATGTGCCCCCACATCCAGATAATTTTTAAAAATTTGTTTGTAGGGACAAGGTCTCTCTGTGTTGCCAGGGCTGGTCTTGAACTCCTGGGCTCAAGCGATCTTCCCAACTTGGCCTCTCAAAGTGCTGGGATTACAGGTGTGAGCCACCACACCCAGCTTGGAAATTTTTAGATAAACTGATTATATAACCTATTTTAAACTTTTTAATTTAAGAAGTCAATACCTTTTTAACTGACAAATAATAATTGTATATATTCATGGGGTACACAGTGATGTTTTTAAAGATATAATGTATGGTGATCAGATCGGGGTCATTAGCACATCCATCATCTTAAATGTGCATCTTTCTTTGTGTTGGGAGCATTTAATATCCTTCTAGCTGTTTGAAACTATTAGTATGTAATTTTGTTAGCCAGTTATCCTATAGTGGACAGAGCACTGGAATTTACCCTCCTATCTAGCTGTCCTTTTGCATCCTCCCGGGTTCAAGCAATTCTCCTGCCTCAGCCTCCTGAGTAGCTGGGATTACAGGTGCCCGTCACCTTGCCCAGATAATTTATTTTTTCTTTTTTGGATTTTTAATAGAGAGAGCGTTTTGCTATGTTGGCCAAGCTGGTCTCGAACTCCTAAGCTCATGCAATCTACCCGCCTTAGTCTCCCAAAGTGCTCAGATTACAGGCAGAAACCACTGTGTCCGGGCTTCTACTTTTTAATTCTATGAGATCAAGTTTTTTAGCTTTCACAGATGAGTGAGAACATGCAATGTTTAACTTCCTACCTACATTTTTAAAGGTGAGAAAAATAACAATCCTTCACAGACAGTTTTAATGGATTGTGAAAAAGCCAAGAAAAGTCCACAAATCTTCCTATAAGTGTCATGTCTTCTTTTATAACATGGGGTAATCATGGCGCCAACGTCCTGAGGTGTTTGTGAGGATAAGGGCTCAGCTCCATGCTGGGGATATGGTCACTGCTCTGAAGTATATCTGGCCCTTATTAGTGACCAGCTCACAACCTTGAGCCCTGCAGATAGCCTGCTGTTCTAGCCTTAGGTTTGCCTTTCTCAAGCCCAGTACGGAGGGGGATTTCTACAGAAGGGGGCCAGTCCTCAGCAAGGGAACCCCTGCAACTGGTTCTGGTGGGAACCTCTGGGCTTGGTGCTGAATTGAGGCCCTTTGAGGGGATCGCCAATGCCTGCAATGCTCCCAGTTCCTGGAAGGTGGTCAGCAGGCAAGCTCCAGGGCTGCAGGTGGTCCTGACTCTGGTTACCTGCAGTGAAGCGTGCAGGACTACAGGAAGACAAGAGGGAGCTCTGGGAGTTCTGTGAGGCAGGAAAGTTTGAAGCACAGATGAAGTATGGGAGGGCAGGCTTAGACAGGTAAAAGGCTTTCCATTGCATGTTATAGCAAACTCTTCTCAACCTGCCTGAGGCGTAAATGGGCTATTATTACCTTACTTAGGAAACTGAAAAATCCAGAGACATTCTGGTTTCAGGCTTCGTTGAATGCAGGGGGTCAAGCAATGTTAACATTTCTTAATTATGTTCCGTGGGTTAGCTTCCTTCTCAGGGAAGATGACTGATGGCCCGTGGCTCCAGGGCTACACCCTGGGAGGCTCAAATACAGTGGGAAAGGAGGGCCTGCTTCGCTTCCTTCCTCCCTTCCTTCCTTCCTCCCTGCCTCCCTTCCCTCCCTCCCTCCCTTCCCTTCCTTCCCTTCCTTCCCTTCCTTCCCTTTCTTTCCTCCCTCCCCCCTCCCTCCCTCTCTCCCTCTCTCCGTGTCTCTCTCTCTCTCTCTCTCTCTCTCTTTTGAGACAGAATCTCGCTCTGTCACCCAGGCTGGAGTACAGTGGCACTATCTCGCTCACTGCAGCCTCTGCCTCCAGGGTTAAAGCGATTTTCCTGGATCAGCCTCCTGAGTAGGTGGGATTACAGGCATGCACCATCGTGCCTGGCTAGTTTTTGTATTATTAGTAGAGATGGGGGTTTCACCATGCTGGCCAGGCTGGTCTCGAACTCCTGACCTAAAGTGATCCGCCCGCCTCAGCCTCCCAAAGTGCTGGGATGACAGGCGAGAGCGACCACGCCTAGCTGGTCCCACCACATCTGTTTGTCTTAATTGGGTCCCAAGCCCATTCCTGCACCAATCATCCCTCCAAGGAGAATTTGATGCCAGGTTAGCCTGATCAGTGGTTGACTGAACTCCACCCAAAACCATGTGGGTTGCAGTGGGAGAGGGGAGACTTTCCCAGAAGGAAACTGAGGTACTACCAACAGGAGAAGGATAAACAGGTGAAAACATGGCAGCATCCACTGCACAGGCCAGTCCAGAAAGTCAGGAGTTAACAGTGTGTGCTGCCCCTTTTCTCTCGTCAATTCCCAGAGCCTCCTGGGCTTTCCATCTGTTGTTCTTTGATCAGGTGGCTTTGGTTTAGTTTTTAGCTTCAGGGTTGGCCCCAGGCATAAGCACTACCTTTGTCCACCCTGTCTTGGCAGCTAGAAACCTCCCCGTCCTGCCGGCATGTCCTTCCTAGTCTTTGTTATGTGTCATGAGGACTTGTGTCTGTTTCCTCGGGGACACTTTGGAGATGGCAGAGCTGCAGAAGGCCATGGCAGTGCAGTGCTCCTGAAGGCTGTGCTAGGTGTACTGACCATGCAGGCAAACCTTGGTGCCACTGCTTATCAGCTGGGCTGTGACTTGCCCTCCCTGTGCCTTGTTGTGTCTCCTGCATCAAACAGAAATGGCAGCAGGACCCACATTAGAGGGTGTGGGAATGTTTAGAGGTTGCCACAGGGCACTCAGCGGGGCCTGGAGCACAGAAAGCTTTCCTTACACTCATGTTTTGTTCTCTACTTTCTCTATCATGTTTCTTGATTGTGGGGGCCTGTGCTGCTCTGGGATTTCCAAGAAAAAGATGTTGAGATGGGATTTTATCAGGGGAGATACAAGTGAGAAAACACATCAGACCACAATACCAGTGAAGAAGAGGGAAGGAAGGTTGAGTGGAAGCCCTTAGACCCCCATGCCATAGGAGAGACCTCAAGTCAAAGCAGGCCATCACAGGAGTATCACATGAGGCCAGCCTGGGTAACATAGGGAGACCCTGCCTTTTAAATAACAGCATCAATAGCAACAGAGGACTCCCACGGTTTCCCTGGAATGGGCCTGCGTTAGCAATACCCCTGCTGCACTGAGTTGGCTGGCACTGCCTGCAGAAGGAGTAAACTCAGTGCAAATGCCAGGATGGTTTCCTGTGTCCTTTACTCTTACTGTAGTTGAGGGTCTGTGAGGCATATCCCATGGCTTCATAGACCCCTCCAGACTTTGAGATCCCACAGTGCCCTGCCTCATCACCTGCAGGGGATATAATCCCTAAGCCCAGCCTAAGTGTGACCCATACAAGCATCTCTCAACGGTTGTGGGATGAAGGAGCAGACTGGAGTCTGCAGTCCTGATGTGGATGGTTTTGAAGCTGGTTTCCTTGCATGGGAGAGTGCTCCAGTGTGTTCTCAATCCCCTTTCTTTCTGGAAATTAATGAAATGACATCTTTTGAGCTCAGCTGACTGGTCTGCACTTCCTCTTTGAGGGGAAACTCTTTTCATGTGTAAACTGCCCCAAGTGCCTTCTCCACTTGGCCCCCACCGCCATCTGAGCCATATTCTCCTACAATCGCTCCCTTGCCAATCACCGCCAAAGCTACAACTGAAAATCAAAGAACATTTTTAATGAAAAAGGCCCTTTATATCTCTTTTTTTGGCAAATCTACTGCAATAATTTTGAGACTGTTAGTGACATTTAAGCCCTTCTAGATATTCCTATCCTAGGGAGAGGCTGTTCTTGCAACACAGTTTCAAGTAGTAAAATCTCTTTACATTTCACCTGTAACCTTTTCATTCATATAATGTCAACAATATAGAAAACAAATGTTTGAAGTTTCTGAGACAGGTTTTGGTGCTTGGCTAACCAATGTTCTCACCATTATTCACATTCATTATTCAGGAAGTGTCTTTAGAGAACCTTTCTAATAAGGTTAATTTGCATATCCATGTCTCTTTTGTACTTCATGCTATCTGAGCATGGTACATGCTAACATTTTTTTAAATATCCTTTCACATTATAAAAATATTAAGAGGAATTTCTTAATTTAAGTATCCTGACAAACTGCTCTTCCAGGAAAGCGTGGAATGAGTAGCTGGCATTTGAAAAACAAGTTAGTCGAGAACAAAGCAAGCTTTGCTTCTGCAGGGAGAAGTGGTAGATACCCCTTGGCAATCTTGTTTGGAAGCTGCATCTATGAATCTTTAAGCACCTACTGGGACCAGAATTTTGTCTGTCCCATCTCATCTAATCCTCTTAGCATCTCTGCAACCTAGAGGGTACCACTTCCATTTCATAGACAGGAAAGTGAGGCTCAGCGAGGCAGTTAACTTGCCCACTGTCTTAGGGTTAATAGCTGGCAGATCAGGGTCTGGCTCTCAGCATTTTCAGAATGCAAACCAAGGCTGTGTCCCCATTGCTGCTCTACAATTCACAGCAGAGCTGCTTGTGTGACCTGGGGCTTCCCACCTAGACTGCCATTGAATAAGAACAGGGGAGGTACACCCAGGTACCTGTTTTTAAAATGCCCTCTTCCTTCCAAATGATCTCCGTGTGCAGCTGGGGTTGGTGGAGAATGACTTCCCTGGGAGATGCAAACACACATCCATGGGCCACACTTGGTTAAAGTGAGGAGGTTTAGTTTGAGCCAGTTCTATCTTCCCCACAGTGGACTTGGGTGCAGTTTTGCTGTCTAAGTAGGGGGAGAAACCAAGATGTTTCTGCTTAAAGGGAATCAGTTGAGTTTTAGCCCAAGAAATGTAGGCAAGATATGCTTGCTGTGAGGGAAGTGACTATTCAGGGAAGCTCAACATCCCCAGATCCTCTCTCTCTCTGATAACAGCACACTGATTGTGTTTGGGGCAGCCAGCCTTCTCCCCTCCCTCACTATGAGTGCACCAGCTGCTGCAGACTTAGACACACATCCCAGCCCTGGCCAGTCAGGACACAGTATCTTCCAGCTCTGTGATTGGTTCAGGATGCTTACAAAACCCATGCCAAGCAGTCAGGTCCAATTTGCCAATCTGGAGATCTTTGCTTGGATTTCAAAAGAGATACACTCCACTCCTTCTTCTCTCCCCCACTCCCCCTGACAGGCCTTGGGTCCGTGAAAACCTTGAGCTATAGTGAGCATCTTGGTTTCACAAGGAAAGAGCCAGCTGAGAATGGAGCCAGCACAGAAAAGTCAAGCTGAGAGATCGAGGGAGACCACATTCTGCATTGCTTAAGCCCCTGGATCCCGCTGAGGCTTGCTCATAAACTTCACAGTTATGGAAGACAGAAAATCTTCCTTTTTGCTTAAGATGGTTAGGGTTGCATTTTCTGTCACTTACATCTGAAAAGAGTTCTAACTGATGTAGGATATCAGGCACCACATTCACGTCAATCTAAATAATGGAAATATGCTTCTCTGGTAGTAATTACATTTAGCCAGTCGTTCCATAAATATTTATGGAGCTTTTGCTGTGTGCCACTCATTCTGCTATATTGCTATGGGAGATTCTGAGGCAGCCTCAAGGGACAGTTGGCCTGGTGGGAAGAGGACTGGAAGAAGAAGACACAGGTAAAACCAGGTGGAAAGGAAAGGTGCCCAAAAGATGCAACTCATAGGCTAAAGGGTTCCAGGGGAGCGTACACTCTGAGAGAAGGCTTGGGAAAGGCTTCTTTTCTGATGTGGGACTGCATCTTCTGTCCTCTAAATCCCAGGGGCTCAGCTCAGCACCTGGCACAGGATGAGTGCTCAGTGAATCCTTAAAGGGTGAATGGTTTTCTGGAAGATGTGGCACTGAGAAACAGGACAGCTGAACCCCTGAGCCATGCCTCCAGGCAAAAGGTGAGCAAACACAGATCCCTGCCCAGAATTCATGCTACCACACAGCCTGTTGGAAGAAGGAAGGCTTCACCGTTTGAGTAGAGCAGCAAAATCAGCTCCAACTAGATGTTCAGCAGTGATCTGATTTCTATCCATTTGGTTAAATGGGAACCTCCTAGGACCTGTCTTTGTCTTTAGATTTCTTGATAAATAGTCCTTTTTGAAGAAACAGAAATATGATTGTTAATTATTTTCTGATTATAATTTTTCTATGCTTACAAAATTTTCATGGAATGCATTCAAGTATAAAGAAGAAACAAACTGTATAATTATATTACCAAGAAATAACCACTTCTAACGAGCATGCCCACACACACATACACATACACACACACACACACATGCACGCATACACAAAAAGGAAAACATTCTGATGTTAAAGTTAATCCACTTTAACATGTCATGTCTTTCCATATCAACAAACAGAGATGTACATTATTGTTTTAATGACTGCTGAATATTCTATTGTAGAGATGAACTAAAATTAATGGAACCTATTTTCTGTTGTTGGGCATTTAGGGTTATTCCAGTTTCATGCTATTATAAAACCACTGCTGTGAACGAACATCCTTATAGCTAAAATAGTCCACATTCTAAATCATTTCCTTCAGATAAATTCCTAGAAGTGTAATTGCTGGGTCAAATGAAATGCATGTTTCTAAAGCTCTGTGACACATGTGGCCAGATTGACTCTTGCTATTTTATCTCCCCAATACTGGGTGTTATCATTTTTCTTTCTTTTTTTTTTGGCCATCTGAAGGATGGGGACATACAGACTTATGTTAAGAGTGTCAGATGAGGAGTCATGCTGGTTTCTCCTGTTCCCTTCCCAGAGAGACTCCCTGACAAAGAAACCTTTCTCCTGGACATGGATCTGAGCAGAATAACAGGCACCCCCTCTATGAACCTTGCCTCTAAGTTTGAAGGGGCTAGGAACATCACTTTGCCAGTCTCCTGTTTCAGGAGAATTACCTCCTTTTCCCTTTAGTCCCAGTCCAGTGTTCCTCTGAGTGCTTAGGACGCCAGGTTCTTGACATAGTGGAGAAACAGAGAGAAAATCAAACTGCAGGTCCTGTCAGCTGATTTAGGAAAGAAATGGGAGCTCCTATGTCTCTCCATGATAGTAGGATCATTTTATCATGCCACAGTCCTAGGAAATCAGGGATGATACTGGCAGGGGTTTTGTTAGAGAAAAGTCTAGTTTTCCAGCAAACATATGAGAAAATGCTCATCATCCCTGGTCATTAGAGAAATGCGAATCAAAACCACATTGAGATACCATCTCACGCCAGTTAGAATGGCGATCATTAAAAAATCTGGAGACAACAGATGCTGGAGAGGATGTGGAGAAATAGGAACACTTTTACACTGTTGGTGGGAGTGTAAATTAGTTCAACAATTATGGAAGACAGTGGGCGATTCCTCAAGGATCTAGACATAGAAATTCCATTTGACCCAGCAATCCCATTACTGGGTATATACCCAAAGGATTATAAATCGTTCTATTATAAAGACACATGCACATGTATGTTCATCACTGCACTGTTTATGATAGCAAAGACCTGGAACCAACCCAAATGCCCATCCATGATAGACTGGACAAGGGAAATGTGGCACATATATACCATGGAATACTATGCAGCCATAAAAAATGACAAGTTCGTGTCCTTTGTAGAGACATGGATGAATCTAGAAACCATCATTCCCAGCAGACTGACACAAAAACAGAAAACCAAATCAAACACTGCATGTTTTGACTCATAGGTGGGTGATGAACAAGGGAACAACACTCACTGGGGTAGGTGGGAGGGTGGAGGGGAGGGGAGGGACATTGTGGAGTGGGGAGGATGGGGAGGAATAACACCAGGAGAAATGCCTAATGTAGGCAACGGGGTGGGGCAGGGGGATGGAGATAGCATACTACCATGGCATGTGTGTACTTATGCAACAATCCTGCAGGATGCAGGGTGTGCACATATACCCCAGAGCCCAAAGTACAATAAAAAAAGAAAAGAAAGAAAAAAGCCTAGTTTTATTCTTGCCACAATTATTATTCTTCCTTCTTTCTCCCCATTAAAGTTTAATGCTGCACTCTGAGCAAGAATGCTTTTCCTTAATTGATGGGCACTTCGTCAGCTGAATCACAGTAGGGGATGAGGAATGATAACCAACAGAAGACCCAGTGGGAAGAACAAGCTCCCTCAACCGGGAGTGGTGCTCCTGAAAGTCTCTGCAGAAGAATCCAGAACCAGTATCCCTCATTCATTCAACATCTAATTACTGAGGTCTTTCTCTGAGACCATCCCTGGGTTAGCTCAGAGATAGACTGTGAAGACCATTGCTTGTGGTCTTCTAAGGGGAAGTTCCTAAAATTTCAGGAGCTCAGCCATACTGAAGTTCTATGGTGGATGAAATTAGAAGGCCTTGGGATCATGGGGACCTGTGCTCCATTCTTGTTTGAATGCTGCTAACCCCTCATTGCTCCTCTCAACCTCAGTTTCTTTCTCTGTGAAACAGCATGGCAATAGTAACTTTACATAGAATTATGAGGATTCAGCGGGTGACCATGTAAAGTGCTTCACATAGACCTTGATGCACAGTAAGCACTCAATGTGATGATGATAATCTGTAAAATGAAGAGAATAATGCTAATCATATACAGCTGTTATAAAGATTAAATGAAATAAGGCTTGTTACATGGCTGGTACCTAGAAAGTGCTCATAAAATAGTAGTTTAAGGGCTATTTCTTTATGTTAGAAGTATCGGAGAGGTGTGGTGGCTCATGCCTGTCATCCCAGCACTTTGGGAGGTCAAGGCAGGAGGACAGCTTGAGCCCAGGAGTTCAAGACCAGTTTGGGCAACATAGTGAGATCCCATCTCTACCCAAAATATTACTTGCATATGATGGTGCATACCTGTATTCCCAGGCTAAGGTGGGGGGATCACTTGAGCCTAGGAGGTCGAGGTTGCAGTGATCTATGATTGCACCACTGCACTGCAGCCTGGGCAAGAGGCAGAAAGACTCTGAGGTCTAAGGAGATGAATTTCTGAACAAATAGTATTTTTGACCTTTAAAGACAGGCTCTTCTTTTTTTTTTTTTTTTTTTTTTTTTGAGACAGAGCTTTGCTGTGTTGCCCAGACTGGAGTGCAGTGGCACAATCTTGGCTCACTGCAACATCACCTCCCAGGTTCAAGCGATTGTCCTGCCTCAGCCTCCCATGTAGCTGGGATTATAAGCACCCACCATTATGCCTGGCTAACTTTTTTGTATTTTTAATAGAGACGGGGTTTCGCCATGTTGGCCAGGCTGGTCTTGATCAGGCTGATCTCAAACTCCTGACCTCATATGATCTGCCCACCTTGGCCTCCCAAAGTCCTGGGATTATAGGCATGAGTCACAGTGCCCAGCCAACAGGCTCTTCTTCTTGAAGCATCTCTACCAAATGTGCAAAGGAAAGAAATAATTATTTCTGCTATTTGAGAATATGAAGTGTCTATCATTGCTTAGTAAATTATAGGAGAATAGCAGAATTGAAACAACGAGCGAGAGAGAGAAAAGCTCTTGGAAAAGGAGAGAGAGAGGGCCGGTGACCCAAGGGCCCCAGGAGACTACAACAGTCATAGATACTCTTGGTCAGAGGATAGGTGATGAATTTTCATTAACTATTTGTGTCAAGCTTTAAGTTTCAAGTATTCCCCCCAGCCCCGAGCTGTAATTACCCTCTGTTCACTCCAGAATTCATAAATGTCTTTTATATACAGAATCTTGGATTGGTGGTGCTTGGGCAAGGAAACAGGAGAGGCTTTGCTCATGCTTAAGGAAAAAGGGCTGGAGATGAACTCTGAGCACAAAGTCAGAGCAAGAGGGAACAGGAGCTGCATCTTTACCTCTTGGGAACAACCATGGGACAATGAGGTGAGTCATTTTAGTTGGGTATTAAAACAGAGGGTGACTGTCCCAGAAGGCTGAGGAGTGTAAATACACAAATTGAAATAAACTCTCAGGATGATTTGCTTATTAATTAGGTTTCCAGGAAGGTCTCTTGGGATCCAAACTACTTGAAAACAAAACAAAACAAAATACAGCATATGCATGACTAACTGGAGAGTTAAGAATGCCATTTTTTTTTCAGAAGGCAAGACTATTGGTGATTCTGCCACAGTAGAGAGACAAGCTTTGACAACTCAAAATAGTAAGTACATCAGCCTCAAGCAAGGTTTCTAAAATGCTTTTCCGGTCCCAGAGGGACCAATTTGGCACTCAGGGCACACATTTGCCATGTGCCACCTCAAGATTTGGCATCATAATCAATGAAGAGGAGCTTAATGCTGAGTTAAAGTACTCCCTTTGGTATAAATTATCTGCCATGTAAAGCAGAAAGTCCTCCTCACTTTGTTAGTTGGATGTGTAAATACCCACCGGCCCTGTTCAGATTTGATCCACCCTAGAGTGAATGGATTAAGATTTAAGATGCAAGTGTCTTTGGTTTTTTTCCCTCCCTAGTGATCTGGCTGGATGATTTCTCCCTTCTCTTTGGCATTGCAAGGAATTTCTGAATACATTAGATGGCAAAATGGAAAGAAAGAACAGGGAAGAACATGGAAGGAAGAGAAGCCTGATTAATCCATAACCTTTAAGTAAGGAAAAGGACAATGAGAGAAACAGGTGCAACATTTAGTTAGAGGGTAGGGAAAGAAATAGAGAGAAAGGGTGAGAAATGAATGAAGATGTGACAATAATACAGAAATAGCCCCTGTTTAATGAGCACCTACTACGTGCTAATGCTGGGCTAACAAGTGTACCAAGTACAACAAGTAAAAGCAGGCTTGGTCCTTGTTCTCATGGAGCTTATCCTCTGCAGTCTACCCTACTGGACTAGGTTTCTAAGGCAAAGGTCGCATCTACTGATAGGCTGAGACCTCTCCAAACTCACTTCGCACCACTCTGTTCTCTATCTTTTCTCATCAGTCATTCTGGAATCTTCTCAGTTCTTCCAGCCTGCCAGGGTCTTCTCTGCCCACATACTCCCACATACTCTTTATTGCCTAAGAGCTCTTTGCCCCTTTGCTGTGGTTTTTTTTTTTTTTTTTTGATGTAGGGTCTTGCTCTCTCACCTAGGCTGGAGTGCAGTGGTACAATCATGGTTCATTGCAGCCTTGACCTCCCAGGGCTCAGGTGATCCTCCCACCTTAGCCTCTCGAGTAGCTGGGATCACAGGTGTGTACCACCATGCCCAGCTAGTTTTGTATTTTTTGTAGAGATGGTGTTTTGCCATGTTGCTCAGGCTGGTCTTGGGCTCCTCGGCTCAAGTTATCCTCCCACCTCAGCCTCCCAAAGTGCTGAGATTATAGGTGTGAGCCACTGTGCCCGGTAGTTTGGTTTGAATATTCGTCCCCTCCAAAACTCATGTTAAAATTTAATCCCCAAGGTGGCAGCATTTTAAGGTGGGACATTTAAAAGGTGATTGGTTTATAAGGGCTGTACCCTCATAAATGGATTAATCCACTCATAATGAATGCATTAATGGGTTAGTGGATTAATGAGTTATCCTGAGATTAGGACTAGTGGCTTTATAAGAGAAGGAAAAGATACCTAGCTAGCACACTCAGTTCCTCGCCATGTGATGCCCCGCACTGCCTCGAGACGCTGCAGAGAGTCTCCACCAGCAAGAAGACCCTCACCAGATACAGCCCCTGCATCTAGGACTTCTCAGGCTTTATGACTGTGAGAAATAAGTTCCTTTTCTTTATAAATTACCCAGTTTCAGGAGTTCTGTTATAAGCAACATAAACCAGATGAAAACACCTGTCTTACCTGGCAATCTCCTTTTCAATTCAGCAAAGACTTGGTCTTCTTTCGGGTAACTCCCTCACCCCAGGCTAGCTTAGAGCCTCCGGTTACATGTCCTCACAGTTCCCTGTATGGCTTAATTAATACCTTGTAACCACTGGCTGCAGCCTGTCTTTCCCACTACTCTGTGATTTGTGAAGTTGTAGACTGGTTTATTCACCAGTATCTAGCACAGGGCCTGGCGCGTGAGAGGTGCTTGTTAAACACTGGGGAGGTGAAAGCTCTGTTCCTTACAGCCTAGAAGTTATGGGTCTTAATTTAATTGAATTTTTAACCTTGGATTGTCAGTCCTTTTTTTTCCTTGTTTCTATGACACCTTGATATTTATTAGTATATTTCGTTTTTACACACATCAAGGCAAAACAAAGGAGAAACGTGGCTGAAGAAATAAGTGATATTTTTTTTTTTTCTGACTTAATAAGCAGGTCCTGGGAGAATGAAACATTTTCTTCAAGGGAAACACTGGAGCACTGGTAAAGATGTTCCTGTAAATCTCACTTGGACACAGCACGCCCGTTTAAACTCTACAGTGTTAATCTATGATTACGGCTTTTCTCATTTCTCACATTTGAAAATGAAATATACATTTTCATTGTGACTTTAGATTACTATGCTCTATGAAGGCTTTAAACGCAAGGACACTGAAAAGGAGAAGATCTGCACTAGAAAATGTAGGCAAGGAAACCTGCTTTTATGATGCTAAACTTTCTGTGGTGTGATGTCAGGGTGGGCAGATGCGTTTCTGTGTAAAGTTGCACCACCTTGAGTGCCACACAGCACCCATATTTATTAGTCTGAGGAAAATTTGCCAGTGCTATAGCATCTACTACAGAGAGCCAACTAAATAAAGTATGATCTTTACAGTGGCCTTTCAGAAACTGTAAGTGCCCGCAAGTGGCCTATAAAGGGTGAATGATTAACACAGCCCCTGAGTGAAAATCGTAGACGCTGTGTAGCTGATTTCACTAAAATTTTAGTCACTATTTCATCAGTGACTAAAATAGCTGATGACCCAGTGAGAATCTTGTGTGGCACAGGAAGAGGTACAAGAACATTTAGAGACTCCTGGACCAGGATTCCAGACCTAACTCTACGGCTTATGAAGGAAGGAGCCTTGGGAGAATCCGTCATCCCCAGGAGCTTCCCTTCCCTTCGTGTAAAATGGGTTTGCTAGTCCATAGGCACCGGATGGCTTTGTAGAACCCCCAGCCCAGGCTCCGGGGTGGCAGCCGGTTTCTCCCTCTGTTCTCTCTGCCCAGTTGTTGAGGGCCCAGTTTCCAGGCCTGGGCCGCACAGCTGTCAGCCAGACAGTCCAAGTGGGACCCTCTAGTTGAGGCTAATTATAAAGAAGGCTGGCAGGGTGAGAAAACTGTTTTCTTCCACTTTGGAGGTTTGGTTTATTAGAAACAGAGCCCTGAGGGGGATTTCTAGGGCTATTAGAAAGTTCAAATAGTGTCTTGGGTACAATGCAGTGATTTCTGCGGGTCAATTTTCCCTCCAACTAAAAGCACTTAAGAGAGCAGGGGGGCAGGGGTGAAGGAGGCTACAATGAGAAAAGCGTTGAAAAGAAAGGGGAAAAAGAGCGGTGCACCAGGCTGACCAGCTCCACATTGCTGCGTTCTCAAAAAAAAAAAAAAAAAAAAGAGAGAGAGAGCGCCAGATCCCTAGCCACTTTGCCCGTGACCTCCGGGCAGGCAGCTCAGAGCGGGGGCGCATCTTTGCAGCCCAGAGTCTGTGTGTCCGCGCGGCTCCCAGTCCCCGGGACACGGGGCTGGGGTCCTGGGATCGCGGAACGGGCGGCGCCCCCTAGGGGCTACGCTCTGAGGGTGGGTGGCCCCACGGAGCTCCCGCCGCCTCCGTGGCCCCTCGCGTCATAGGCCCACCGCTAATGGACCTGCTGTTTTTTTCATTTCCTGGTTGATGGCGTTTCTTCCCGCGCCATCTGGGAGCCCAGCAGGAGAGTCCCGCCCCTCCCCGAGGGCACCACCCGACTGTCTCTCTGTCACCCTGGCCAGCCAGCAGAGCCCGGCGCGTTCAGATGCGTGGGGGAGCGGCCACGGGCCAGCCCGCCGGAGCTCGCCCGAGGTCGGAGGAGCCCTGACGTACCAGGGCCCTGGGCTGCAGCATGGAGCCTTCCTGTGGGTGTCCCCCCGACTACCCCCACGTTGGGGGCTTCTGCCAGCCTCAAACTATTCTTGCCTTCTGGGACAGAATGCATTCTTTCCAAACACCGGCAGCGCGCCAGGCTCAGGGCTGCTGAGCTCTCTGTGCTGGCCTTGGGCGTGTTGACTTGAAGGCGTCTCGTGGAGTCCTCCCCAAACCTCTTAGAGGTGAGGCCATCACCCCCTGGGGCCAGAGTGAAGAGGCTGAGGCTCAGGGGGTCAAGAGTAGCCCCAGCGCACACCTAGTGTGATGGTGGTGCTTGTGGCTTCCCTAGCCATCATCCCTTGGGTTTTTCCCTGGGGGCTTTGCTTCCCTTACTCCAAGCCACGCAGTTTGGATGGGAGGACCTCATTCTGATGGTGGCTGCATGGTGATTGCATGGGATGAGCGGAGCTCCTCTAACCTGCTTTACTCATCTGAGGACTGCTGGAGGTTTTGCATGGTTCTCTCCCTGAGAGGAAGCTGGGACAGCTGTCCGTTGGCTGGTCTTTAAGCATAAGAGTTATTACCAGTTGCCTTGCCAGGCTAGCTGCCTGGGGAGTTTGACTAGGTTGTTCCCCTGTGGAGCCAGTCTAGGAACAACTAAGTCAGCGTGGCTCCCACCTGCCCTGCCCCAGAGTACTTTTGCTCCTGCGAGGACTTACAGGACAAAGGGCTGGCCCTGGAGCACAGAGTGGACTCCTTTGGCATCGTAGGAAGAGGGCTATGCGGGTGAGTGGAGAGCTCTCCATGAAAACACGTGCCTTCCTGTAGCTTGGTTATCACATGTAAATATGTAAACATGTATGGGCTTCCCTCTGCACTCTTGGTACATACCCATACATTTAGGGGTAGACTTATACCACCATTTCCTTATCCTTCCCTCCTGGCAATGAAATCTAGTAGGCCTATTGTGCTGGTGGTGGGGGTACAATTTTAAGGTGAAAGAGACCAAGAGGTGGCACTTCCATATGGCCACGTTCAGTGGCCTCCCTCCGCACAAGCTCCTGGACTCTGTGAGCTCCGTGGTACCCAATTGCTTAGACAGTTGACTGGATTGGCATATTGTCAACCTAAATAACAAACCGAGAGACTCTCTCAAAGCCCCTCTATTCCCAAAGTTATTCTCGAATAAATATCATTTTCTTATAGAGAGCCTCCCTCTGTTATTTAGGTTGACAGTTCATGTGTTCATTCCCTTAACATAAAGATTTTCAGGCACTGGGCCAGGCATTGGTTTTCTAGCTCCTAACACTAAACTAATTTACCTCAAGTATTCAGAACAGATTTTTATGTTATGTGGGGAATTTTTAAGGATTTAGAAATTCAGATTAGTACTATTGCTACTTTTTAAACTTATAAATTCCCACTCTCTTGAGGGAAATCACAGCAATTAATTTTCCTTTTCATGTATCTAGAAAATTCTCTTCCTGTTTTAAAACAAAAATATTTCTGTGATTCAGTCAGAATCACAGCTAAGATATTTACTGAAAGAGTAAGTAGCAGCTACATACATGACAACTGAATAAATAAGGAGAGAAATCTCTTTAAATAAGATGATGTAGGTTGATTCACCTAACCAAATTATGGTTATTTCATTAACTCTCCAATCGAAATTCCAAAGCCTCATTCTATTTGCTGAGGTAAATTTGTTTAACACGAAGCTCTGACGCCCTTTAAAATAATTACGCTTCTAAATGAAAGTTTAATTTTTAATCATTTGCTTTGCTAAAATAGAACAAATGAGAGGATAATATGACAATTTAAAGGATTTGCAGTAGATCCCCTAGAGCTGGAGGAGACATGAATTTTTTCTGAGTACTGCTGACTAGTATAGGAATTTTAAGTATGATAATAGAACTGCTTCCTCACAATGTTTGCTTCTTTGATGAAAATAAAACCAGAGGGAATTAGAAGCCAACAGAGGTAAGGCAGGTCAATGCTACCTGATCAATCACAGACCTTAATGGGGACTGTGATCTTTTCTCCACCGTAACAGGTCCTCTAGTGAATTTCTGGACTTGAGATTCAGGGCACTGCAATGCATTATAAAAATGAGCCAATTCTCAGTGAAACAGAATTAAAACAACTTTCCTCTTAGAAGAGGTAGATGCTATTGTGTATTTGCAAATAATGAAATCCACACAACAGGAGGGACAGCTTAGTTCATCTCCTCTTTTGGCTAAAAGCTGTAATTTTTAGCCAAAAGAAATTAACAGAAAGTTAACATCGATATTCAGGACTTGAACTCAGATCCGGAACAAGTAGACTGAATTAACATTTATAGAACTCTCCACTTTAAATACACAAAATATACACTCTTATCAGTACTACATCACACCTATTTACAGGTTTAAATGAAATATTGGTTGGCTGCTTGTTATTTTCTTCCCTCATTTTTTTTTTAATGTCTCTATTATTAAATACAATTACAGGCATGTCCATTTTTAGACTGCATTCTGCCCCGGGCAATAAAGCAACACCCCTGTTCTCTCTCCCTCTTCCTCTTTTTTCTTTCCTTCATTCTTTTTTTTTTCTTTTTCTTTTGTTCTTTCTCTTTCTTTCTTTCTTTCTCTCTTTCTTCCTCTAGGAAAAAATAAAATAAAATTTAAAAAAAAAAGCCGTAATTTTTGTTTTGTTTGCTTTTTAAGTCACTTTCCAGAAGTTGAGTATGATATCTGCCCAGTTCAGGTTCAGAATGTGAATTCTTTCCAGAGCTATTTTTAATCAGAATTACCAAATAATGAGTGAAAAACAAAGCCCTTTATTAATAACTCTCTAGATAGTAGGATTGATTAAGGAGTCTTTAGTCTCTCTTCATGGTGACACACTCTTGCAAATAGCCACTTTTTTTTCTTTCCAGGAATTGTGAATTGGTGCAATTCTCTTTACCTTTTCACATTCCTCAATGCTTCAGGCAGCAGAGGATACAATTTTCAATATCACATGTGCTTATTTACTTAAGATAAAATGAAAACAGCATAGAAGGGAAATGTACTTGTGATTCCCTTTTGCAGGGCTGCTTCAAGCAGTGAGCTCAGAGGTTGAGGGCTCATTTTACAGTGGCCTTGACTTGTAATCTATATTTTGTTTGATTAACTGTCCCTGGTCCTTTTAAAACTGGTGAGAGTACAGTGACATTCACAGTAGTCAGAGTCTTTAGGAGTTCATATATGACTTTTCTAAAGCTTACTACCATTATTATTTATTGCACAAACAACTGTAAAACACTATTAATATAAATCAAAGTGAAAGAAAAAGTTCATCCACAGTCTTAATCAAATTGTTTTCATTTTTCAAGTTTTCTCCCAAATCTTTTTTATGAAGAGGAGAATTTTTTACACAATTGTAATTGTAACATAGGTAAGATTTTGTATTTCACTTTTAAATGTAAGGTACCATACACATTTTCAGTATTACATTATATTCTTCACAATTAAAATGCTTATATCTGTGTAATAGTTCATAAAATGGTGAGACTCTAATTTAACCATTTTTTCATTTATGAACATTTAGATTAAAAATCATAGTATATAAATGTTGCTGTGAAGTGTATTTTTATTGTATAATTCAAAAAATTCTTTTGGGTTATCTCCTTAGTATAAAGTCCTCAAAATGATGTCAAAGGGTACGAATATTTTTATTCTTTTTAGCATATTACAAAATGGTATTCTTAATGAGTTGTACTCATTTACACTGCAATTTTTGATACTATCAGTTTTATGTGTTAGCATTGGGAATTCTCATTTGAATTTTTTCTACTTGAACAGCTAGAAAGTGGGTATATTTTGATATCATTATACCATTGTCAGTAGACCAATGAATGTTATCTCTTGCTCTCTTGGGAAAGAATGTGATTGGCCCTTCTTTAGATCCTTAACTCATCATTTCATAAACTAATAATTAGGTTACAACCCAAGGAAATATTATATAGAAACCTTAGCATGATTTAATTTCTATTTCCTCCTCTTCTCACTTTCTTTTATCTGCTTTTAGTTGGGATGTTAGACGCAGAAGGGGCCCCAGCTGGGATGAAAGGGGGATATGGTGTTACTGTTCGCAGATCCTTCACCCAGTGCCTTGTCGTTCGCTATGTCTTTGCTTATGCTCTCCATTTAGCCTGGAAAACCCTTTCCTTTTGTCCGCATTTTAATGACTGTGGTAGGCAGAATTTTAAAATCAAGATTCCCACCTCTACTCCCCAGAACTCATTGATTGATAAGCTGTCACTCCCATGATTATGTTTTGTTACATGGCATAGTTGACTTTAAAATAGGCTTATCTGGGTGTACTTGATCTCACCACATGGGTTCTTTTAAAAGCCCAGAGTTTTCTTTTCTGATCGCAGAGGGGAAGTCATAGATTTGAAGCTCTTGGAGGGATTTGGCATGCCACTGCTGGCTCAAAGATGGAGGCGGCCACATGCCAAGGAGTGCGGGCAGCCATCAGGAGCTGTGAGTAGCCCCAGCTGACAGCCAGCAAGGAAATGGCGACTTCAGACCTATTGCTGCAGTCAGCCAGCAACCTCAATGAGCGTGGAAACAGATTCTTCCTTGGAGCTTTCAGGTAAGAGCTGAGCTGGCCAACATCTTGTCTTAGACCTTTTGAGACCTTACGCAGAGAACCCAGCTGAGCCCACCTGGACTTCTGACCCACACAACTGTGAAGTAAACGAGGATGTTGTTTTAAGCTGCTAAATTGGTGGCAGTTTGTTAGAGCAACAACGGAAAACAGATACAATGATATAGAAAGAGATTTGTCTTATATAATAAACATTAATTTTAGCCAGCCTGCTGGACTTGAGAGAGAGTTCACAGGTAACAACTGCTGACCGAAGCCCAGGGCAGCCTGAATGCTATGGTTGCCAGGGACTCGTACTCCTGTTCTCTCTGCTTTGGTGGGCTGAGTGGTATGCTTCCAAACCTGCTGGTGCTAATTCTATTGCTTATTATAATTATCCATTTGTATGTATTTTGGTACTATGTCAATAGGGGATGTAAGACAGTGAACATGAAGAGAGCTGATGTTTCTACCAAGAGCTGAACACTTTGGAAATACTGGATGAATAGTAATCACTGAAAAATGCCATGGAATTAGGTGGGTGAGGCAACTAAAGAGCAGAGAAGAATTGTAAAGATTTAGAAGGTTTCTGGAGTCACATTACTCTGCCAGTCTGTCTCAGTTCTTCCTCTGTGTTAAAGGCTTCAAAACTAGACTTTACACGTGGTGCATGGGGAAGATGGCTTACTGAAGCTGCAGCCCCCAGCAGTGCTGTGCCCAGAGAAAAGGTGCTGGCCTGAAAGCAGAAGAGTGGTGAATGAAGGCACAGGACTTGCATTAAATTAAAATAAGATATTTCAGGGGTTGGTTTTTATCCTATTTGAGGATTCCTTGCATTGACTGCATTTTTTTACCGATCTAGTGCATCCAATTCTATCAAATAAGAGTGCTTCTGTTACAATATTAGATATGTGTATGTACTCGCACACACACATGCATGCTGGGGTAAGCAGGCTACAGGTCTAATCATGAAATATGAACAATTTTTGTAACAAATGCATATTGCTAGAAAAAAATTGAGAATATCAGTAGTAGTTATATTTGAGTAAGAAGCTTATGTGTATTTTCTATAATGCGTATATATTGTTTTTGAAATAAGGCAACAAAAGAAAATCATCATCATCATCATCATCATCATAAAAGAATAACTGCTAGCTATATTCTTCAAGGTCAGGGTCCAAAAATTTCCTCCCTGAAGTTTTTCTCAATTCACATGAAGTTTCATAAATCACTTATTTCTTTATGCTCCCATAGCTCCTTATTTGTACTTAATTAGTTCTAATATGTAGCATGGCCAACTGTGTCTTTCCCTTTCATTTGAGAGCAGGGACCATGACTTATAAATATTCATATTTCATCACACCAAGCACAGTTCCCACCATTTAGGAGATAATTGTCAAAAGAATGAATGAATGAATTGTGCTCTGGTGTAGTGCAATCACAAATATATCAGAGAGGTGTGTGTGCGTGTTTTTATTAAGGCTCTTTCTTAGTGTCCTTTGGGAAGCAGTTTAAAAAATCATACTTTGGTCTGTGTGATCCAGATCATGTGTTTTTGCATCTTATATAATCTGAAAGCAAAGGCCATACACCTAGCCCTCAAGTAGAGCCTTTCTGGGCAAAATGAGAACAGCTTTCTGAAAAACAAACTCAGCACCGGGTGTGCAGGCACCACACAGATGTTGGTCAGGCCCTAGAAGAATCTGCATGGCAGAGTTCCCTTGGCACTTCCCTCCTGTTCTGCATCTGGACTACCTGTGAGCAAGCCTCCTCGTTGTGTAGGGGAGCATTTGTGAAGTGTTTGCAAGTATTTTTCATCTCCCGCAAGCAGACTGGGCTATGTCCTGATTTTGTTAGCGTGATTGCTGAAAATGGAGTGGTCTATTAAAAAGTAATGGTCACCGTCTGACGGATTTGCTTCTCGCAACATTAGTGTCATGGTGATGGATTAGGAGAATCTCCAAAGTGGAAAGGCATGTTTCCACAAATATTTTGTATAAACATAAATTCACTTGCAAACATGACTCATTTCCCTTTTATTTTTTTAATGTGTTATCCGTAATATTTGCCATGCATCTTTTAGCACACATGTGGCCCTCTCTGGAAGGCTCTAGTAAGTGATTCTAGCAGGGCCAGAGGAAGATTGGTGTTGTCCTGTGCCAATGTTTACAAAGTTTTCCCTCTGTTTCTGAGCTGCTTGCAGGAGGCGAGGAGAAGGTAAGAACCACAAGGCAGGACCAAGCAACCTCTCTGGGCTAGGAAAGCTCTGAGAGGAATCTCTTTTGACTAGAAAGGTGAATCTGTTTAGTGATTTGAAAACTTCCTACCTTCATTTCATCTTTCACTGAAAAATTAAATGACTGCTTTTTATGCTGCCTTTCGACATCTAGAAGAGCCAAATCAAGAAATGCATAATTTCTCCCGCTAAAGCTGGATTCAACAGCCTACATAGCTGAACTGTGATATGTTCCAGGGATTGGGACTAAAAACACTCTTTCCATTAAGGTCCTTCCATTAAGGATTTTAGAAAAATGCATCTAATTGAAGACAAAACTTTCCTGTACAAGAGAGGAAATATATTAGGAAGCTTGCCCAATAGGCCAACAAACTCAATGGACCCAGAGACCTGAGAGACTGGGATATGATTGGGGAAGGACCAGAGCTAGTAAAAAGCATTAGGGACCCAGGCATTCTAATAGACAGGGGACACACACACTCATGGCCCCTTTTCTGTATTTCTGACTTCACTTAGCTCTGCCTCTACAGATGCCCATTTATCTATTGGCTTTGCTGCCCAGGATTCATTCCCCTTTCTGCTGGTAGCTGCTTTTGATTTTCCTTGGAGAAGGCTTTGTTCACGACTCTTAGATTTAGGTTTGGAGGAAGTTGACTTTGCCTCTGACCTCAGGAGTGGGTATGTGGCCCAAACCTGTCAAGGAAAGCCTCAGCCTTTCTAGACCCCACTGACCAGTATAGAAATGGGTCAGCAGCTGACCCAGTTGGCGGATGCTCAATTCTTGCATGTTGGATGATTTCAGAAATTTTCCTTCTGTACATGAAGGATTTTTTTGGTTCTATCTTATAAAAATCTCCCTAGCAACATTCCTTCCATTAGGCTTAATATTTGTCTCTTTTATTATTGTTGTTCAATGTCAGAGAATTTGCGATGCAGTTGAATTAACATACCCACAATATTGTGGCAGCCTAGGGGGTTAAAGATAGTTAACCAGCTGGGAAAATAATTCATTTTCTAGCATAATACTCAGAGAAATGTGAAGGTGGGGTGCTTTTGGTTGAGCATTCTAAGATAAATGAAGCTTCTAAGAAATGAGACTTGCAAACTGGAGTCCAATGGATTGCTTCAACCAGATCTGGTTAGCAGTAAATGTCATTAGCTTAAAATGTTTTCTCTTACCTCTGTTGTCTGTGATAAGATGAGCCTTCTAAAAGGGGAAGTGCGGTTCTTTCACGTTTTAACTCCTGGGGGTGTTAAAGCTAGCTGAAGTCAGGCTTCCTGCAAACTACATTAAGCATGTGTTCCTCCAGGGCAGAAGGGAAATTGTGACGTCTCTTCCGGGTTGAGAGGCTCCAAAAGCAAGGAAGCTTTCTAAAATTCGGGCCTTTTCTCTTTTCTTTTTCTTTCCTTTCTTTCAATGGGGTTTCCCTCTGTCACCCAGGCTAGAGTGCAGTGATATAATCTTAGCTCACTGCAGCCAAACTCCCGAGTTTAAGTGATTCTCTCTTCTTAGCCTCCAGAGGAGCTGAGATTACAGGCATGAGCCAGTGCACCCAGCTCTTAAAATATGCTAGTTTTAGGGAATTTTTCTAATATTCCTATTTGCCCCACCCTTCCACACTATAGTATTTGTAAGGGTTATTGCCGAGTTTAAAATGAGGAAACTGAGACCAGCATAAGAAAATTAAATGCCAATTTATTTAGCTCTCGCAGAGGTTCCACGGTCCCCGGGGAAGGGGCCAGGGAAGTCGCGCTTGACTCTTCTGGGCGTGGGGTTTTATAGGGAGTGAAGGCGTTTTGATTGGTTGTGGGGAAACCAGATGTGGTTGGGGCAAGCTGCTATTGGTAGGTAGGGGGGATTTCCAGTGAGTGGCTGCCCAGTGGGAGTGGGACCTGGACTGGGCAAAAGGCTATTGGGCAGGTTTTTGCGGGGCTTCTTTTAAATTTTGGCGGGGTTTTCCAAGGGCGGGCTAGGTGCCGGGTGCAGGGCTTTATGTAGGGCGCGGAGAGGGATGGGCGTGTCCAAGCTCCCGGTGAGGCAACCGGCCTTACAGTATTGATGTTCAAGATGAAGATTTGCAAGATTTTGATGTTAAAAAATGATTTTAACATCTGATTTTCTCTTTTGAGACAATTGTTTTTACAATGAGTTCTTTGGTGGTGGTGTCAAATTATTCTTTAAGTTTCCAGGAAACACTTTATGAAACAGTTAACCAAGTACAAGTCAATAATATTAAAAAAGAAATGAAGAAGAAGAAAGAAAAAAGTAGTGGTAATGATGGAAACTATTCCAGATTTTTAAAAGACTAGATTTTAGAAATGAAATGATCAGTCAGACTTTATATGGATCCTAGGTCAAACAAATAACTCTAAAATACATTTTGGAGATATATGGGGGAAATTTGAATATGGTCTACGAATTAGATGATACTAAGAAATTATTGTTAATTTTGTTAGGTGTAAAAATGGTTTTGTGGTTATAAGATATCCTTATATTTTAGAAATCCTTACTAAAGTATTTAGGAAGAAATGTTATAATCTATATGTTTTTTAAAAGACTAAACAAATATTGCAAAATGTAAGTCTACATGATGGTTATACAGGGTTAAATAGACAATCCTCTATTTTTATACACATTTAAAGATTTTATAATACAAAGACTTTTTGAAAAGGACATATAAATTGCCAGTGGATTCCTTTACTACTTCTGTTTTTCTTTTTGTTTTTGTTTTTTATTTTTTTAGAGGCAGAGCTTTGCCATGTTGTCTAGGCTGAACTTGAACTTGTTGTCCTGGGCTCAAGAAATCCTCCTGCTTTAGCCACTGAAGTAACTGGCACTATAGGTGTGCACCACCTCCCCAGCTTCTACATCTATTTTAAGGAACCAATGTGGGCACCATCTCTGATGGAAACTGTGGAATAAAACTCCAAATATAAGTTAGGTAGATTTAAATGAACTTTAAAAGATATTATCTGCTACTAGAATATAAAATTTTGCAGCATTTATAAGTAAAAAGTTCATGAAGCTTCTTAATTCATTTATCCCCACCTATGTTCTGTGGGTGGGCATAAAAAATAATAAAAGCATTGCCTATTGAAGGAATAAAATTTTGACTCATAAATTGAACTTCATGAAAATTATTAAAAGTACTTCTAGATGTAATAGGTTCCCCAGAAATAGTTCTTATTTGCATGATAGCATTTTCAATAAATGAGCAGAAGGTAATATGTCCATTGCAAAAATACATATATATACAGGTTATCCAACCGGGCGTGGTGGCTCACACCTATAATCCCAGCACTTTGGGAGGCTGAGGCAGGAGGGTCATCAGGTCAAGAGATCCAGACCATTTTGGCCAACATGGTGAAACCCTGTCTATACTAAAAATACTAAAATTAGCTGGGCGTGGTGGCACACACCTATAGTCCCAGCTACTCAGGAGGCTGAGGCAGGAGAATCGCTTGAACCCGGGAGGCAGAAGTTGCAGTGAGCTGAGATGGCATCACTGCTCACCAGCCTGTTGACAGAGGGAGAGTCATCTCAACAAACAAACAAACAAACAAAACATAATCCATAGAAGAAAAAAACTCCCATAATTCCACCCCATTATTAATATGTTTGTATGATTCTATCCAGTACTTTCTTTGAGCATAGGTATATATCTGTCTTTTTCCTCTTTTCTCCCTTCTTCCTCTGTTCCCTTTTTTCACACCACCATTAAATGTGAAAACAAACCAGAAATAGAAAACAGTGACTACACCTAAAAGTGAAATCCATTTGTGATGAAAGCACTCCACTCCCAGAGTAAAGCAGTCTTTATTTTGGTAATTTATGTTTTCTTTTAACAGTCCTATGACTTTCATTTTTATTATTTTTATTTATGATTAACACATAATAAATGTACATATTTATGGGATAAATGTGATGTTTTGATACATTCATAATTGTATAATGATCACAGTTTAATTAACATCTCCATTGTCTTAAACATGTGTTATGTCTTTGTGATGAGAAATTCAAAAACCTCTCTTCTAGCTATTTTGAAATACACAATACAGTGTTGTTAACTCTAGTGATCTTTCTATGCAACAGGCCACCACAACTTATTCCTCCAATGTAACTAGAGCTTTGTACCCACTGACCAATCTCTCACCTTCCCCCACTTCTCCCCATCCTTCCCATCCTCTGCTAACCACTATTCTGCCTTCTACGTCTATAAGAACAACTTTTTAGGCTCTGCGTTTAAATGAGACCTTGTGGGACTTGTTTTCTATGCCTAGCTTATTTAGTTTAAACATGTTTTCCAGGTTCATCTATGTTGCCACAAATGACAGAATTTCATTTTGTTATTATAACTGAATAACATTCCATTGTGTATGTGTATGTGTGTGTGTAAATTATAATCTGTATATATGTACTATAGTTTCTTTACCTATTCTTCTATTGATGAACATTTAAGTAGATTCCATATCTCAACCACTATGAATAGTGCTGCAATGAACAAAGGAGTTTAGATATCCCTTCAACATACTAATTTCATTACCTTTGGATATATACCCTGTAGTGGGATTGCTGGATCATATGGTAGTTCTATTTTTAATTTTTTTTTTCTTAGAGACATAGTTTTACTCTATTGCCCAGTCTGGAGTGCAGCGGCTATTCACAGTCACTATAAAAGTACACTACAGCTTTGAACTCCTAGGTTCAAGCTGTCCTCCTGCCTCAGCCACCTGAGTGGCTAGAATTACAGGCCCATGCCACTGTGCCTTGCTGTTATTTTTAATTTTTTGAGGAACCTCCATATTGCTTTCCACACTGGATCCTGCTAGCAGTGTATAAGGGGTCCCTTTTCTCCACATCCTTGCTATCTTTTGATTTTTCGGTAGTAGCCATTCTGATTGGAGTAAGGTGATGTCTCATTATAGTTTAGATTTGCAGTTCCCTATTGACTAGTGATGTTGAGCAATTTTTCATATTCCTGCTGGCCATCTGTATGTCTTTTTTTGAGAAATGTCTATTCAGGTCTTTTATCTGTTTTTAAATTGGTTTATCTGTTTTTTTGTTGTTGAGTTATTTGAGTTTCTTATATATTTTGAATATGATCTCATTATCAGATGTGTAGTTTAGAAATATATTCTCCCATTCTATAGATTGTTTTTTTGCTCTGTTGATTGTTTTCTTTGCTGTGCAGAAGCTTTTTAGTTTGAGGTAATCCCATTTGTCTATATTTGCTTTTGTTGCCTGTGTTTTTGATGTTTTGCTCAAAGAATCCTGGCCTACACAAATGCCATGGAGCTTTCCCCCTATGTTTTCTTCCAGTAGTTTCACAGTGTTGGGTCTTACACTTAAGTCTTTAATCCATTTTGAGTTAATTTTCGCATATGGTGAGAAATAAGAGTCTAGTGCTATTCTTCTACATATCTAGTTTTCCCAGCACCATTTATTAAAGAGGTTGTCCTTTCCCCATTGTGTGTACTTGGTACTGTTGTTGAAAATTGATTGGTCGTAGATGCATGGGTTTATTTCTGGACTTTCTGTTCTGGTTCCTTGGTCTATGTATCTGTTTTTATGCCAGTACCATGTTGTTTTGGTTACTATAGCTTTGTAGTATGTTTTAAAGTCAGATTCTGTTGTGCCTCCAGGTTTGCTCTTTTTGCTCAAGATTGCTTTGACTATTTGGGGGTCTTTTGTGGTTCCATATGAATTTTAGGATTTTTTTTTTCTATAACTGTGAAGAATGTCATAGGTATTTCAATAGGGATTGCATTTGATGGGGATTGCTTTGGATAGTATGGAAACTTTAACCATATTAACTCTTCCCATCTATGAACATAAGATATTTTTCACTTTCTTGTGTCTTCTTCAATTTTTGTCATTAATATTTTCTAGTTTTCATTGTAGAGCTCTTTCACCTCCTTGGTTAAGTTTGTTTCTAGGTATTTTATTTTTTTGATAGCTGTTGTAAAAGGTATTACTTTCTTGATTTTCAGATACTTTGTTACTGGTGTATAGAAATGCTACTGATTTTTTAATATTGATTTTGCTTCCTGTAACTTTACTGAATTTGTTTATTGGTTTAGTGTTTGTGTGTGTGTGTGTGTGTGTGTGTGTGTGTGTGTGTGTGTGTAATCTTTAGGGTTTTCTATATGTGAGATTATGTCATCCAAAAAAAGGGATGATTTGACTTCCTCTTTTCTTATTTGGATGCCCTTCATTTATTTCTCTTGCCTGATTGCTCTGGCTAGGACTTTTAGTACGACATTGAGTGAGAGCGATGAAAGCAGGCATCCTTGTCTTGTTCTACATCTTAGAAAGAAAGCTGATACTATTCAGTATGATGTTACTTGTGCATTTGTTATCTATGACCTTTATTATGTTGAGGTACATTTCTTCCTAATTTGTTGAAAATTTTTTATCATGAAGGGATGTTGAATTTGTGTCATTTTAAAAATATATTTTTATGAATTCTTGTATATGAGGGTCATTAGCCCTTTGAGAGATGAGTTTCAAATATTTTCCCCAGTCTGCCAGTTATCATTTTTAAGTGTTTTACAACTTTATTATTGCAGTTGGTCACATTTATGAAGACTTCATATAATTACAGATAGTTATAATAAGACAATTATCACAATGCAGAGGAATCTACCAGCATGTATTGAAAATGATATTATTATTGCTGGGCACAAATATATAGAGATAAATCTAATCATAATTTTAAAAAATCAAGGCATAATTTTCACATAATAAAATGCACATATCTAAAGTGTTCAGTTTTTGGTTGCCAGGAGTATTCACCAGTGCAAAAACCACCTAAAACAAAATTTGGAGCATTTGTATAATCCCAGAAAGTGTCCTTTCTAGTCAGTTACCCAATGACTCCCAAGTGGGCAAACATTTTCTAATTTGCCATGATTAGTTTTTGTTTTTGGATTTCACATATTTTATAGTATATACTGTTTTGTACCCAGCTTCTTTCATTCAAGCATAATGTTTTTGAGATTCATTCTTGTTGTTTGTTGCATTCATTCATGTGTTAACAGTTCATTTTTAGTGCTTAGTAGTATTTCATTACATGAATATACCACTATTTGTTTATTCAAAGACTTGTCAAATTTGTTTATCCAAAGACAGTTGGATGTTTTCAGTTAGGAACTAGGAGCATTTATGTATAATTTGTAGGCATATGTTTTCATCTTTCCTGAGTAAATACCTAGAAATTTCTGGATTATAGGGTAGATATTTGAGTATAAGAAATTGCTCTAGTGTTCCTCAAGATGGTTGTATTTTTTTACACTCCCATTGGTGGTACATGAGAGTTCTAGTTGCTTTATATCCTCACAACACTTGATATTGTCCAGCTTTTTAATTTTAACTATTCTAGGGGTATGTAGCCATAACTCATTGTGAATTTAAATCCATATTTTCCTCTTAAATAATGATGATGAGCATCATTTCATGCACGTTCTTTGGCCATAGATCTTTCATTTAAGTGTTTGTTCAAATATTTTGTCTATTTGTAAATTGTGTATTTTCTTACTATTGAGTTGAGGAGTTCTTTATATATTCTAGATACAAGTCTTTTATTAAATGTTTTACTTTTATTTTCTTTGAAAAAAGTGTTTTTCAAAGAACAGATGTTTTTAATTTTGATGAAGTCCAAATTATCAGTACCTTCTTTTTTTGGTTAGTTTTTATTGTATCTCATCTGAGAAATCTTTTCCTATACTAAGGTAATGAAGATATTTCTCTTATGTTTTCTTCTAGAAGTTTTGTAGTTTTAGCTTTTAAGCTAGTATCTATAATCCATTTCATTTACTTTTTGTGGACAGTGTCATGAAAGGATTGAGGTTCATCTTTTTCTTAAAAAATATACAGATATACAATTGTACAAAGACTATTCCTTCTCCATTGAATTACCTTGGACTCTTTGTTCAAAATCAGTTAATCATTTAAGTATGGGTCTATTTCTGGGGTCTCTATTCATTTTATTTATCTTCATATCTATGCCTAAATCAATACATTGTCTTGATTATTGTAGCTTTATAATATGTTTTAGAATTGACTGATGTAAGTCTCCCAACTTTGTTCTTTTTCAAAATAGATTTGTCTACTCTAGGTTTTTTGTATTTCCCTATGCATTTTAGAATCATGTCAACTTGCACATAAATGTCTTCTGGGATTTTGCTTGTGCCTATGGTGAATTAAGTTGTTTAGTTTTGGGAAAATGGACATCTTCACAATATTGATGATATACCTCTATTTATTAGGTTTTATTTGATTTCTCTCAAGAATGTTTTGTTGTTTTCAGTATAGAAGCTTTGTACATCTTAGATTTATTCCTACCTGTTTGCTGTCTGTTGCGAATATTATGCTATTTTTAAATTTCCCTTTTTAATATGATTTGGATTTGTATCTATGCCCAAATCTCATGTTGAATTGTAATCCGCAGTGTTGGAGGAGGGGTTGAGTGGGAGGTGATTGGATCATGGGGGTGGATTTCCCTCTTGCTGTTCTCACGACAGTGAGTGAATTCTCATGAGGTCTGGTTGTTTTGAAGTGTGTGGCGCCTGCCCTTTTGTCCTCCACCTTTTCTGGCCATGTAAGACACACCTGCTTTCCCTTCACGCTCTGCCATGATTGTAAGTTTCTTGAGGCCTTCCCAACCATGCTTCCTGTGTAGCCTGCAGAACTGTGAGTCAGTTAAATCTCTATTCTTTATAAATTACCCAGTTTCAGGTAGTTCTTTATAGAAATGCGAGAACAGACTAATACACTTCTATTGGTTACAAATACATAGAAGTTCATTGCTTTTTATATATTGACTTTGTATCTGTGACCTTTCTAAGTTCACTTATTAGTTTTACCAGATTTTTTAAAAATTTACTTTTTGTAGATTCTACAGGGTTTTCTATGTACACAATCATGTCATCTGCCAATAATGAAAATTGTGCTTCTTCCTTTCCAGTCGTTTCCTTGCCATACTGAACTGGTTAAGATTTCCAGTTCAGGGTTAAATACAAGTGAGAATATTGCCTTATTCCCAGTTGTAGGGGAAATTATTCAATGCTTCACCATTAATATGATGCTATTTGTAGGTGCTTTTGGCAGATGATCTTTATGAGACTGAGGAAGTTCGCTTCTATTCCTAGTTTTAAGCTATTTTAAAAAATCTTAAATTTGCATTGAATTTTTCAATTTTATTTTGCATACATTAAGAGGAACATGCTTTTTTCTCTCCTCTCCTTTATTCTGTTAATGTGGTAAATTACATTGATTTTTTAATAGGATTAAACAATTTATGTTTCTATTATTTTTCAAAAAACAAAACCATTCTTGGTCATCATGTATTATCATTTTTAATATATTGCTGATTCAACTTGTTAATATTTTATTTAGAGTTTTTACATTTATGTTCATAAGGGATATTGATTTGTAATTTTTTTCTTTTAATGATCTTGTCAAGTTTTTGTATCAGAGTTATGCTAGTCTTATCAAACGAGGCTGGAATTGTTCCTTTCTCCATTTTCTTAAAGTGTTTGCATCTATAATTATTTATTTCTTCAATCTCTGATAGAATTTACTGTGAAGCTACATTAACTTGGAGGTTTTTTGTCTGTTTTATTAAAATTTATTTCATAGATGGGTTTTTATGTTTTCTTTTTCTTCTTGTTTCTATTTTGTATAGAGTTGTGTTTTTCAAGGGATTTGTCCATTTAAATTATGTTGTCAAATTTGGTGGCATAAAGTTGTTCATAATATCCACTTACCATTCTTTCAATGTCCATAGGCTTCATAGGGATTTCTCTCAGCTCTCTCAGCCCTTCTAACCTACTCTTAGACTTAGGAGAGTAGCTAAAGTTTTCATGATGAAGGCCTGGAGTCCTTTAAAGCAGGGGTCTCCAATCCCCAGGCCATGGACTGGTCCCCGTCTATGGCCTATTAGGAACCAGGCCACACCGCAGGAGGTGAGTGGTGGGTGAGTGAGCATTACTGCTTGAGCTCCACCTCCTATCAGACCAGTGGTGGCATTAGATTCTAACAGGAGTGTGAGCCCTATTGTGAACTGCACATGCAAGAAATCTCGGTTATGTGCTTCTTATGAGAATCTAACTAATGCCTGATTATCTAAGGTGGAAAAGTTTCATCCCAAAACCACCCCAGTAACTGCCAGTCCGGGAAAAAAATTGTCTTCCATGAAACCGGTCCCTGGTGGCAAAATGGTTGGGGGCCACTGCTTTAAAGTATTTCTCAGAGTTACCTGCCCTGACACCAGACTTTGGTGGACTGCTGCCTTGTAGTTGGGGCAAGTCTCTGCGTTGCACATAGAGGAAGGCCCTGTTTGCAATGGAGGGATGTTTGTCAACAGCTTTGCCTTATCCCCAGCCTTTATCTATGTGATTTAAACTTCTCTATGTAATTTAGCTTTTTTATGACTTCTAGATTTGAGGTCATAGTTAAGTAGGTGTTTCTCATTCCAAATTTTAAAAGGAATTCTCTCATGTTTTCTTCTAGTATATTTTTGATATGTGTATTAGGAAAGGGGAATTGTTTCTATATATTTAAATCTTGTATCCAAATGAAATTTACCCTGACATGGGTGTGGTATAAACCCAAATTTAACTTTTCCAGATAGCTGTCTAATTGTCTCAACACCAAGTACAGTTCCATTTTCATTGAGATTCTCCTTTGATCATATATTAAAGGCCCATATAGTATTTATTGGGTTTATTTCAGGATTTTCTGTGCATCTTTGATTGTCTGTTTTTGTCTTTTGGTCTAATTATCTGTTCATTTTTCACTATCACAAGGTTTAATTATTGAGACTTTATATATTAATACTTGTTAGGTGTTCTGTAAAGTCAAATCTATGGCTGTAGTCAACCCAAAAGCAGCAGCAAAGGAATTCCTACAAGGGAGTTCCCCAAATCTTCCTGAGATGGGGCCAGTTGGTATTTCAAAGAAAGAAGCACTGAATACTAGGATGATCAGTCCAGAGCATTCATTAGAGGAACTCCCGTGCAGAGGAGTCTGCTGCAGATCCCCCAGTCAGATGGTACAACAAGAGATGTTCTACCTAGGTACATCTGCCTTAAGGGGGTCGGGTTATGGGGTATTATATGAGAGTTTAAGGAATTTGGTTAGTGACACGGGCTAATTTCTACCTGTTTACCAAGAGAGTTACATTCTCAGTGTTTTTCAGCAACAACCTAAGCAGATTTATTGGTGCCTGAGAATGTTCATGCCCCTGGTTGGGTTCAAACCTGCAGGGAACATGTAGCTGGCCAGGTCACAGAGAGGTCAAGGCACTCTGTTTCTAGATCAGCACACAGAAGGAACATGTGTGTGCTTCGGGGAGCTGCGTGGGGGACACTGTGGAACCTATAGTAGGCCTAGTCTTCCATTATTACATTTTGTTTTCAGAATTTTCCCAAGTATGTTAATTGGTTTTTCCATATGAACTTTAGAATCATGTGTTCTAAAGCAAAGTTATGGATAATTTTTATTAAATCATATTAAATGTCTAAATTAATTTGGAGATCACTGATATTATTTATCTAAAGATATCTAAGATGATGATATCTTTCCTTTCATTCAGGGCATATTTTCTGTCCTTTAATGGTGTATACAATTTTTCTTACACATTTCTTTTAAGTTTGCCCCTAGGCATTTTGTCTTTCTTGTTACTACTACAGTATATGAGGTATTTTTTTCCCATTATGTCTTCTAACTAGTTGTGGTATATATATGTATACATGAAAGCTATTAACTTCTACATCGTCAGGTAGCACCCCGGTATCCTTTTAAATTCTCACATGAGTTTTTCAATTGATTCTTTTTGATTTTCTAGGTACACAATTAGATTATCTTCAGATAATGATAGTTTTATCTCCTCTTTCTAATTTTATGACTTCAGTTTTCTTTATTTTTTCCCTGCTATGAAATTACATCGACTAGTACATTAAGTACGTACATCAAGGAAGCAGGTTATTTTATGTTAAATGATGAAGAGCTAGTTGGCATCCTTATCTTGCACTTAATTTTGATCAAAATGCTTCTGGGGTTTCCTCATTAAGCATTTCAAGCTGAGATACATTTATGCTATTATGTTAAGGAAGTATTTTTTTGAATACTATATTATCATGTATTTTTTTGAATCTAGAATAGTTGCTGTCTCTTTAAAGGGAATATGACACACTTTCAGGGACTGATGAGAATCCAAGATCTCCTTGCTGGGCCACAAATCATAATTGAGAGTTATGCCTTAGGAAGGTCATATAGATTATTTTCCTTATAACTATGATTTTACATTTGTTGAAGCTTATTTAATCTTTAACTGCCCATCCACTTAGCCTCATAAGATCTTTCTGTTTCATTGTAATAATTATATTAAAATTTAGCCATTGTACTGTTTTTATAACAAAAATCACATTGTTTAACTTATAACGTATTATATTCTGTTAAGATATAATGAAAAAATAGTGGTGGTTAGTAAAGAAGATGTGATAGATGTTGTCATTCAGTGTGCCATTTAAGATTAATGTGCATCATCATGTGAATTATAGATATGCAGTTCCATGTATAATTTCAGTTGTGTTGTGTATATGCAGTTCCATGAATAATTTCAGTTGTGTTGCGTATATGCAGCTCCATGTATAATTTCAGTTGTGTTGCGTATATGCAGCTCCATGCATAATTTCAGTTGTGTTGCGTATATGCAGCTCCATGCATAATTTCAGTTGTGTTGCGTATATGCAGCTCAATGCATAATTTCAGTTGTGTTGCGTATATGCAGCTCCATGTATAATTTCAGTTGTGTTGCGTATATGCAGCTCCATGCATAATTTCAGTTGCATTATAATCATCACATAACTCAGTGTATGTATATGTATGTCTATAAATTTATATATATGTATTATGTGTATATAAATATATATATAAATACATATGCATACACTGAGTTATGTGATGATTATAATGCAGAATACACAACTTGCAAAAGCAAAAATCAAAAAATAAACTTGTAAAAGCAAAAACCAAACAACAATGAAAAAAGAATAGTTGCAGAATTTTGACAACTGTCTCTTCAGCATTTATGAAGATAATCTTATTAGTTTTCTTTGTTAATTATTATTAATATTTCAGGATGAATTATATTAAAAAATTTCCTACTACTGAACCATTCTTGAATTTTTTGAATCAATCTTACTTGGTCATGATGAATTATTCTTTCAATGTGTTGCTACATTCTATTTGTTAATGTATAATTGGGGGATTTGGATAACTGTAGGTGAAATGGGCCTATAGTTTTTTGTTTTGTGTGTAAATGTATATGTGCTTCCTTTGAAATTTTTCATAATGTTGCTAATCATTAGTTTCTGCCTTTAACTTTACCTAGTCCTTCTGAGCTTTCCAATATTTCCCTTTTCTAAATTTTGGGGTCAAATGTCTATTCATTGGTTGTCATTTTATCATTTTTATTGCTATAAACATTAAATAGATGAATTTTCCTCTGAATACTGCCTTAGCTACATGCCCATAACCTTTTATTTAGTTCTTGAAATATTTTTATTCCCTAGGAAATTTGCAATTTCTTTTTCACATTCTGATCAGAGAATACTGTCTATAGTGTTCATTTTTGGAGCTTTATTGAAGTTTTCTTTATAGTCAATTTCTGTGAGTGTTACAAAGGCATTTCAAAAGAAGAAGTGCTCTCTATTATGGGGGCAGAGTATGAAGAATGTATCATTCAGATCTACCTCATTAATTGTGTTACTTAGAACTTCTATATTCTTATATTTTTTTGTCCACTGGGCCTATCATGGTGAGTTCATCTTTTCCAGTAATAGTGCTTCTATTTCTCTAGATTTTATATCTGTTGTTCTACAGTATTTGATAAATAAAAATAAATATTTATAAATATTATATCTTCATTGTAAACTCCATCATTTTAGTTTATTTTTTTTCTAACCTAAGCTTACCTAGGTTTCAGCCACCATTTTCGTTTCATAGAATGATTTTCTTTGCCTTTTAAATGCTTTTTGGCAGTAACTTTACCTTGTTTCTTATTTAAACTTATAATTCCTGCTTTCTTTTTGTTTGCATTTATTTGGCTTTTCTTTGCTGCCCCCGCCCCCCGGCCTTTTTATTAAACCTCTGTGAATGATCTTATTGAAAATATGCCCTTTGTCATAGAACATAGAATAAGGCTTTACTTTTTGGTTTTCAATTCGAAATTCTTTGTAAAAAGGAGAATTAAGTGAGATCTGTCTCTACAAAATAAAAAATAAAATAATTAGTCAGGCATGGTGGTGTGCACCTATAGTCCCAGCTACTCAGGAGGCTGAGGTGAGAAGCTCGCTTGAGCCTGGGAAGTCAAGACTGCAGTGAGCTGTGATCTTGCCACTGTACTCCAGCCTGGGTGACACAATGAGACTGTCACAAAACAAAACACAAAGAAGTAACCCATCAAAAATTTTTCATCTTTTTGGTCTATGTGGCATTTTTTTTCAAATAAATCTTTCAGTATCTGGGCTATTTTATGTTTCTTTTTGCTTTTTTTCCTCTCTGTAATTCTTTCAATATTTAGGAAGGTATGGATTTTTGTTCTGATAATTACTTTTAATTTCTATAATACTGTTGGTTCTTTATTTCTTTGAGCAGTATCTATTTAATAATATGTAATGAGCTATGTTAAAATTAAAATTCTCTCTCTCTCCCTCCTTTTCTCTATCCCATACCTGACTTTAGGCAATAATGCCATCTTTTTTAGCATTGTGCTGTGAAATATAAGCTTTATAGACTTTAAATGATATCTTTTGTCACTTAGCTACTTCAGATGTGACAATGAACAACTTCTGTTACTCCTACCTTCTTTTCCTCTTTTACTTTTCTGTATTTT
The DNA here is from genome assembly GCF_009761245.1 of Sapajus apella. Lineage (NCBI taxonomy): Eukaryota > Metazoa > Chordata > Mammalia > Primates > Cebidae > Sapajus > Sapajus apella. The sequence goes on from NW_022436963.1 coordinate 5,558,026, forward strand.
AGACCTTAGCTCTCCACATTGTCTAATAGCTACATTCTGTTGTGTTCCCATAATTCACATTTGTTTGATCTTAATTGTATAGTGAAACATATTCATCACTCACCTACAGTCCTTTTGCTATTGTTCACCAGGCATCTCTTGTTGAGCTAAAATTTATATTTTGATAGCTTTTGCAAGATCTCATATATAGAGCATTCTTTGAGATTTTCCTTGTTTACCACTGTTTGTTTGAAGCCTTTACAGTAGAAAGACAGTTTGCTTGGATATAAAATGCCTATCTCACACTTTTTTTTTTCCTTTAAGAATGCTATAGGAATTGCTCCATTATCTTTTGGCCTTCAGTGTTGTTATGGAGATATCTGAAGGCCAGACTGATCTTCCCCTCATAAACAACTTGATACTTTTGCTAAGCTATCCAAAGGATTCTTTCTTTATCTTTAAAATCCAACTTCTTTCTCAAGGCTAACCATTCAGGATAACCTTTCCTTAATATACGGCATGTCTTTTCTCTATGCAGATTCACGTTTTCTTATATTTCCATGAAATTTTCTTGAATTATATCTTTAAATATTTGCTATACTCTCATTGTTTCCTTCTTTGAAGACTATCATGGATATGTCAAATCTGCCTGTCCTGTCCTCAATATCTCATTTTCTGGCTAATATTTTAACTTTTCCTTTATTTCCATTTTATTTTGCTTGCTTTTATAGTTTCCATTCTCTACCTCCCTCAGTTTTTTTCTTTTTTCTTGTAGTTATTCTCCCTTTCATCCTTTCCAATTTTATCTCTATTTCTTTGCTGGTTTTATCAGTTTTGTGTAATTCTTCCCAGAATTCCAGCTTCTGTGTCATTCCCTCCTGTGTTGCCATCTTTGAGGTCCTGCATTTCTGTGTTGTGATCTTTCATTAGTGAGGAGGATAGCTTCTTATGCTCTTAAAGTTGGTGAAATAAATGGTTACAATTTTTGTCTGCTCCATAGTAACATTTTTTTCTGATGAGTGTTCTTTGTTCTTTGCTAAGTGTTGCTATTCTTTTTCCATTAAAAAAATTGACTGTACCGATGCTGGGCCAGTTGTTCTTTCTCTTCTTCCTCCTCTTTCTTCTTTTCCCCCTCCTTCCTCTTCCCCTCCTTCCCTCTTCTTACTCATCATTGAACTTCTTGAGTTCCTAGGTTACTAACTTTGCAGGAGCTTTAAGTATGTGCATATGGATAGGAACCACATACGGGGGAACAAGCTGAGCTAGCCTTCCTTCATAACCCACAGACTTTCTCCTTTTCTGCTGTCATGACAGGCTCTTCAATTTAATATGGCCATGAGATTCCTTGTGTAGTACCATCTCTTTCGTTTCAAGGAAACACCGTGAGTCCTGGAGGGCTTCTGCCTCCAGTTTTGTTTAACTTCAGTCCTGTATCTATTGTTGCCACAAAAGACAGAGCATCTGCACTTAAGGAGAGGCCTTTGCTGGAGGCGCTGTGATTTCTGGAGTCTGCTAATGCTGAGACCCCTCACAGCCCTCTGTCCCTTTTTCCCCAGGGCAGCTTCTGCATCACCTGCTCCTTTGGGGAGTCTTTACTTATATTTGGTAGTCTGTAGACTATACCTGCCTTCAAGTTTTGATGATAATGGAGTTTGTGGCTTTTAAAAAAATAATCTTTGTTGCTTTTTAGTTATTTTTCTGAGAGAGGAATAAAACTGATTGGATAGAGCCATGTTCATGCCAAAAGTCTGTGTGTTCTCTGTGGTTGCAGTCACCCTTTACTGCTTCACGGAGACTGGCCGTCGTAAGTACATTCCTGTTCCTTATTGTAAATGTGGCTTTTGGGCCTCAATTTTTTTTTTTTTTTGCAGATGGGATCTTACTCTATAGCCCAAGCTGGCATGCAGTGGCATGATCTCGGCCTACTGCAACCTCCGCCTCCAGGGCTCAAGCAATTCTCCTGCCTCAGCCTCCCATGTAGCTGGGACTACAGGAATGTGCCACCAGGCCCAGCTAATTTTTTTGTATTTTTAGTAGAGACACGGTTTCACCATGTTGGCCAGCCTGGTCTTGAACTCCTGACCTCAAGCGATCCACCCGCCTCGGCCCCCACAAAGTGCTGGGTTTACAAGTATGAGCCACCATGCCCAGCTGAACTATTTTAAAAATTATGTTAACACATTGCTTCTATAATTTAAAAGAAATAATAAAAAGAGAGATAAAGAAAAACATAATCTCACTGATTATAAAGACATTTGAGGTATTTATATGGTTCATATGTATTTATTGGTAATAACTATTTTAATGTATTGGGTTAGTATTATATAAATTTATATTACATATCAATACATTTTTAAAATCATTGTTTTTTTTTTGTAGTTAAGGTATCATTAAATCATTTTTATAGCAGCACAATATTACATTACTCAACTATGATTAATTTAAACAGTACCCCATTTTTAAGGCAGTTAAGTGGTTTATTATTCTATTATAGACAATACTATGATAAATATTATTACAGCTAAATATTTTATGCTCATTCTATTTCCCTAAGTAAAATTCTTAAAATTAGAACTTGCATTTCATCCCCTGAAAGAAAACAAGAGAGAAAGAATTTGCAAGGGTTAGAAAATTTTTGATTAGATGATATTGTCATTTTAATTCACATTCTAAAGAGCAAGTCTGTCAAATGAACTTTAATTATTCCAGTGAGTTTGGATTAGGCCGTGTTCTCCTTCACTTCAAACATTTCTTCTTAAATATGTGATTACTAAAGATCTACCATAGAAAAAAATGTTCATGTTTATTTGACCACTTAGAATATTTTTTAATAACTAGGCTATTACATGACGATGGGTCAACTTCTCACCAGCTCAGGCAATAGGAAACGGTATAGGGATAAAATCATGATGGAACGAAATGGTCACACAATTAAGGGAACCCATGTTCTCTAAATAAGCTGAGGGTTTAAAGTTCTCTTTCCAGAACAGCAAGTTATACCCAGTTCTTACTGCCAAACTCAGTCTATGCTGAGAGGCAGAGAGACAGAAAGATTGAGACAGAGAATAATTGACTAGTACTTAAAAACAGTGGCGAACTTCTGTTCACCTTTGGAATGTGTGTGCATTTAAATAGATCATTTACCACCCTAAATAATTTTATTTATCTTATTTTAAAAGCGGTTTGTTTTCCGATGTACAGCTTATTGAATAGCGTGAGGGATTGCTGAATAGCATTGGGGAACCTGGCCTGGGATGAGAGATTGAGTCCAAAAGTTGACTTCAAACAGAGGGTCTTCATATATATTTTAAATCTCCTTATTTCATATAAGATTTTAAGTACTATACTTATCTTTATTATAAAACTAATACAGCAGAAGGCAATGTTTTAAAATTATAGATATTCCTGGAGTTTAAATGTTGTATATCCCGAAACACAGCCATTAAAAAAATGTTTTAATGAGTAAGAGATATTTACACTATTGAAATTCATCATTTGTTTATTTAGAGACAGGCTCTCAGTCTCTAAATAAACGAATGTATTTAGAGAATAAATTTATTTATTCACCCCTGCTAAAGTGCGGTGCCTCATCGCAGCTCACTGCAGCCTCCACCTCCCAGGCTCAGAGGATTCTCCCACCTCAGCCTCTTGAGTAGCTGGGACTACAGCCATGCACAATGATGCCTGGCTAATTTTTGTATAGAGACAGGGTTTCGCCATGTTGCCCAGGCTGTTCTTGAACTCCTGGGCTTGAGGAATTCTCCTGGCTTGGCCTCCTAAAGTTCTGGGACTACAAGCATGAGCCACCGCACCTGGCTGAAATTCAGCATTTAAAAAATAGTTGTTATCAGTGAAAACAACTCAATGAAGGAAAAACTGTAAATGCATGCATTGTAATGAGGTCAGGGGCCACTGTCTGGGCCTCGTTACCTGGTTTGGGCCTGCTAATGTGGTCATGTTTCTCAATTTAAGAGACACACATCACTTTCTGCTGATGGGACATTCACTCCAGCCCTGAGGAGTGACCTCTTCCACTGCCTTGCTCTTTAGCTTCAATAGGTCTTCCTTTCCTACCAGGTTATGATTTTAGAAACAGGTGATCATATGCAAATCATCCTTTTGAAACATCTGTGTTGTCTGAATGTTTCACATGTTAATACCTGCAGACATACCATCTTCCACTCTACATGCTTTTTGTACAGATTCCTCTGACAGCTTCAAAAACAGCATTTGATGTGGCATTTTTATAGTGTCTTCCTTATCCCTCCTTCTCCTCTTCCTTCAACCGGCATCCTCCCACAGGGATGTAACTGAGAATTCTCTTCAGAGAAACAGTTTCCCAGGTTCTCTTTTTCTTGGCAAATCAAGAGCTTTTTGTAAAGGGCCTGTGTCTAGGGTGAGCCACAGCCTAGGAAGAATAGGAAGAGGCAGGACCTCAGCAGAAGGGAATTCCAAGCTGGCATCCTCCCCTACTCCGACCTGGCATGCAGTTGATATTTATTGAGCTCCCACAACATTTAAGGGCTTGCTAAGCCATTATGGTCATGTGATGAAGAAGGTGGACACATCCCATCCAGTGGGGGAGACACAGTGTAAACAAATTACAAATAAATCAGTAGTGATAATTGCTAGGAAGAAAAATAAAGTAAGGTAACAGTTCAGAGGTGTGTGTGTGTGTGTGTGTGTGTGTGTGTGTGTGTGTTTCATTTTAACCTAGGGTGTTCAGGGAAGTTCTCCCCACACAGGGGACTTCTGAGCAGATATCTAAATTCAGTGAGAAATAACCATGGGGCAACACGGAGGAAGAGCAATCCAGGCAGAGAGTACAGCAGAAGCAGACCCAAGGTGGGAACAAGCTTAGCTTGTTCTGGGAACTCCAAGGAGAAGGAGGCTGGAGCACAGCAGGCAAGGGAGAGAGGGAGGGAGATGGAAGCTGCAGGGGTAGCTAAGGACCTTGGGTGAGGAGTCTGCATTTGAATTTGCAACAGAAACCACTGGAGGATTTTGAGCAGGGAATTCTCAGGGTCTGATTTTTGTTTTTGAAAAGATGACTCTGGTTACTGTGGGAAGAAAGATGTATTTAAAGGGAACAAAAGGAGGAGGGATGACCCAGTAGGAGTCAGTCGCAGGAATATAGGAATAAAATGATAAAGGTCTGGGCCAGGCAGCAGTGGGGGGACGGAGGGAAGGGTTCCCTCTGGCTTTGGCACGCCCAGGCAGAGTGATAGCCAGAGCAGTAGCTGGGTGCTGAAAGGCTTGCAGGATGAAGGTAATAAGTAATGCTTGTTGACTACTTAGCTGCATTACACCAGTTCATCCTCCTTATGTTCATGTGAAGTGAATTCTTTGTTATCCATCCTTTGCAGTTGAGAAAAGGGTGTTCAGAGAGGTTAGATAACTTGAGCAATATCACACAGCTACGATGAGGGTAAGCCACAATTTGAACCTAGGTTTGTGTGACCCCAAAGTCCATACTGCTATAGGCTCTACACCTATAAAGGAAGCCTTGTGCTCCATGAATATGGGCATCAGAATCCTCCCAGAAACTGATTAAAAATATAGATGTCCCTCCGCCTCATGTGCCAACTTGGACTTCCTGAATCAGGACCTCTCAGGGTTTGAGAAACACATCTGCAGGAGATCAAGGATTTTAAATGTCCTTCACATTTCACTCTAATGTCTGCTCCCTTCATTCTACCCCACTAGCTAAACTATTACAAATGCTATGAAAAGCTGTATTCTTACTGCTTTCAATAAGTAATATATTCACATGGCTCAAAAATCAAAATGAGGCCAGTGCGATGGCTCACGCCTGTAATCCCAGCACTTTGGGAGGCCGAGGCAGGTGGATCATGAGGTCAGGAGTGTGACACCAGCCTGACTAACATGGTGAAGCCCCGTCTCTACTAAAAATACAAAAATGAGCCGTGTGTGGTGACGTGTGCCTGTAATCCCAGCTACCCAGGAGGCTTAGGCAGGAGAATCGCCTGAACCCTGGAGGTGGAAGGTTGCAGTGAGCTGAGATGGTGCCACTGCACTCCAGCCTGGGTGACAGAGCGAGACTCAATCTCAAAAATAAAAAAGAAAAAACTCAAAATAAATGATTTAAAATGATGAACATTGTAAAATTTCACTCTCACTCCCATTTCCTTCTCCTCTGTTCCCCCAGTCTCTCAACAGGGAATAAATATTGGCAGTTTCTTCTGTATCTTCCATTGTTTCTTTAAGCAAATACTGATATGTATTCTATTTTTTGCCCCTTACACAAAAGTAGCACACCATATACACTGTTATGTGCCCTGCTCCTAAAAAAATTAGTATATCCTACAGATATTTTCACCTCCATATGTAGAAATCCTCCTCATTTTTCAAAAACAGCTGCATAATATTGTATTTTCTGGATGTATCAGTTTCTTTAACCAATCATATGTTGGTAGTCAGTTGGGTTGTTTCCAGTCTTCTGCTCTTTGGGAGACCTGGCTCTGTGTCCCCACCCAGATTTCACCTTGAATTGTAATAATCTCCATGTGTCAAGGGCAGGACTAGGTGGAGGTAATTGGATCATGGGGGCAATTTCCCCATGATGTTCTCATGGTAATGGGTGAGCCTCACAAGATCTGATGGTTTTAGAAGCATCTGGCATTTCCCCTGCTTGCACTTAGTCTCTCTTCTGCCACCCTGTGAAGAGATGACTTCTGCTATGATTGTAAGTTTCCTGAGGCCTTCTTAGCCATGCAGAACTGTAAGTCAATTCAACCTCTTTTCTTTATAAATTACCCAGTCTTGGCTGTTTCTTCATAGCAGTGTGAGAACAGACTAATACAGTAAATTGGCAGCAGGAGTGGGGTGCTCCTATAAGGATACCCAAAAATGTGAAAGTGACTTTGGAACTGGGTAACGGGCAGAGGTTGGAACAGTTTGGAGGACTCAGAAGAAGAGAGGAAAATGTAGGAAAGTTTGGAATGTCCTAGAGACTTGTTGAATTGCGTTGACCAAAATGTTGATAGTGATATGGACAATGAAGTCTAGGCTGGTGGTATCAGATGGAGATGAGGAACTTGTTTGGAACTGGAGTAAAGGTCACTCTTGATATGCTTTTGCAAAGAGACTGGCAGCATTTTGCCCCTGACCTAGAGATCTGTGGAAATTTGAACTTGAGAGAGATAATTTAGGGTATCTGGCAGAAGAAATTTCTAAGTGGCAAAGTATTTAAGAGGAAGCAGGGATAAAATCTGGAAAATTTGCAGCCTGAGAATGTGATAAAAAAGAAAAACCCATTTTCTGAGGATAAATTCAAGCCAGCTGCAGAAATTTGTATAAGTAGTAGGAGCTGGATGTTAATTGTCAAGACAATGGGAAAAATATCTCCAGAGCATATCACAGACCTTCACCGCAGTTCCTCTCTTCACAGTCCCAGAGGCCAAGGAGGGAAAAATGGTTTTGTGGGCCAGGCCTAGAGACCCCCTGCTCTATGTAGTCTCAGGACATGGTGCCCTATGTCTCAGCTGCTTCAGCTCCAGCCATGGCTAAAAGGAGCCAATGTATAGCTTGGGGCCATTGCTTCAGAGGGTTCAAGCCCCAACCTTTGGCAGCTTACATGTGGTGTTGGGCCTATGGGTGCACAGAAGTCAAGAATTGAAGTTTGAGAACCTCTGCCTAGATTTCAGAGGAAATGCCTGGATGTGCAGGCAGAAGTTTGCTGCAGGGGCAGAGCCCTCATAGAGAACCTCTGCTAGAGCAGTGTGGAAGGGAAATGTAGGATGGGAGCCCCCACACAGAGTTCCCACTGGGGCACTGTGTAGTGGAGTTGTCAGAAGAGGACCACTGTCCTCCAGACTCCAGAATGGTAGATCCATTGACAGCTTGCACTGTGCACCTGAAAAAGCTGCAGACACTCAATGCCAGCCCATGAAAGCAGCCAGGAGGGGGGATATGCCCTGCAAAGCCACAGGGGTGAAGCTGCTCAAGGCTGTGAGACCTCATCTCTTGCATCAGCAAGACTTGGATGTGAGACATGGAGTCAAAGGATATCATTTTGCAACTTTAAGGTTTAATGACTGCCCTATTGGATTTCAAACTTGCATGGGGCCTGCAACCTCTTTGTTTTGGCCAATTTCTCTAATTTGGAGCATGTGTATTTACCCAATGACTGTACCTCCATTGTATCTAGGAAGTAGCTAACTTGCTTTTGATTTTACAGGCTTATAGGCAGAAGGGACTTGCCTTGTCTCAGATGAGACTTTGGACTTGAACTTTTGGGCTAATGCTGGAATGAGTTAAGATTTTGGGGGAATGTTGGAAAGGTGTGACTGCATTTTGAAGTGTGAGGACATGAGATTTTGAAGGGGCCAGGGGCAGAATGATGTGGTTTGGCTCTTATGTCCTCACCCAGATCTTACCTTGAATTGTAGTAATCCCCATTTGTCAAGGGCAGGACCAGGTGGAGGTAATTAGATCATGGAGGTGGTTTCCCCCATGCTGCTCTTGTGATAATGAGTGAGTCTCACAAGAGCTGATGGTTTTATAAGCCTCTGGCATTTCACCTGCTTGCACTCATTCTCTCTCCTTCTGCCCTGTGAAGAGATGCCTTCTGCCATGATTGTAAGTTTGCTGAGGTCTCCCCAGCCACGGGGAACTGTGAATCAATTAAACCTCCTTTCTTTACAAATTAACAAGTCTTGGGTATTTCTTCTGGAGAATGGACTAATACAGTAACTGTAAGATAAATTTCCAGCAGACAAATTGCTGGGGTAAACAAGAAAGGATTTGCCATTTTCCTTCTTTTGATTGAACCATTTTGCTTCCTCATCAGCAACATCTCAACCTTTTAGCTGGTATTCCTTTCACAGTAGATATTCACCCAGATAGACTCAACACGCATTTTACTATCCTGACATGAAATTCTGAGACAACATAACTTAATCAAAGTCAGAATTTAAAAAAGACAATATGATGCTTTATTTGGTAATAGCAAAGAGCAGTAAAATAAAAGTAATTTATAATAAAATAAGAATTATTTAACTATGTGAAATGCTTGCACAAGATTGAACTACAATATCTAATAATGTTATTAGCTGTCTGTGCCTATATGCAGACTAACTTTGAATGCCACGCCCCAAATGTAGACTGATACAGGTGTGTGTGTGTTAGTAACTCAGGATCTGTGAGCACAGTTGGTGTTGGAGACTTTCCAAAATGAAAAACAATAAATCAAACAAACCTCAAGAAGCAACTAAACAACTTCTTGGTAAGATTCTGAACAAAGCAGAAGACACCCATGCCTTTATTGACATCATGATTACATTCCTGGACTATTTGGTCTTTATTAAAGCCATGAAAAACTCCTCTTAATTTATGTGTAAAATGGCTTTTAGTTTTAGATTCAGTTGGTTATAAGTGGGGTTTTTCTCTTACCTGAAGGTCCAATGGGGCATTTGAAAGTCCTTTTATGGGCCTATTCTGCCCCTATCCACTAAATGCCAGTAGGACCCCAAGTTATTATGACAAACAGAAAAAATCCCAACTAGGCTGGGCTTAGTGGCTCACACCTGTAATCTCAGCACTTTGGGAGGCTGAGGCAGGCACATCACTTGAAGTCAAGAGTTCAAGATCAGCCTGGCCAACATGGTGAAACCCTGTCTCTACTAAAAATACAAAAGTTAGCCAGGCATGGTGATGGGCCCCTGTAATCCCAACTACTTGGGAGGCTGAGGCAAGAGAATCACTTCAACCTAGGAGGTGGAGGTTGCAGTGAACCGAGATGTGCCACTGCACATCAGCCTGGGCAACACAGCAAGATTCTGTCTTAAAAAAAAAAAAAGTTCCAGCTGTCCAAAATGCTGCCGGGGCAATGCCCTCTCACACACTGACGAGAACCACTGCTTTAGGGGCTCCTCCAGAATCCCTTCCATATGCCAGGATCAGGTGAATGCTTCTAAAACATTCATTTCTGTTTCACCATCTTTCACTTCTGTTCAAACTCCTCCAGCAACTCCTCATTGTTGCAGGACAAAGTGGGACATCCTCAGCTGGATAGGATGGAGTGCACAGGTCTACCAGTGAAAGTTTTATGTGGCCAGATTCCATGCTTCAACTGAGAGTTGGGTGTTGAAATACAAGCTTTGGGTGAAAATAGCAAGTAGCACCCAATGCCCTGGTACTACATTTGGCTTACTGGAAAGTGCTCCTGGTCCCTTATCCTCATGTAGCTGCAGGAACTCCCTGGTTCAAAGTAAGAACATTCTCTTTAAGGGGTATGTGTCTTTGGACAAGTGGCTAAATCCTTCTGGGCCTCATTTTCCTCTCTGTTAAAATGAGACTGCATGATTAGATAGCTTATAGACCCCTTCCAGCACTGACTTTTGTGGTTCTGGAAAGAATATTACAATATGTAAGTGGTAAGACCCCAAATCTTTGGACACCTTGAGTTCTGAGTTTATTAATATCAGATAGTTTAAATATTTTTTAGTTTTGGGATACTATGAAATGATCAGCGGGATCCATCTGAAATGTGATGTGCATAATGTTCTGCCCAAGATGGTCTGTGTGTGTTACAAATGCTCAAAACACTGTCCACCTGAGACTACGACTTCCTGTGCCTGGCCTTTCTCATCCCTGCTCTCTAGTTGCCCCGAAACAACTGCAAAATTCACCTGTGTCAGGCTGGCAACGCACAGTGACTTTATTATGAAATGCCTTCATGACCTTAACGTCCAAGTGGCCTTCAGTATAGTCCAGAAGTCAAGCGGTTGCTTAAATATGACTAAGCTGGAAGATTTTGCCGTGCCTCGATGTTCTCATCCGTTAATAGGCATAACAACAGTATGGCTGTCACAGGTACTTTTTTTTCATACACAGTATTGTCTTTCCCTTGTCAAAGTGTATAACTGTGTATTTACCATTATGTTTTTTGTAGTAAAGCCTGTCCTCCTTGTAGTGTGTAAACTCTGTGAGGACAGGTCTCCTGATTTGTTCACTACTGGCTGCCCAGCATGTCCTACTGTACCTATCAATAGAAGATGATTGACAGTTATTGACTGCATGAATGAGTGAAGCCATGAAGGGCTGTTATCATATAGATATCATACACGAAACGGGTGGTCTTACTAAGAGCTAGTATGCACTCACTCACTGGCTCATTCACTTATGCTTTCATTTAGGAAGAACCATCCCGCGTTCCTGACAGGAAACAAATTTTCTCCTAACCCCCTGGTCCAAGCCCTGGGACCCCTTGCCTCTGGGTTCAGGCCGCGCTTGGCTGGGTTTGGAAAGGGCGGGCACGCTTCCTCAGGCAGAGGGTATGCACAGAAGCGGATAATTCATTATAACCAGTTAGTCATCCGTAGAGACTGTAGACACTGCCCGTGGGCGAGACGCACCTGGGGCTCCTGGAGTGGGGCCTGTTCCTTGCGCTGCCCCCTGCGCTGCCCTCCAAGGTGGGAGCGCGACCCGCCAGAGCCCAAGGGAGCTCGAGGTCTGCCCGCACTAGGAAAAAGCACCAAGAGCCCCTCTGTAGCAGTCCTTCTCCCTCGCTGCCAAATCTGAGATCAAGCCCAACATCTGCAGGGGTAACTTTTTCCAGGGACTGCTGGGCAGGAGAGCCTGCCTGGATCCTAGCCGGACATCACCTGGCGGAAGCTGGAGCCCACCCTTACCCACTTCCCTGCAACCTGAGGGTGCTGAGGCCGAGGGCGGGTGACAGGGCAGAAGGCAAAGCCCCCATCGCAGAAAGGCATGCAAATGAGAACCCAGGTGTCTGGTGCACCGGGATCCCCAGGCGACATTAGGAGCACGCTCCTCTCTAGGGTCGCCGGAGTTGTGCTCCGCCTGGCAAGGATGACTCAGCCTCACTCAGGTCGGTCTTTACCGCCAGTCTGCGCGAGGGCTCCACAAAGTTCCCAGTCACACCCCAGACCTCGCACGGGGGAGAGGGTCTCTGCAAGCTGGATCCCGGGATGGGGGGAGCGGCCAAGGAGGCTGGGGGAAGGCTGGTTCCCCGGACGCGCAGGGGCTTCCCCGACTTCCTTTCTCCTCGCCCCTGCCTCTGCGGGCGGCGAGAAGGTGCCACCTTCTGCGCTCACTGACTCCTGCCCAGTGCAGTGGGCGCCGGAGTGGCGAGCAGGCAATCCCTAGGCTCGAAGAAATCTTTTATCCCGAAATGCAGGATGTTCCCCGGTCAGGATCGACTGGGCGCCTCGTTGGCTTTCTCTCCCAGCCCTGACATCCCGGTCCCCGCCAGTCGCCGCAGCCGGGCAGACTCCGAGCGCTGCGAGCCAGAGCGCGGACCGCTGGGGAGCCCCGGGGCCTGGGTCGGGCGCGCTGGGGGCGGCTGCGCTGCGGCCGGATGCTGGGAGCCCCGCGCTGGTGCGCCCGCGCCGCGGTGGCAGTACCGCCCTCCGCGCCTTCCCCCGTTGGGCGCCGGCAGCAACGGGCGGTCACGCAGAGCTGCCCTCGCCAGAGTCCCCGAGCTACCACCCAGTCCCATCCCCGGCCCGCTCCGCCCCGCGTGCGACCCCGCCTGCAGCTGTGAGCCCGTGCTTTTCCCTCAGACTTCGTTCGGCTTCTTCCCAGGCTCCCTCCAGGCAGGAGAATAGCGTGGCGGGGGTGGAGGGCGCGCCTCCTCTAGGTCCGCGGCTCGACCCAGTGGTCCCCGACCCCGCCCGGCCCAGGGTCGGACCCCGCGCGTGACGCCGGATCGGAGCCACAGCCCGCAAAGTGAGGAGTGCCGCGCCCTGTCCTCGGCCTCCCTCCCGCGCCCCCAACCCCCACCCCGGCTCGGGTCGCTCCGGCCCTCGGCCAGCCCGAGTGTCGCGCCCGCGGTGGCGGACTGCGGAGTTGTAAAGAACTCAGGGGCCGCAGTGGCCCGGGCGGGGCAGGGCGCGCTCCGCTGCGGCCAAGGACACTGGAGTTTGCGAGTCCCCGCCCGCGCGGCGCCTCCCGCCCCACCGCCCTCCCGCCGCGGCCCGCCGGACTCCCCCGGGCCGCCGAGGCGGGGCTGGGCGGCCGCCGCTGCTAGAGGAGCGTCTAGCTGCCTCCTCCCCCGCCCGCCTCCCTCCCCACCTCTTTTCCCTCCCTCCTCCTCTCCGCCCTCCCCGCCCCGCCACCCGCTCCTTTTTCTGCTCCCCAAGTGAGCCGGGCGCGCGAGAGGCAGGCGGGGCGGCGCGGAGCGGAGCAGGCAGCCCCGCGCGCTCGCCCACCGCCCGCTCCGCGCAGCTCCCCGCGGCCGCTCTCGTCGCCGCCGCAGCGGGCGCGTCGGAGGGAGCCCAGCATGGCCGGGCCGGGCTCGCAGCGCCGCGCGTCCCGGGGGGCCTCGGCGCTCCTCGCCGCTGCGCTTCTCTACGCCGCGCTGGGCGACGTGGTGCGCTCGGAGCAGCAGATACCGCTCTCCGTGTAAGTGCCGGCTCCTGCGCCGCCCGGGGAGGGGACCCGGCGGCCCGCGACCCGCTGTGCCCAAGTTTGAGCGCCTGCAGGTGCGGCTGGACAGGACCCGCCGCGGGCGTCGGCCTCACCGCTGGCACCTGCCTTTCGGGACCCGCGGCGGGCTGCGACGCCGGGGTAGGATGCTCTGGCCCCTGCCAGCAGGTTGGCGAGTGAGATCTGGAGAGGCTCACCTCAAGTTACGGCACCAACTTTGGAGCCTGTTTACCGAATCCAACTTCCATGGGCCGCTGAATTACCCCCCTCTTTGCTCCCCTGCCGCCCCACTTCTGTTTTGGGAGGGGGGATGGGTGGATTTCTTCTGACTGCTATTTGCCAGGTGATGCCCAGTTTGAGGGATTGAGTCCTCGGGCAACGATTCAAATGAAACTCAGTGGTCTTTTTAGAGAGCCTGGGAGACTTTGCGCCATTCTCAACTCCGAGACCCCCCTCGGGCCCCCTCCCGCGCTGCGCTCTGCAGTTTGGTGCTGGCAGTTTCCACCCAGGCGCTTTTTCTATGTTTTCTTCTTTTAAAACGTGTTACATCGCCCTGCTCCTTCAGCCATAGCCCCATGTGTGCGTGTGCGTGTGCGTGCGTGTTGACTGTGACTTGGGTGTTACATTTCTTCTTGTGCCCCTTCTCTTTGTAGGGTGAAGCTCTGGGCCTCAGCTTTTGGTGGGGAGATAAAATCCATAGCTGCTAAGTACTCCGGCTCCCAGCTTCTGCAAAAGGTAAGGTTTCTGTGGTAGCAGGAAGCGATGATTTTTTTTCCGGCACAGAAAATGGAGGCAGATTTAGTTTTCCAAACAAACGTGAGCCCCGAGCAGCATCAGTTATCAGAGGAGTCTCTGATCCCCGGGTTTCTTGGCATGGTACTGTGCAGTGACTTCTTCCTACCATCCGGTTATTTTTAGATGACACTTGATTCTAAACACAAAGAAAAGCAGGATACTCACTCGCACTGTCCTGGCTGGAGCTCGAAAACTGAGTGTTTTTGCATGGCTCTCGTCTCCGTGTTGGTATTGCTGTTTCAGTGCCAGAGCAGACGCTCCTCGGGCCAAAAAATGCTAACTTCATCCAAGGGGCAGACTCGGTGCCTATTTTTAATGCCTTTCACCTTGCAGGGGAGGCGTGGGGTTCAGTGTACCAGAGAAAGACGCTGCACTATTGTTTGTCATCCCTGCAGTTGTACAATCCCATTATTCCCCAATCATCTAGACCCAGGGCTGGGATGCATTACATCATTACAGATAAGGAGAATGAATGTGGTTATCTTTCCACTCAGCTGCACTGCCGGGTAATAACCTATGAGAGTAGTCCACAAACTTAAGAAATGGGTCTGCATCCATGTAATTCTGGAGAGTAATGAGAATGGAGAATTGATTATTAGGCTTTTATCAGAAGCTGCATCAATTTTAATTCAAACAGGCAGTATTTTAAGAATAAGCTTAAAATTGCGTTGTGAAATATATGGTCCTTCATTCTCCCCTTCAGGAAATAAAGTAAAAAAAAAAAAAAAAGGGGGGGGCCGGGGAAGAGAGATTAGAGGGGTTCAAAGAATTTCAAGTTAGCAGATCAACAGGATTAATCCAAATATTCTCTTGATAGGAAATAAAATTGGCCTTCAGGGAAAAATTCGCTGAAAATGGGTAGAAACAGCTTAAATTGTTATGTTAACTTTTAAGCATTTTTAAAATATGATTTTTGGGCCAATGTACCATATGTGTTATGCATGCTGCCTGGTAACCAAGTACGTATTTTATTTATGGCATTCCACTTCAGAGAGTAGCATTTTTGGGGACATCGTATGAAACAGTTTGCCACATGAAATCCAAATATTGTAATAAAGCGTTGGCCCACCATGGAATGACCGAAGTTATTCTGGTTTAAAAATCGCCGATGGTCTTATTCGTTGAAACCATGGAAAGATTGTTTGCTCCACTCTGTTGTCTCGGAAGGCATTCTTGAATTATAGGCAGTTGGTAAACACTTGAGGCTATGAAATGCCCTTCTGCAAGATGAGAATTTACATACCTGTGACCCACCTCGGCACTTATAGGAATTGCCTCTTTCCCTAGTATTCTTTGAATCTGGACCAGTCTGTCTTCTGCTTTGGCATTTTGCCCACTTGTCAGGTGTTTTATGTGATGAATTCTGGACTGTGGCATTGCCTGTGTATTTTTCTTATGCTTTTAAAGAAGGTAACATGTTGTATAACTTTAAAGAAATATTTCTCATCTGCATGTCGTAGTTGTGGCAACTCTAAAAGAATCCCTTCAGAGCCTGTTAATATTTTTTTGGTTGTGCTTTCATATCTTTTATCTCACATTTTCTAAGAACACATAAAATATGTTTTTTCCTTTCTCTCTGAAGTTACACACACGTGCGCGCACACACACACATGCACATGTGCACACACACTGCCCAAAACTCCATCAACCCTATTATTTGCTACTGTATAACAGTAAATTGGAAACAGCTAAAATGCTTCTCTTACCTTCTCATCAGCATCCTTTCTGATATTGAATTCACTAGCCCTGCTTTGCTTTTGTCATGTTTGCAGCTTGACAATTGTGTAATTATTTCCAGCTGTTTATGGCTTTGTTATCATTTCTTGCTGCTGCCTGGCATTTTGTAATCTGATGCTAGGGAAAGGTGAGGTGCTGCTTGGCATTGAGTTCCAGGGTGGGTGTCCACCCTAACCCTTGGTTTGCAATTGTCTGCTCTGTGGGCTCTGAAATACTCATGGCTTTGGGTTATTTGGCAGGGACTTTTGTGAGTGATGGGAAGGGCATGTTAGACCACTTAGGGAGCATTTTTCAGCTGTGTTTTGGCCTTCTTGGTCCACTATCCCTGCAAATGTTTCTGTGTTCTTAAAATTAGCAAAGGACATTGGTTTAGAGAGTTCAGAGTATGAATGGGAATAGACTTGAGTGCTCAGAGTGTAGGAGACATAACATCATTTGGAAAAACAAGGGGATAATTGCTTCTCTTTTGCTAAGTCTCAAGTTTCCGGCCATTTGTATGAGGAGTTTCTCCTCTAAGTCAGAGCTCTGTGCACCCTGCCGTCATATCGCTGTGTCCTTAACAATTAAGGTGCTTTCAAAATGAGTTAGAAAATTTGGTTGGAAAATGCATTAACGCTGTATTAAGGGGACTCAAAGGTGACAATACTATGTTGTATAATAGAGTGTAATTGCACTTTTAAGGCAAGGATGTTTTAGTTTTTCAGTTAAGTAAGGTGTACTGTATACCACCATATAATTTTATGTATTTTATGTAGTCTTTGACACTTTATGTTGTGAATCAATGTAGTACGTTCATTTTCAGAATGGAAGTTTAGTCATTTTTGCACTAAGGCATACACTTTACAAAGTAGTTATTGTAAATATATGTTAAATAATAGTTGGCCATGCATCTATTTTAAGGTGTTTAGAGACTGGGAAAACTGCCGTTTTGGTAACATGTTTTTATTAGGTGATATAATTTGAGGTAGCAGTATTGTTACTGACTTCATCAGTGTAAACACAGACATTTAGCAATGTACCTTGTTGTCATGGCTTCAGAAATAAGAGTGTTTTATCAGTTGTTTCTGTGTTTAATATCATGGCTTTCACTACTTTAGCCTATTATAATATATTAGGTATTCAGTGCCAGATTTTCCGTTTTTTTTTTTTTTTTTCCTTCTGTTTGTCTTTACTGAGCACAGGAATAGCAACCTGTTAGGTCCTTAGAAATAGGATAGTTTTGATTTTATAAAACGCGGTAAGCCATCTTTTAGCAAATTTGTCTGTTTTCAGTACAGAATGGAAGATTGTGGGACTGGTATGTGGGACTTGTATATTCATCTTGAGGGGCTTTAGATGCTGTGAGAGAAGAGCAGGCCTCTGGAGGGACAGTGCTGGTGCGCCACTGTGTGCCTGTGTGCTGCCTTGCTAAGCCAGCAGATACTGCAGAGGTTTCATTCACTTCAACTTTTAATTAAGTTTCCGATTTGACATATCCATGCCCGTCAGTGTTCAGCTGCCTCTACCTTGCTTCATTTTCCCCAAAGAATGCACTTTGTTTGGTTCTTTTGAGGAGGCAGAGTTTCATTACCTGTATATTTTGGGATTCAGTGAGAAGCATTCTAGTAGGTCCGGGAACCTAGGCTGTTAAACTCACAGTCTCCACGCCTCTAACAATCACAATCAAAGGCATTAAACTTAGCTGATTCTCATTTCATCCTCCTCAGGGAAAATTTGATAGGAGCTGGGTTTTTCATTCTATTTAGACCTGCATTTGGGGAACCAGTGTTCATAGGAATGAAGGGTTCCAGTTACATTTTCCAGAATCATGATGATAAATACACAATGGAAATACAGGTAATGTGTGTTTCTGCCAGTAATGCTAGAAAAGAAGTAACATTTACCTTGAATGCCTCATGCAGCACTTACCAAACACGCACGTCTTGGAATGCACAACGTGTTTTCTGCATTATCAACTATTTATTGAGAGAGCAGCTTTAATACATAAAGTTGATGTCCATTTCCACAGGACAGAGTCAGCAAAGTAAAAGGTTGGTGCTTTAAGCCATTTTTATAATTATGACTTTTCATCAATGTGGAAATCGATGGATGTTTAAATAATTAAATAGGTGTATTCACTTATCAGGAATTAGGTAGCAGCGCTGTGCTGTTCCTGGGAAGCCCAGCACTATTCAGATTGCTCTTGTGGAGGAGGCGCTGTTTTGCTAACATTTTTTGTTGAATAAACACAGCTACTTGCCATCCCGAATGATAAATGCGTTCAACCTATGCTGCTGATGCTTTAATTCATAGCATTACTTCAAATGCTGGACTTTTCCGTAGGAGGATATTTTTAAAAGTCTTGAAATCTCTGAAATAACAGTTTTTAATCGTTCAGGGCAGTTTATTGGTGTCATTGACACAATCACCCAGACAGTAGCAGAGCAGGGCAAACCAATGAGCTTTCAGTTTGTGCCTCTTATGCAGACATCTTATTGCACTTGTAGAGTCACTCATAGCCACCTGCTCACTTTATGTCTGAGTCCTTTTGTTCATATTTTTTCTTTTTCTTACTTTGCTTGTTTTTTTCTTCCTTCAAATTTCTTTTCTGGCAGATACATTTCTACTTTGTCTTTTCTCCCACTAGGAGCTTCTGCAGCCTGTGTTGCTCAGGAGATTGACAGATGCTAGTCAGAATTAAGGGAAAATGAAAACCTAGGCATGGTTTTCTGGGTGGAGGCAAACTGCAAATTTTTATTCCCATGTGGTTATAATTTTGACTGATTAGCATAGTGATCTCATGCTGATTTTAATTAATTAATTTAACACTAGTGCAAATTTTAGGCAAACACATGAATACCAAACCTCCCGATAATCCCGAAATCCACTGGGCCTGAGCTGGCACAGTTAGTGCTTCCAGTTTTTGATGAAGACATAGCCTTATGTCAGCATGAGCAGAAGTGAAAGAGATGTGAAACCATCACCCCCAGCACCTGTGGCCCTTCCAGGTGTTTCATTTCCCTGCAGTTTGAAGCACATGTTCTTGGAAGTGCAGCTTTGGG
Source organism: Sapajus apella (assembly GCF_009761245.1). Taxonomy (NCBI): domain Eukaryota; kingdom Metazoa; phylum Chordata; class Mammalia; order Primates; family Cebidae; genus Sapajus; species Sapajus apella. Next base: position 5,576,991 of record NW_022436963.1, read on the forward strand.
ATTCTAGCCTTTATCAGCCGTGGATTGATCTCCACTTGGTGTTCAGTGTTCCCACTTACGTTGATCAATTCATGGTCTGGTACCTTGGGCCTACTTAAAGAATTGTACGTTTTCACCGAGGAGCCTTTGTTTCAGGCCTGCCATGAATCCTGATTTACCATTGTAGATGCCTGTGATGCCGGCAAATGGGCCTTTTCTTCTCTCCAGCACATCCCCCCTGTGGGACGTGAGCAGCAGCAATTTGAGGGGCCTCCATCTTTTGTAGTCACAGTGCTTGTTGACATAACCTTCGGGTTGAGACCACAGTATCTTCTACACAAGGAATATTAGCAGACTGTGTGTTCCCTGGGATACTGATTTGACTTAGAGGTTTGCTGTGGCCAAGACTGAGAAAAAAATAAAATAGATGTTATAAAATGCCAGCCAATACATTAGCATATGAGTTTTTTTTCCCTTTTTAATGTAATTTTTTACAAGAGACATAACAGCCTAGGTTTCATCTCAAGTGACTGCAGTGAAGCTTTTGTGTATCACTTAGTGAAAGGAAAAGTTCCTAATGTCAGGCTTCTGGTAAAACCTACAGAATCCTTATCAGCTGTCATTGGTACATTAAACAAAATTTTGCTTCTCCTTCAAAGGAATGAAATGATATAAGAAAGAGGAGGATGCATGATTTTTCGTGATTTTACTGAGTAGTTAGTGACCAGCAGACTTGTCCGAAGTGGTGGCTCTGTAGTGTGAAGCCGGACTCTGAGACCCCTCGACAGCCCAGAACTTTGGCCAGTGCTTACAACTCACCCTTGGCACATTAGGCGTTTGTACAGCTGATGTGTGTTAGGGGTTTCTGCATGCATAGTCTGTACATCTACTTTTCAGAAGGGAATTTTTGTTTTTATAAATACATCTTTGGAAAGAGTCCAGTTCATTTCTGATAAATGGTAAAGATTTCAACTTCCATTTGCTTTGAACAGCACTCATTGGGTGCTCATTCGCAGGCTGTTTAAATAAGGCATTAAATTTATAAGGTTTATTAAATTTATATGTTATATAGCTTCCCAGTTACCCCAAATCAAGATTATGGAAATAAACAACTCAGAAGCCAAACTATTAGTGCACATTTCAAGGCCGTATTGGAAAGGAAAGCATTATCTTTTCACAAGAAACGGATGGCTGTTCCTTCACTTTGTGTACTTCAGAGTATTTATCTTGGCACCTGTTATTGGAAAACAGTACCCTCCCAAGGTTAAAAGGGCTGTTATGCATGTAAATGATCTGGACAGGCAAGGTGGGCAAGGCTATAAATGCTGTGGGTTCACAAAACAGACCTCGAGTTTTCCATTTTAGGTGAAACAACCCAGTCGATAATCAGGGCCTGCCCATGCCATTACCATTATACTTATTAAGTGTGTGTGTGTGTGTGCGTGCGTGTGTGCGCACGTGTGTGTGTGTGCACGTGTGTGTGTGTGTGTGTGTGCCGGTGCCAATAAAAATGGATGCTACTTGTCACGGAACGTGCCAGATAATGCTTGCTGATGGGAAGACTGTTCTTGTCCTCTTGGATGCTAGAGAGGCTGACTTGAGAGAATGAACCAGGGCAGTAGGACAGAACTGAGTCATCCAGTCCAACAGGCATGGATTTGTTCAATGTCTGGGATTTTGTAGGCAGTTAGAATCTGAGGACTTGCTGAGACCAGAACTGGCTATGTAATTTGTGATCCCCAATGCAAAATGCAGAACCCCTTGTTAAAAAAATTATTAAGAATTCCAGGATGTGGCAGCAGAGCCTTAGACCAAGTGCGGGGCCCTGGCTAAGCCTCCTGTGGGACAGGCTGTCCTCGTTTTGGCTTGCTTTCTTTCTTTCTGGACAGCTCACCCTCTCAGCTCCATTTAGTCTAGGAGGCTTCCTTTGCCTACCTTTGTTCCATCTCCAATGAAATCATTTTCTTATTTTATGAGTAACAGGTCAAGAGCTTGGAGCATTTTCAAAGATTCACATCTTTGGAGATGCTGTGTTGTTAAAGTAAGGGTCATTGACCTTAAGCAGTGGCATCTCTCTTTTATCTTTTCTGTGTGAATTTCCAGTGTGGCCCTGGGCAAATTGCTTAATCTAATAGTATAAACAAGTAGCACTCATGCTGTAGTTTCTGCTTTCTAGGTGCTATGATGAGCCCTTTACATATGACGTCCCATTAAATACTCCCAGCAACATAATGAGGCAGGGACTATTATTCACCCCATTTTACAGATTGAGAAGCTGAGGCTTGCAGAACTTAGCAGCCTCCCCATGGTGACTGAGCTGGGGCTTCCAGGGTCTGCACATCTGTCCACAGTGCTACATTTTCTTGTCTTTGTGTGATCCTTTTTGACCCCAGTTCCTTTGAACAGAAGGTGCATAATACCTGTATTTTTGATCTCAGGATTTTTGGGAGGATTTTGGGAGGATTAAATGAGAAACATCTGGGATATTAATTTGGAAACAAAGCCTGGGATAACAGCTGAAAGGACATAGCCCTGGAGTCAGGTGGACCTTGATTTGAGCCCCAGATCTGACATTTCCTCTTCTGCTTTGCCTTGTAGTTTAACATTTCTGAACTTATACCCTTAAGTGAGACAGGCGACAATACCTTCTATCTTATAGGCTGTGATGAAGGTTAAATGAAATAAAATATGCAAAGCACTTAGCACCATGCCTGGCACATTGGCTTCTGCCAGCGAGTTGTCATCATTCCTAGTTGCAGTATACAAATGCAAGCCCTTCAGGTAATCTTCACTGAGCTTCTGTGGGGCCTGGCTGGATACATACCTGTGGACTTGGTGAATGAGCAAGTGCATGAATGGGTGAGTGCCAGGCATTGGCATGTAAGCAGGTGATTCCCTAGCTGGCCCCTGATAAGAGTACGTTAGAGCAGAAGGAGGGCTCCAGGGACTGTGGCCTCTGTCAAGATGTATACCCTTCCGCTTGAGATCAGCTCCCTTCTCCCTGAGCCTGGGGGGAGATGCCCGGAGGAGCCTATCACCCAAGGAACTGAGGTTGCCACGTCTGCCTCACAGCCCAGAGTGAGGTCCTTATGCCCCTGGAGATCCTGGCACACACAGCCATTTTCCCTGCTGTGGGAGCGTGTTCAGGAGCCAGCTGCAGATAATCTCTCATCTGGATGCTCCCTTGGACAGCATTTCAGTTGTTTAGAATGATGTGTGGCACATGGGAAGCCTTGGTTCTCAGGCCATCCTCTCATTCATACTGTCCCATTTCGTTACTAATGAACAAGAGAAACTTGGAATTTTTGTCACTTTGATCTTGTAATTAGTTCATAAAATTAAGGCAGTGTATGTCATGCACATTTAATGTGGCAGGGGCACAATGACAAAAGCATTTATTATGTCCCCAGGGAGGTGGATTTTTTTTTTCTTTCTTTCCCAAATCCTCCTAATCTTGTCCATTGCACAGCAAAGGTGGGCAGCTGTAAGAGGAAAATTTGCTGTTGCCGTAACATTGTGCTGTAATTTGCGAAGCGAGGTGAAAGTTGGAAATAGAGGGCAGGCGTTTGATTCTTTGTACCTGTACCATCCGTAATGCCTTTTCCATTGTATTGTTTGAGGCAGAGGTGGAACAATATTGTAAAAAGAACAATAGATGTGGGAGACAGTAAATTTATTGGATGCAGGTAATCTTCAGCCTCAAGTCATACCATCCAGCTTTACTCTCAGCCTCCTACTGGTTTTCATTATTAGTGAAATGTCTGTTAGTGCAATATTACTGCATAATGTACAAACAGCTCAGTGGGCATAGGCTTTTGCCCCACTGACATAAATGATAGTCATTTGACTTCTGGAATGGTAATGCTAAGTTTGGATATTCTTTCTTCTTGACTTTGGCCTGGGCCCCTGTTGGAATGCTATTGTCATTTGCTTTTATAATACGGAATTTGCACACCAACTCAGACAGCACACTTCAGACAAATCACTATCTGGCAACCATAAAGAGTGTTTGTGTGCGTGCGTGTGTGTGTTTTATATACGTGGGTTGTTTCCCTTTGTTAGTAAATACTGGTAACTAATTTCAAGTCCCAGAGTGTGTGGCCAAGTTCGGGTATTTCAGAACATCGGGAGCCACCTGGTTGCCCTGAAGTAAGATGTAATCCTCTCAGGAGAGGGCTCACAGCTCACTAATCTTTTGAAAAAGCCAACAGTGCATATTTCCCAGAACGGGAATTTCAGAATTATAGAGCCGTAGCTGGATTTTCTACTTGAACGGCAATGTTTTCAGTTTTTCTCTTGAAACAAATGCTCTATGAATGACAGGAAAAATACATAGGCTTAGAAAGAAATCAGAGGATTGACTTTTGAAATTCTACTTTGAAGAGAGGTGGCTGGTCTTGGGAAAGCAGAACTATGTGGAGTTGAGAATCTGAACCTGAGTGACAACAATCAGGTTTGAATCCAGGTGCTACTGCTGACTGGTCATATGACCCTGACAAGTCAGTTGCCAAGCCTCAGCGTTTGTACCTATCAAGTGTACACAATGGTATTAACTTCTAGGGTAGGACCTCAGTGTTTGTACCTATCAAATGGGCACAGTGGTACTAACTTCTAACTTGAGAGGCCCAAGTGAGAAGATGCATGCAGGATGCTTGGCAAAAAGTGACTCGTGGGGAGTGGATAGAAAAGGTAGATTGTTGTTATTGTTGTTCCCAAAGAGTTGCTTCTACACACACACCAGCAAGTGGTGGTTGCTGAAGACAGTAGTTTGTCCGCTTGGGGGGTTGTTAATGTCAATACCTCTAGAGGCCTTGTTCTGAATTTTCCATCAAAGTTGCCTATGACTCAGCTCTACAAGGGATTTTAGGCAGTAATAATAATAATGCAGGTATTTTATTTGTATTTTATGACGTGCGCTTTATGATATATCATTGAATTTCTCATAGCAGATCTGTTATGAGATCTGTTATCATTTGCGTCAGTTCTGGAGTTGCAGAAACATCTCTGACATCTAAGACAGAGGAAGATAACTTTGCCCAAGGCTACATAGCTCCAAGTGGCAGAGGCAGACTCTGAGTCCACATCGTGTGAATCCTACTTCAGGTGCTTGTGGTGTTGTGGGGTCAGAGGAAAGGTATTTGGGGAATTTCTAGGACCAGCCATTTGTCCTTTGCACTGGTCTTCCTGCGGTACTAGCTCATCAGAGTGTTTGGTGGAAACTTTTCCCCTGCCCTTACATTTTTCCCTGATGGAATTCTCAGTCTTGTTGCTTGGGCATTGTCATTTGCTTTCATAATACAGAGAACTTAAGTTCTTTTAAAAGGGGCAAGAGCTGGAAGAGAGGAGGGCTTGAAGCACCCAGTAAATTTTAGCTCCTCTGTTATTGCTCTTCCTATTCTTTATCTTTCTTAGATGCTTATTGGTGCTTATTATTATTTTTTCTCTTGATAAAGCCACAGTTTGGTTTTTCTGTACCATTGACAGCTAGCTTGAAACCCACACCCCTGAACTCACTACGGTTTTTATTTTGTGTGGAATAAGTCTTGCAGGGCCTTCCTTGTCCCCTGCAGGTCTGGGGTTCTGGGATGTGTGATATCCTGTGAACCCCTTATCTCCTTTGGTGGTGAAAGGGGAGGGGTGAGCAGGAAGCTGGGAAACTAGACGTTAAATTCCCCCAGGGCATGCTTGCTCTTTCTGACCTGGAGAGGTACCCTCTGCGGCACTTAGCACAGAGCTGTCTATGATGTGGGCTTCAGGAGTTTTTTGTGTGTGGCCAGCACGACGGTACAGATAAACAAAGGAGGAAGAGCCGCCCAGCCTTTTCCGTGTCCTTGCACGCTGGTGATGGAAATAAGAACACTGTAGAGTACAGGCAGATCACCAGGTCCTTCATAGCCCTTTCCCCATTTATGCTCCAATGCCAGGGTTTTATGAGTCTCAGCACCAGGCACGGATGCCGCAAAAAGTGGGGGCTGCCTTCCAGCTACAACAATCCAGCCTCGAAGCCCTGCAGGCGGGTCCCTTGCCCACAACCCTTGCAGTGCCAGCAGGTACTGCCAGACAGCAGAGCAAGCTGGTCCTCAATTCTCCTAGCTGGCCGACCCCCTCCTTGCCCCTGGGAGCATCCCTGCCCATCTGGGTCAGCACCCCGGAGGCATGGCAGAGTCTCCCCCGGAAGCATTCAGATGGGCTGAGGGGTCCAGGCGCCTCTGCAGTACCAAGCTGAGCAGCTGCTGTAGGAGCACTGCAGTGCCGGGCGGGTGCACGAGAAGCACCAAGCGAGACTGATGGGGCCGCCGCAGCCGCCACCGTCAACCTGGGGGAGGCAACTCAGCAAAGGCAATTAGGAAGCTGCTGCAGCTAATTCCGTAAAGCGCTCGAGCACCACATTACCACTGATATTAGGGAGAAATGTGAATTTTAATTTCTGTTCCCTTCGCCGTCACATGGGGTTGAGGCCCTGCCAGCATCAAGATGTCTGCGAGGTGTTTGCTGAGTGTGATCTCACTTTCTCAGGGAGGTGCTTCTTTTATTTGTTTATTTGTTGTTTACATCACTGGGGCTGGATTTCTGAGTCTGTGCATTGGAGGCTATTGGGAGCTGCATAATCTGCCCACTGCAACATACCTGCAGCGTCCACAGAACATTCCTTGGGCGACCTCACTGCTGCACACTGCATGGGGTGTGTCAGGCACCTTCACACAGGAGGAAATCTTTAACAGAGGCCATCAAGTGAGTTTGGGTTGTTTTTATTTACATTTGCATTCTGCAGGCACAGCAGTCTGCTCTCCCCCAAGCCTGACCTGTGGCTGTGCTAAGAGTCTGCACCAGTGCACCCCTGAGATGAGGGGAGACAGCTGCTGGGAAGTGGGAATTACGTGGATTTAATGGGGGGCAGTTTTGCCAAAAGACATTTGGCCTCAGCCTCTGCTTCCTTCAGATATCAGGACTGAATAGAGGGTCGTGTTATGAGGCTTTCGGAAGAGTCTTACCTCCAGCTCCTCCTTGGGATGGGACTCCTCCGTGGAGCTGTGACTTCTGCTCAGCAGAGCACTGTGTGTCCTGAGTGAGCAGGACCTAATGCCCACCTTGAACCTTCGTCCTGAGCCTGACCTACTCATTTAGAAGGGGATGAGAGGACTTCAGAGAGAGGGCAGGTCTTGGGAAATGACCCCTCCAGCTGTGAGTGCGTGTAGGGGCTCAGTGGCGTGCCCCAGGTCTCATAGTGAATCAGGAATGGGCCAGGCCTGCAACGCTGGAGTCCTGACTACCAGGCTTGGGCCCAGGCCAGTGTATTGAGGCCACAGATGGAAGAAGGTTCTATGTCCCACAGTGGGCTTCTTGGAGGACAGGAGGACGCAGCCCTGAGCCCCATGCCTTGTCTGCTCCCCGTCCCATGCCTTTCAAAACTATCCAGCTGGTCTCCACTGGAAATGTGTTCTAGTTGTTTATGCAGAAGGGTATGTTTGCTAGCTAACTCTCCTCAGATTCAATTGCGTTTGAGCCTGAATTTCACCTAGAGAAAATGTTTCTCCAGTGCATCTATTTTTAACAACCAAAATATTTTGTCCAGTGTGTCATCAGGGAGCATTCCCATTATTACCATTATCTATATAAGTGAAACCAGTAGGAAACAGAACAATTAGTCAAGCGTTTATTCAACACTGATAACCTCTCTAGAAACCTGAAGCCTCTGACCTTCTCCTTTTCCTCAGTTGAGGTTCAGATGATCAAATGCTTTCTTTTGGGTAGACTATCATGGTTTAGGGAAATCTTCAACTACCTTAACAGACTCCCAAGAATACATTTGCTTTTGTCCAAATGTTGGACATCCTTTCCTTTCTTCCTTCTCTCACTTCTTTCCTTCCTGCTTCAACAAACATCCATCGAATACTCAATGAGGTATGCAGAGGTATGCTGGGCACCCAGATCCCTTTGCTGCTGCGTCCACCTTTCCCATCCTCACCCTGAGTGCTTTGGTGACAGCACACTGCTTGAGTTCCCTGCACACATCCGTCTGCGTCATGCCTCTGTGCCCATGCCCGTGCCATTGCCCTGTTTACACTGCCGACCCTGCTGTCCTTGTCTGGCTGCTGAGCCTCAGTTCTACAGGATGTCAGATTTTAGCCTGCAGAAATGTCACCTGGGGAGCTTGTTAAGATGCATTATTTCAGGAGCCTCCTCCAAGAGACCCTGGCTGAGGAAGCTTGGCCCAGAGCCCCAGAACCTGCACATGAACAAACATCTCAGGTGACTCTCATTAGGTGGTCCGTGGACCATGTGTTGAGACACACTGTTTACATCTTGCCTCTGGGAAGGCCTCTGGCTTTCCCTAAAGAGACTCAGTCATTCCCTCCTTTCTATTCTGGCCTATCTCCCTTGCTAGCCTGTGCACCTCTTCTCTCCTGGCCTGTCACATCTTCCTTCATTGATTTTTCACAAATTCGTACACGTGGAGGCTCTGTTGTCCTGGGCCAGAGGCTGGAGCTGCTCTTCCCCCGAGCCAGGTCTGAAGTGTGGGCTGGCACAGGGTCTAACCTTCCTCAGTGTGGGTGGCATGAATGGAGATTTTCCCTGCCATAGAAATGAGGGCTTTGGAACAAGTCAGACATTTTACCTTTTAAGTCCAAAGATATCCAGATACACGTCTCCTTGTTGAAGCAGTTTATTTAGAAATCACTAAGCACAGTTGAATGGCCATTCTCCAATTTGTGAGATGGAAAGAAATTTGTTGACCTGTCACCGATGGCTTTTCTTCTTACCAAATATGTTACCGGGACCTGTGGTTACTAGCCCTTTAACAGAAAATTGTTTAGGGAACATCAGTTTGAAAGACGTCATCTGCTTCCTATAAAAGCCTGCTCTTAATCTCCCTGGTGCAAGAGTTGCTCCCTCAGGGGCCTTTTGGACACAGAACTGTATTTTTTTCTAAGTCAGTGCCTCTCAAACTTCTTAAACCGTGGCCCACAGGAAAAAAATACATGTTTCATTGCAACCCATTACACACAACCTCACATGTGAAGCATGTTTCAAGAAACATTACTTAGCCTTATTCTTTGCAGTGCGGAGCGGTATTTTGTACTTTATTCTGTTGTATTCTGTTCAATGCAAGTCGACTAGACTGGACTCTGCCGTACTCTGTTCTACGCTATTCTACTCTGTTTTCTCTTCTGTTCAATTCACTTTAGAAGGCTGGCTCTGACCTGTAACTTTATTTCACAACATAATACATGTGTTTGAAAAACCCATGCACTAAATGTTACTAGGGTAAATGATAAGTTAGTTAAGTTTTATTCTGGGAGGTGCAGCATTGATCTTTGAGTCCCACGCTGTGTTGTGCCAATAAATAATGATCATTGGTGACAGCTAACGCTTATCAGCCAGTCAAATGGCTATGCTGTCTGTATAAATTTCGTTTCACCTCTGCAACAATCCCATGGGACAGGTGCTCTGATGGCGTCCTTTTCCAGAGGAGTACACGAGTATATGGAGGTGACGTGACTTGCCCAAGGCCACACAGCTAGTAAGTGATGGCATCAATTTGTGAACCCAGGGCTGTCTGATCATGAAGCCTGGACTCTCACCTGCCCCTGCATTTGCCTCTTTCTTTGCCAGCAGCCACTTTAGTTGGCTCCAAGTGTTAGCACTGGGCTATGCGATGTGAAAGACGCAGAAAGAGGAAATTGGGAGATGGCATGCTGGGAAGCGATGGAGAAGAAATGTGAGAGAAGGCGGGGAGAGGGGAAGAGAGCAGTCTGTGAAGCCTGAGGTAAATCGTGGTCCTCAGAGCAGCTGGTATTTTGCCGAGCACCTAGAGAACCTGCAGTGTTTTTGCATCTCTGTTACAGTGGCTGCCTCCTCCTTAGAGCACCCACTGCATCTGGTATTTGTTATTGTACCTGCTGGACAATTATTTGTTTTTACATCTTCTCTCACGGGGGGTCATCATTTTGAGGCAAGAAATGATGGTTTGTGCTTCTTGGCATACCAGGACCTGGCCCAAGGAGATGTCACCAGGGTTTGGTGACTAGTGAGTGTATGAGGACATCCTTTAAGTTAATCCTCATAACTAGCCCACGAGTCATATTCCATCCTCATTCAGCATTTGGGGAAATTGAGCCCAAGATCACAAAGCTAGTGATGGAAGAGCCAGGTGAAGGACCACCATCCCAGATGAAAAGGTGACTGTTATGTTTGCATGTGTTTGGTTTTTGCCTTCTGAAGATTAATTTTGTCTTCTTCCACCTCCTCCTGGGGATTTCTCCTCTTACCATCTGGATCTGGTTTTCTGTATTTGGGTCCCTTTTCTTTGTGTTGTTTGGGCAGGATGTAGCCGGACCAGAGAGTCATTAGGCCAGGAGTCTGGCCTGGAGTCTGGGCATCCAGGTTCAAGCTCTGGCCTGACACTGCTGAGCTAGGGGATCTTGGGAAGCCCACTGCTTCTCCCTGGGCTTGCCTGCAGTAGAGCTCAAAGGTCAGCACAGTTCCAGAGGACAGCAGATCCAACCTCATTCCCCGGGTGTTCCACCATGAGATGGGCAGCACTTGGTTGTGACTTTCTTCTTTTCACTTAGTCCCAGTGTGCTCCCATCCCACCCACACCTATTGCCCTGCAGCCGTCTGCGTCAGGTGTGTCTGTGAGTGGAGGGAGGCATGCACGGGCTGCTGGCCCCACCTCGGGTGCTGTCCAGCAGGCACAGCAGATTCACACACACCCACTGCAGACAAGGCAGACTTAGCTGAATGGCCAAGAGTCGCATTCATGTCAGAGCAGGCAGAAATGACATAGCATTTGGCAAATTCTTCTCTGCATTTTTGCTGACATTATCTCCCAGGAGTCCTCATACCACAGCCTCATTCTTAGAGTTGTGTATGGGAATGGAGTCATCTTTGAATTGTAAAAGGCAAAAATAAAAGGGACTAAAATATTTGACATATCATGAAGTTCTGTGATATTTTAGACTGTGAGTAAATTGTTATTTATATAACCTGGTATATTCATTTCCCGTGATCCACCCTCCCTTGAATGTTGACTTAATAACATGCCTGACTAAATGACGTTAATTGCTTTAAACTGCCAAATTAAAAAAAAAGAAGCCAGCATTCATTCAACAAGTGTGGTGTGTTCACAGCCCAGGCTGGAGGCAGGGAGGAGTACAGCTGAGTTCTCTCTGGGGAGGGAAGGCTGAGATGTAGCCTGAGAGGCTCAGGAGAGGGGAAATGCACATCTCAGGAACACTGGCTGCTTGGGCCACTATAAGAAATGGAGTGAGGTTCTTGGAACCAGAAGCTGGCTGTGGGTTCGAATCCTGGCTCCACCAGTGGCCTAAAGCAGTTTCTTAGCTTCTCTACTTCCCATTTTCCTCTTCTTTAAATGATTGCTATTTCATTGGACTGTCATGAGGATTAAATTGGATCATGAATATAAAATCTATCTCAGTGTCTGACAGCTGTAGGAATTCAATGAATGACAGCAATCATTATTTTAATCTTGGCATCAAAGGTGAGACATCTCCTTGGGCCAGGTCCTGGCGTGCCATCATTTCTGGCCTCAAAAAGATGACCCCCGATCAGAGAAGGAGATGTGAAAACAAGTATTTATCCAGCAGGTATAATAGCAAATACCAGATGCAGTGGGTGCTCTAAGGAGGAGGCATCCCCTGTAACAGAGATGCAAAAATGCTGCAGGTTCTCTAGGTGCTCAACAAAATACCAGATGCTCTGAGGACCACCATTCTCCCTGGGCTTCACAGACTTCCCTCTTCCCCTCTCCCTGCTTTCTCTCACATTTCCTCCCCATAGCTGCCTGGCATGCCACTCCCAAGCTTCCTCTACCTGGGCCTTTCACATTGCATAGCCCAGTGCTAACACTTGGGACCAACTGGAGTGACTGCTAGCCAAGGAAGAGGCAAATGCAAATGCAGGTGAGAATCCAGTCTTTGTGTTCACACAGCCCTGCGTTCACAAATCACCACTTACTAGCTGTGTGGCCTTAGGCAAGTTATATCAACTCCCTGAGTTGCGCTCCCACCCCATGAGGTCAGTGGTACTGCCTCATCCAGAGAATGTCGGCTCCCTGGAGCAAGACCCTTGTCTGGTTGGTCCTAGGCTCTCAGTTGCTACTGCCTTCAGGATTTTGGCTCTTGTAATAGTCTCTGTCAGAAAATATTTGTGGAATAAATGAATGAGTGAGTGTGGAGAATGAATGAACACTTTACCAGCTGAGAAAACTCAGGCTCAGAAAAGTCAGTGAGATCAAACGGGACAGAACAGAGGACTGCCTTGTTCTCAGCCATGACCATCCGCTAGTGGGGGCTCGTTAGCGCCTCTCTGTGGTGTTACCTAAATTTCCAAGAGAAACACCTGTGATCTACAGATAAAAACCTGTGTGTGTGTGTGTGTGTGTGTGTGTGTGTGTGTGTGTGTGTGCCTGAGAAGATGTGTCATATTAGATGTGAAAATGTGTCATATTAGATGTAGACTCATGGTTGTTTAGAAACTAATTATTTGATCAATTCTCATTCTTGGGTGAAATGGCACACTGGTAACCCTTCTCTGTTTCGGGAGAAAAGCTCCCTAAAAGCTCTTATGTTCTGATTTAACCACAGTGTCTCTCTAGGAAGTCGAAACAGTCAAGGCTCCATTCAAAGTGCTTTGTCTGGGACTTGGTAAGGGAAATTGTTCCTTTGAGCTCCCTGTGTATGTATCATCTTTGCCTTGTTCATTGCAGCAGTGACCTAAACCTTCCAAAACCTTCATTTTCCCAAGGCAGTGGGCTGTGAAACTTTACTGTTCATCTACTTTCTCAGGTCCTGTTTTGTGGGCAAGACTGCTGGGTTAAGAGAGGAAGAAAAGGAGAGGCAGAGGGGCTGAAGTATGGAAAAGGGCACTTCCTGTTCTTTTTAAAAAAGTCCTTGAACTCAGCCCTTGAATGGTGCAGTATAAATTTGAGAGATGATGGCTATTAATACTTTGCTTCTTGTGTAGCAGCTTTTAGTCCAGGATGTCAAAATACATCAATAACACATTCTTTTTCCATTTCTCCATTTCATGTGTAGGGAGGAACCTGAGAGCATCTCCAGAGAGAATGTTACTGCCTTGGTCGCTGGCAGAAGCATGGGAAAACCACCTGACCTTGATGATTTTATCCATCCATTCATTCATTCATTTATTCAGCAAACATTTTTGCATCTTGGTACTCTGTCCAGATATCATGCCCACTCAGATTATAAGGACAAGCAAAGTAAGATTGCACCCTCATGGAGATTACAATCTAATGTGAGAATTGGTCATATCTCAAAGAATTAAACTAATGCATGCAAGTCTCCTTGCAATGCCATGAAAGAAGGAATGCTGATAGCTCATGACCTGAGGACCTGCTCTGGTCTGGGGTCAGAGGAGGCTTGCCAAGAGCATGGCATGATCCTCTACTGTGACCAGAAGGATGAGGAATTAATATGACAGAAAGGTGGAAGATGGGTATCTGGACCCTTTGTGATGCTTTCTTTCCTGTCCTGGCCCACCCTCACCCTGACTGCTCCTCCTCGTGTGAGTTCTGGGACTTATCGTGTACATTCTTCTTGGCCTTTCATTCTCTTGCTTCTTCTGCCCCAAACCCCCTCCCTTGTCCCTATAGCAGCTTGTTGAATTCTCAGTCTTCCTGGCCTGATTCTTTAGTTCAGCAAAGAGCTTTTCAGCTCCTGCTAAGCCAGCGGCTCAGTGCTGGACTCTCAGTTGCTACTGCCTTCAGGAAGCCTTTTCCAACCTCCTCCGCGTTGTACGTCACTTTATTCATTATAGGTGACCTTGATTTGTAGTTACTGTCATACTATTGTTGGGCCCTTTCCTCAGCTCCACAAGTGTTGGGAGGCTCTTTTCCCATCTTCGTTTTCCTTGTGTCTCCTTAGGGTAGAGCCTGATGATGGCAGAGGTGGTGATGATGATGATGATACACTACTACTTGTTGAACATTTAACATAAGACCTAACAGCATTCAGGATTCCTAAGACATACTACTTCACTAAATCCTCACAACCCTGTGAGCAAGCTACGGTATTACCATCCATATTTAACTGATGAAGAAGCTGAGGCATGGAGTATGTTAATGAACTTTCCCAAAGCTACTTGGCTAGGAAGCGATAGAGCCAGGATTCCATGCTGAGCATTTTGACTCCAACCACATTACTATACTTCCTTTCTTTCATGGCCTGCCTTTGTGGAGTTGTATCTGTGAAAATGGTCGTGCTAGTTAGTGACAGGGATGAGATATCCCTCTCCCTGAGCCTGCACAAGTACAACAACCCCGAGTGATAAGGAGTCACTAGCTAACGCTGGTCCTCCAAGTACAGTGAAAGCAGGCTGCGAGTAGGTTTCTTTGCTCCAGAATTGGTTCCCATCACGGGAACTAGGTAGCAAGGCTGAGGCACCCACTGGTTATGCCAGCAACAACTGCTTGGTTCTGGCCAAAGTCTTTTGTCCTAGTTGCTTTTCTTCCCAGGATTGAAGAAGCTCCTAGGCCAATTGTCATACATGTGGCTTCCTCTCAACAGAAATGCTGAGTTCATTATTCCAAGTGTGGATTCTTTGTGTGATGGCACGAGCTTCAGAAGTGCCACAGACAAGAATTTCCTTGTGTTCATGTATAAATGCTGGGTGACCGCTGGGAATAAATAATAACTATGATCAATGTGGAGCTTTTAAAATTATAAAGCATTGCCTATTCACTATGGAAAATTTTGGAAATATAGATAAGTAAAAAAGCAAGTAACAACAAACTGCTATCCCGTTATCCTGACCTTGTCATTATTAATATTTTCATGTATTTCTTTCAACCTTTCTTCCTTTGCTTATGTGTATGTATATTTGCATATATGTATATGTACTTTACATAAATGAGATCATATTGTATCAGCTATATTATAATGGCAAGATATTTTAAAGCAGATTCAGGCAGCACTGTAGGGACCACATAAAATAATTTTTTTTCATATGATAGATAAAATTCATCCTCTTCTTTGAAAATTTGGAATGTACCAGATGATACAAAAAGAAAAAAATTTCCAAATCTTATGATGCAAGAATATTCACATTAAAATTTTGTAGCATTTCTTTCAGTCTGCTGAAAACTGAAATCAGATTGTCAATATAAAGTTATTTTGCATTTTCCACCAACTTTATCTTATGAACATTTCCCTTATCACTGAGTATTTTCCAAAATGATTTGTGTTCTGGCTACAAAACATTTCCCCCTGGGGATGTTGTATGGCTGTGCCCCGTTTCCACAGTGTGGAGCATGAAGGTTGTTGCCCAGCTTTCCCCTGTGTAGACAGTGCTCTGATGAACATCTTTTCTGTCTCTGTCAATTCAATTCCTGATTATGCCCCTCAGAGCAGCCTCATAATGTGAGCTTCATCAGCAACCTCCATTCTTGCTACCCTTTGTGTGTGCATTGCATATGTGTATGTGAAATTCTCCTCTTTGTTTCTCCCCTAGTATCCAGCTCTGTGTCTGGCACAGGCTTACCTGGGAGACCAGACAGATTTGGTTGGACCAAACGGCCTTTACTTTTCCTTATATGTACAAGATAATCAACATAGGGTGCAAAGCCAGACTCTGGGGCTAGGCATACCTGGGTTCAGATACTGGCTTTGCTGCTTACTAGCTGTGTGGATTTGAGCAAAGTACTCAACTTATTTGAGTCTTAGTTTGCGAAGGGAAAAAATAATATGTACTTATGGAGTTATGAAGATTAAGTGAAATAATGTATGTCAAGTGCTTAGCAGAGAATTGAACACACAGTAAAGGCTCAATAATGGCAAATGTTATTTTTATTATTTTTACTCTTTATTTTAACCTTCAGGACTATAGGAATTCAATTCATTTAAAAAACTACCCCTGTTTTTACAAATAGAATTTTAAAATATTCTAGAGATTAATTGTGTATTTAACTACTCGCTGTGGTTTAGAGAGAGGTGTTAGGGTGTCAGGCTTCACATTAATATCTGTTTATGGAATCCCTAAAAGAGTTTAAGATTTTAGATTGGCTTCTACCCTAGAAGATTGGCTTTAAAAAGATAGACCAAGATCTAAGCATTGGCTGGGACAGAGCAAGCTGTCTCCTTAAGCTCCCAAATGCAGTTGTTTTGGCAGTCTAATAAATTAAGGGTAACAGTAATAATGGGAATTAACAATGGCTAATTAAAATGCGGTAAGTTGCCAATTATGTAACAGTCTCTAAACCGCAGAGTAAATGGAGATATTTGCAGATGCAAAGTTGTGCTGTGCACAGTGTTAGGGGACTAGGGTGTTTTGATAATGAAAGCACTCTGGATGCGTGTGTGTGGATTTCTGGAGACTGGTGGCTAAACTAAAAGCTGTTTACTGCTAGCTAGAAAGATGGAGAGCTCTAGACACTGTAAAGAATTGCAATTTTTTTCATTTAGGGAAGTGTCCCTCTCAGCCATTTAATATCACTAAAATGTCTAAGAAAGAAGAAGGATTCCAGGTGTTTTCTGAATGCCAGGCTTGTTGTAAGCAGCAGAACCTAGCCCTGCACGGCATATCCCAGCATCCTGGGGGTTCCGGGATCTAGGTTTCTCCAGGTAGGGTCTGCCCTGTGCCCATCTCTGGCACTGGGCATCCTCACCACCCAGTGCAGGGCACAGCATCCAGGGACTGCATGAGGTCGACAAGTGAAATAGACCAACAGAGAACTTTTCAACAGGTAGACCCTGTCTGCTTTCAATTATGGAAGAGTCTCTACTTTTATCTTTTTCAGTGTTGCTTCATCATTCCCTCTCTTCTCTCCTGGATGGATGTTGGAATTTTTCATTTTTGCCTCCATGTCTCTTAACATCACTTTCATGTTTTCTCTTTATTTTTCTGCACTGCATTTTGAGGGGTTTCATCAATTTGTCTTTTCTTCACCTAGCTTCTTTTCAGCTGGGCCTAATCTCACTATTTTTACTTGTTTATATATTTTTAAAACCTCTATTATATTTTTCAGTTCTAGAATATCTATTATGGTTGTTATTGTTGTTGTTATTTAAATAGGCCTTTTTTTTTTTTTCTGGTTCTCTGTTCAGGATGGAACAGTCTTATTCCCTGCTATCCTCATTCCTGCAGCCTTGACTTCTGCCCTTGACCTGGTGCTAAACCCTAGCCCTAAGTCTTGTATCCAGTACTGCTACCTCTGGGACTTTCTTGAGGGCACTGCTCCCTGGGTGTAATGGGTGTAACTGTTACAAATTTGTTGGCTACCTTCCTTCTAGTCTATGACCTCCGCTACACTAGAGGTGACCTTGACCTCTAGTTCCCGAGCACAGGGCCTGGTGCTGAGACTGGCTTGGTACATCCAGGGATAGTGGGGACGAAGGCAGGCTTTCTGGGAATGATGCTGCTCTCCTTCCTGCTGCCAGGAGAGCAGGAGGCTTAGCTGCAGCTGAGCAGCTAGGTCTGAGCAGCCCTGCCCATGCAGTTTAGTGACAGGGGAGCGCTGTGTGTCCAGTCCCTCCCTCTTCCTCTGAAGGGGTTGGTGTGTGCTTCCATTCCATGCGCTGACACAGGAATGTGGGGAAGGGGAGGGTGGACTAGTGGAGTGTCTCTTTGATGAATGAGCTCCTCAAAGTTCCCCATGCATCCGGCAGGGCCCATGGAAGCTACCACAGAATGTGGTCTTTCTGAGCCGCATGCGCACAGCATGTCTTGGGGGAGACCCTGAGGGAGTCTGTGGGTTGCCAGCATCAGGGCCCCTCTATCCCCACCTTCTCATGGGCCCTGTTTCCTGCCTGCGATTGCCACACTTTGTCACAGGGTGGCAGCAAGAGGCAGACGCGGAGGCTGCACTGGACTCTGTCACAGCTGTGGACACCGCCAGGCTGCACGCCCGGCCCTCCTGGAGCTGTGGACAAATGTCCTGGCTGAGGCTGCGGCCGAAGGTCTTTTCTTACCGGCATGGAAGGTTCAGCAAAGGGGGAGATTTTCCCCTTTCAGTGAATGAGGCTGATAATATCCTTAGCTTTCCAATCAGCCTTTTCTGCATCGGAACCCATACCTTTTTCAGAGGAACAGTGCTCGCCTACCGGAAAATATAAAAAATAAATGTCAGAGTGAGAGCTGGGGGTGAAGGGACAGCTGGAAGCTCCCCCTGCACTGCCTGCTGGCTGTCACTTGGGCATGTGGCTTTGCTCTTCCCGGCCTTAGTGCCCCATGTGTAAAATGCGGAGACTGGTCACATCCGAGTGGTGGGGCTGATGTGTGAAGTAAGGACCTCGAGTGTCTAAGGCCATCGGCTTGGCACAGAGGAACCTTTGGCTCTTCTGACTCTAAAAGCCAGTATTTGGCATATATGGAATTAGCAGATGAAAGGAATCAGAGGAGCCCTCACTTGGAGAATTTCCCACTAATCTCTGGTAAAAGAGGAACCAAAACAGACCCCTTTCTCCTCCCTTCCTCCTTCCCTCCCTCCCTTCATTCCTTCTTTGCTATTATCAGTGGTGTCCCATGACAGACTTTGGCTCCAAACTGCCTCGGTCAGAGCCTGACTGTTCCACACTCTCTGTGACCTTGGGCAAGTTATGTAACCTCTCTGTGCCTCTGTTTCCTCCTTTGTAAAATGGGAATGGCTGTGAGATTTTGGTGAGGATTACAGTGCTAGTGTAGGTAAAGCCTGGCACATGGGGAGCACTGGATTAGTGTTTGCTTTTACTGTCCTGCTTGACTCTCTGAGAGCCAAGGTGGGCTTTTCCAGAGGCTTCAGAAATAGTGATGGTGGAAGGTTTTTATACCACTGGCCTCTACAGAGACCCACACGTGCTCTTGAGGTACCCATGGGCTCTTAGCTCCAGATGGCTCCTTCATTCTTGCTACCCTTCCATATGCTACACACAGTGCTGGGACGCAGAGACCAAGCTGTGGTCCCTCCCTTGAAGGGCTCACAATGTGGAGGGTCAGGTAGACAAAATCAGACTTCGGAATGGTCAGAAATGCCTCCCAGTGTAGACTGCAAATCCAGGAAGAGGAGCCACCTGGTTAAATTTTGGGAGGCATTGGGATGCAGGAGACCTCAGAAAGGAGGCGACTGTGGAATCAGAACTTGGCACTGGAATGGGCTTGGCCAGTGAAGAACGTGTTCCCTGCTGGAAGGCAGCTTGGACAGTAACATATTGCAGGGGGTGTGAGTTTGCAGGGTCACAGAGTCAGTGTGGTCTGAGCCCTCATCTAGGTGCAGAGAAAAAGGAGACGGAGTTGGCCAGCAGGGCATGAACCAGTGGACCCACAGGTGGGTGTGTTTCCGTGCCAGATAAGAAGCTTTAACCATGGATTGGGTAGAGTATAAAGGTAGGATTTGACCAGTTTTGTGCCTAAAGAAGACAACTCAGCTGGGCGCAGTGGCTCATGTCTGTAATACCAGCACTTTGGGAGGCCCAGGCAGGCAGATCACTTGAGGTCAGGAGTTTGAGACCAGCCTGACCAACATGGTGAAACCCCATCTCTACTAAAAACACAAAAATTAGCTGGGTGTGGTGGTGGGCACCTGTAAACCCAGCTACTCAGAAGACTGAGGCAGGAAGATTGCTTGAACCTGGGAGGTAGAGGTTGCTGTGAGTCAAGATTGCACCACTGCAGTCCACCCTGGGTGACAGAGTGAGACTCCATCAAAAAATAAATAAATAAATAAATAAATAAAATAAACAGAAGAAAATTCAAGCACCAACCAGGAAGAAGTGAGGGATCCTGAGGGGAGCCAGACAGTTCAGTGGTGAAGGTTTTATACCAGGACAGTGAGAATTGGCAGAATGGGCACTGCGGAGATGTTCTGGAGGTAGAATCCAGACTTGTCCTTAACATCTGTGGGCTCAGGGAAGGAGCAAAATAGAGATGTCCCCAGCCTGTGGCCCAGCCCCTTTCTCTGCCCATCCTCCTAGCTCTAATCGTCATAGCAAAGGGTCCCGTGTGCACACACGTGCGCGTGCGCACACACACACACACACACAAACACACACACACACACACACACACACGCACGCACGTACGTGGAGCCCTCAGCCTGTATGTATCTATGCTACCTCCACCAGCCACCTCTTTGCTGCCTTGGGCCTTGAGTTGCATACACAGGCACTGTTGTCTGCCCTCAGGAGGACCACCTGGGAAAGGGGCCCACACAAGTCCTGGAAGCAAGCTCGGGGCAAACATTTGATTACAGACTTTCAGGATCCCTGAGAGTACTCAGAGTGAGGCGTAGATGGGGAGGAGTGTGGGTTCCAGGTTGGCTTGTCCCCTTGGCCCACAGATTTCTTCTCTCTTTGAGAGGATGTGGTTGGAGGAGGGTGACAGGGGGACCCTCTGATGCTTGGAGCCAAGGGCAGGGCCTTCAGTGGCTGGGTGGTCTCATGAGCCAAACAAGGAACACAGGACAAGAAGCAGCTTGTAGGGTGAGGACAGCAAGCTCAATCCCCGACATGATGTGTTTTGGGGACCCACAGCAGTGTTCCTCCGGGTTCTCTGGGATTTAACGAAGTTTGATTGGGGGAAGGTGGACAGTACCTACTTCTAGAGTGAGTGCTGCACTGTGTACTTTTTAGTAACAGAGAGGGCTGATCTGAAGGTACTTTCTCTCTTTCTCTCTCTTTCCCTTTCTCCGTCCCCTCCCCCTCTGTTTTTTACTTTATCTCCCTGTCTCTGTCTCTGTTTCTGTCTCATATGGAGACACATACAAACACAGAGAAGGACTCGTAACAGATTTGACCTGCTCTGGGGAAGTTCAGTTTTGGGGATTCGCTTCTCTCCATAGAAGAAAAAAAATCCCAAAAATCTTCTGGTGGTCTCTAGGGAGACAAAACAAAATAAAAAAAGATGAAAAACCCCTAGAACTCCAGTTTTAGGATGCAGTTTGCCTGCTGGGAACTGAATTTGTAATTTTCTAGTTTTTCCCTTTCAGTTTCTACTTCAGATGTTAAAAGTATGAAGTTTGGGAAATACTTGGGGAATTTTGAAGGAAAAATACAATGAAAATGAAAGGCACCATGGAGTCTTCATTCCAGAGGCAGGAGTGTGGAAATGAATGAAACCCAGTGGCCCTCCTCAGCCCCCTTCCCTCTCCTGAGAAAGGCAGGGGCTCTACAGGCCTGGGCACCCCATTCCTGTCTTGCTTCTTTAACAGGGTGCCTATATAGTCTATGCTTGGGAACATGCTGGTATCTCTGGGAGCCGTTATGAGGGCTCACCAAATAACTTGGGACATGGTAAATCCTCAATAAATGGTAATGCCATTATTACTTCTATTATTATAATTACTATAACTTAACTCCTTTAAATGGCAGTACCATGGTCAAATTACCCTGGGAGAGACATAAGTCTTATATGAAAACAAAAATACTACAGAGGAATAAACAAAATGATAATTATAATCGAGCCAAGAGGATTGGGATTTTTTTTTTTTTTCCTTTGAGATGAAGTCTCACTCTGTTGCCCAAGCTGGGTGGGTGGATAGATGAATGAATGGATGTAGGGATGGACGGATGGGTGAATTGATGGATGGGTGGGTGGACAGATGAATGAATGGATGTGTATATGGATTAATGGATGAATGGGTGGATGGATAGGTGGATGAATAGATAAATGGATGGATGTTGGAGTGGATTAATGGATGGAAGAGTGCATGGATGGATGGAGAGATGAGTGGATGGATAGTTAGGTAAATGAATGGAATGGATAGGTGGATGAGTGGATGGATGAGTGGGTAGAAGAATGGATGGATGGGGGGGGAAGAAGGAAGGGATGGGTGAATGAATTTCCAAATGGATATACTTCAAATAACTGTATTTTTTTTCTGCTCTCCGGCCTTGGAATTATTGGCCGTTCTCCTGGGCAGTTGTTCTACCTCCTCCCTAAGGCCATATATCTGCTTGCTTTACCAGTGCTAGGGCAGTGAGCAAGGTCACCAGGGTATATGGGGGCAGTGTGACCCCCATTAAGAGGGATGTTTTGTTGGAACAATGCCGAGAGAATGATGTGTCCATGGACCAGGGACATACTTGCCCCAGCACTTGGCGTACTTATTCTTCCGTGATCTGTGCTGTGCTGCCTGCTCCTTAAGACCTTCCTGTGTAGTCAGGTGTCATACACAAAGCTACCTCCAGCTGTCTTTGCTGGACTCCATTTCCATCCCTCTGCCTTTATCACTCCCTGCCCTCACGGGGAAACCCTGTTTTCTCACCCATCCTCTTTCCTGCCTCCTCGTTGTTGCCCATACTGTTCCCTGCCAAATCCTTGCAGAGCTGTTACTATTTCAAGCACTTTTGCAGGCCCTGCTCAAACGCCACCTTTTCTATGAAGCCTTTGCTAAGCTTCTTGAAGGGGTCAGGATTAGAAACGTGTTTATGCTAATGTGATTCTGGACTACACTGTTCCCACAGGCTCTCCAGAATGTTGATCCAAGATTGACTTGTGTTTGGTTATCTATGCCCTTGGATCTCTCTTCGGACACTGAGCCCCTTCCTAGAGGGCAGGGACTTTCTGCTTCAGCTCGTCTCCCATGTAGCCTGGCACCCAGCATGTCGTGGTTAATATCTCAGAACATTCTCATCTCAGAAAAGGGGGACATTGTGCTGTGGCTGAGTTTATACGACATGCCACACCTGCGGATATTGATCGTTGGGTGTGTGCTTGTTTCTTTAAAAGCTGCATTTCTATGGACAGATCTTCTTATTTGGTAGGACTTTAAAATGATGCTCGTTTAAAAAAAAAATCCGTGAGGGACTTCGGCTTCTCTTTAAAATCTGATTCAAAGCACGTGAGCCTGTCTTGCACAGTCTAGCAAATAGCAGGTGCCTCAAATATTTCTAAAGGAATAAATGGATTTTTCTCAGAAGCTGTTCATTTGTCCACCCCGTGGCCCAGGGAGCAGTGGGCTGGGATATGGATGCACTGAGTGGGAAGCGAATCGGTCAAGGCCCCAGAGAGGGAGAGGCAAAGTCAAAATGAAACCACAGAATGCAATCGTCCTATCTTCCCTTCTTAATTTTTAATAGTGTTTATGGGACAGTAACACAGAGGGAAGTATTTTAGAGACATTTATAGATATTTTAAAGTATAACTTATGATTGATCTTTTTAATACCAGAAGAATTTGTATTTAAGTGTGAGAAAAAAAAAAAAAGCGATGTGGTTGTGTGACTCAGGGCTTATTTTTCATGTGAAGATTGCCAGGGCAGCTCTTCTTGTTTCACGAACTTCTGGAAAGCAAGAGAGGTCCCTTGGGAAGGAGCTTTTTCTAGGTTGGATGCATATAGGTGACACTCATGATGTGGGCAGGAATCCAGGGCTTGGGAGAGCTTTATCACACTCGTTTCCTCATTGTATTGTGTAAATTAGCCGCAGGCCCATGGAGACCCCAGTCTCTTTTGGAGAAGAATGCAGAAAGATTCCTCTGTATTGAGGGCCCATGGTGTAGACCACACAGGGCACAGGGTATCAGGTCATTGAGATAGTTGGTAGCTCTGGGACTTTGGGCAGGTTAAGTCACTATTCTGGGCCTGAGTGTCCATGTCTTTAAAAAAAAAAAGGACAGTGATCTCCTGGGGAAAGGTAAGATTATATCTGAAAGCTCTGACCACAGCAGTTGATAGAGGAAAAAGTCAATGTCAGCAGCGTGCCTGAATCCTTTACTTGAAGACAGTGAAAGGAGACAGTTAAGAAAGGAGAAATGCACTCATATTTATTTTGCAGCAAAAATAAATATCTAACTGAGAAATGGGTGGCCTCTGGGCTTATGGGGCTTGTGGGATAACTCAAACCTTATTTATTCAGTCAACATTTGTTGAGTATCTGCCATGTGTTCAGCACTGTGCTTATGTTATTGTTTATGAACGTTGAACAAGACAAATGTGGCCTCTAGAAATTGAGTTTGGAAGGAGGACTGGTGGATAGATGCTAGAGAAATAATCAAATAAATGTATGGCTGATGAAGAGAAACGTTAAAGGAGCTATGGCCCATCTCATGAACTTTTAAACATGACTCACGAGAAGTATATTTACATAGAACACTGTGTGTGTGTGTGTGTGTGTGTGTGTGGCAATGGTTTTTCCTTATATGGACATTGCACTGGTGTTTTTATTTTATTACTTTGTAAATGGAAGTTCCAATCCACTAAATTAATTCTATTGCCTATTATTGGGTTGCCACTTGCAGTCTATAAAACTTCTGAAGAACAATTCTTAACCTTTTCTGCCGTAGTTCCATTGGTGCACTTCTGATATAGTGAAATGCGATAGAAAACCCTTCAGAGCTTTCATTTTGGGTAGCATTCGCCCCTTGAAGAATTAGTCTAAATAAGGTGGTAGACTATAACCAATAATTGAATTCTAGACCTAGTCCTAGCTTTTTAGCTACAAAATATGGGCATTTGTATTGGCCTGGTTGCTAGGATTTATATGCATATTTTTAATTCCCTATAATAAGTGGACAAAATGACTCTCCCTAGCTAATTTTAATGTTCTTTTACATCCAGATGCTTAATTTCTCTCATTTAAACTCAAACACCTTTTACTAAGGTCCTACTATGTGTCAAGTTTTTTTTAAAAAAAGAAAAAACTTAGCCCATACTTGTCCAGCATTTGTTATATTCAAAGTTCTAATCTCAGCACTTAAATGTAATATCTCATTAAATACTCACAGTAACCTGATTAGGGAGGTTCTCTTATTATTTCCATTTTACAAATGAGAACTAAGGTTCATGGAGGTTAATTTATAGGCCCAAGGTCAAGTGATAGAGTTACATTTGAACCCAGAGGTTTTAGACTTAGGAAGCTGTATTTTTAAATTGTGGGCTTTACTAGCACATGTGTTGAAATAGTCTTTTCTTTGCTGCAATCACCCCTTATTCTTTTTCCCCCCCGAATGATTATTAGTTCCATAACTGTAGCCATAATATACCTGTTTAATATTTTCTTTTGTGGGTAGCTTGTCCCAAGGACAGTCATCAGTGTCTAAGCACCTCTGCTTTGATCCATTCTCTGGCTGGGTTTACCCTCTCTGCCTGTGTAGAGTCTGGCCAAGTGACGTTTTGTCCACCAGACTGTGAGATAACATGGTATGATATTTTACAACCACATTTTAAAAATCCATGGTGTTGTTGCAGATGTACGATTCTCCTTCATCAAACAAACAAAAAAACCCTGCCAGCTGCGATTCCTTCTTTCTCCTTCTGTGAGGTCAATGTCACATTTCCTACATTTCAGTCATTCAGTCATTCAGTTTTATCTGCATGGCTTTACCTGATACTGTTTTTCTATAAATTGACTTACTTAAAAAAAAAAACAAAAAAAAAAACTTAATGAAATTATTTAAATGAAAACCTTGAATCAGTACTATAAATAAATAACGAACCATTATCACCTTCCATGGTAGAAGTAAATGCTATGAAAACAAAACAAGAGCTTTAAATCCTAGCTGGTTATGTTTGCCTGCTGATGGCCATTAGCTTGAGGCCTATCCTCTGTCTGTAAAATGGAACACTGGAGAGGTGGTTATAGTGGTCAGGGTTTAGTGGTCCATGGTTTAGTGGTCAGCGTGCTAGGCTATGCTGTGGTAATAAATACAACATTGAAATCTTGTGACACCCCAGCAAAGCTTTACCTGTGGGTCACACAAAGCCTGCTGGGGTCAGAGTACTTTCCAGGGCCATGCCTATCCTGAATGTGCACTCAAGACTATAGGCTACATTTATTCTGACTCCATCACCACATCATACAGCTTGTCTTGTGGCTGTAGAAAGGGAAGAGAGGGTGAGGATGCATCATCTTTATCTGCCTTGGCTCAGAAGGGTCCATGTAACTTCTGCTCATGTCTATTGGTCAGAGCCAGTTATACGGCCTGGGTCTAATGGGAAGGGACAACACTGGGAAATGAAGAGGAACAAGTGAGGATTTTATTAAAGGTAACCTTAAATACAACATCGAGGTTTTGTTTTGATTGGTTTTGTTTGCTTTTTTCTCTTAACACAAGCAAAAATATTGAAAATAAGTTGTAAAGAGGAAACTCCCTCATGGTGTGGATGTATGTTCTTTAATGTTGGGCCTGAGGACTCTTTGGCGTTAGCTCTCATGTTCAGTCTGCATGAATCTCTGCTTTAGCAGGTCCCAGTCCCAAACGTGTGACCATAGGGCCACTGAGGAAGATCATTCAGGAGCAGGGCAACTTCCCAGAACAGAGCTTCAACCTGAACAAGTTTTGTTTGTTTTGGAAAGGGATACCTCCCAAAACTTTGGGAGGTAATCATAGTTGAATCATAGTTGAAAGATGCATAGAATGTCACTTTTATTGTTTTCATGTGATCTTGGCCTTGCCAACTGAGGTTTTACCAAATACATTATTCTCTTTAGGAACATGCTAATTTTGTTTTTTGAGCTATAGCCTGGTTTATGTGCAAATGTTAGATCTCCCCAGCTGGAAGAAAGCTTCATGAGTATAGGAAACCCTTCAATCTTTAAATTGCCCAGGGATTCAGTCATCAGCAGTAGATCCTGACTTGGTGATCTGGGTATAAATAGTTTATTTACAAGGTGAACCCAGGAGACACCAGCAGGGAAGTAGGGAAGTGAGACAGGGACAAGAAGGACGTCAATAAAGGGTGTGTTATCAAGCCAGTTACCATTGTGGACAACTGGAGTGTGATTTTCTAGGGAACTCTGGGAGCTACTGTAGTATATACATCATGGAATTATCTCACCCACAGAGGAGAGAGCTGGAGTCTTTATACACTAATGCCCATCAGTCACTGGATGAGAGCTGCTCCTACAGGGTTGTTAATCAGAACTTCATGCCCAGCTGGAAGGAGAGTGGATGTGGAGTGGGGCACCAGTTACATTTGCTACACCCATAGTGCCTATTGGTCAATGTTTTTGACTCTCTGGGAGCCAGACTCCACAATGGTCCCTATTCCCTCCTGGTCTTCATGTTCTTATGTTGTCCTCTCCCACTCTGAATCAGGGCTGGCTCTTCCTGGCAGAAGTGATGAAGTGTGACCTCTCAGTCTTTGTCTTTGCCTTGGTGGAGCCAGCCACCATGTCATGAGAGCCTCACATGGGTAGAAGCTAAGGCCCTGGCAAACTGTCAGCACTAACCCCTAGCTACGTGAGTGAGCCACTTTGGAAGTGGATCCTCCAACCCCATTTAGCCTTTAGGTCATGGCATTCCTAGCTGAGGCCACCACATGAGATACCCAACACGAGAACTGCTTAGCTGAGCCCTTCCCCAATTCCTGACCCACAGAAACCATGTGAGATGAGAAATGATCATTATTTTTTTTAAGCTACTAGGTTTTGGAGTGACTTGTTATACAACAATAGATAATACATTAACTGTATTAGTTTGCTAGAACTACTATAACAAAACACCGTAGACCGGATGGTTTAAGCAACTAGAAATTTGTTCTCTTTCAGCTCTGGAGGCTGCAAGTCCAAGGTCAGGGGCCCTCAGGATTTGTTTCTGGTGAGGGCTTTCCTTCTGGCCTGCAGACAGCCACCTTCTTTTTGTGTCTTCACATGGTCTTTCCTCTGTGTGCATATAGAAAGTGAGAGCTCTCTGGTGTCTCTTCCTGTTTTTATAAAGACACCAGTGCCATCAGATAGCTTAGGGCCCCAACTTTATGACTCTATTTAAACTTAATAACTTCTCAAAGGCCCCACCTCCCTTACCACTGGGGGTTAGGATTTTAGCGTATGAATTTTGGAGTGTGTGTAGGGAGACAAAATATATCCCATAACACTCACCAAAATCTTGCATGTTTTGCAAGTCAGCAGAGGCCCCCAGTCCCTGTGCTTGGGTGACTTCCTCTTTAAGTGAGGGATTAACTAGTCAAACAAAGATGTGACTTTGGTGGGGACATAAAGAGGAAACAGGATAAATTTTCTGTGCAAAGACTGTTTTAGTGAGCAGCTTCCTTGTAATGATTACATTCAGAAGTTCTTTGGGGAAGGTGGGAGAGGCAAGAAGCAAGATATAATTTTAAAAGGAGCTGCACTATTTCAGAAGGAAATTGCCACCTAAGGTGGGAGGCATTGAAGCTTCCTGGTGCTGGAAGCACTGAAGATTGCCCTGTCTCCTGTGTTGCCTATAATCTCTGGCCGTGGTTCCTGCAGTCTGGCTACTTAGAGCTTTGTGATTCTTTAGCAGGGGCTGGGAGGTATTAGGAGCCCCTGGCCCTGTATTTCTGTGGCATTTTATTTAGCCTCTCTAGGGGTTGTATTTTCGAGCAGCAGCTATGAGGTCATCCTGGGGGCAGGCAGATCCCCATACCTGCTAATTTAGCTCCTTTTGTGAGCTATTTTATTTCAGATGCCTTCCATGGAAATTTTGTCCCAGACTGACCTGAAAATGTTTTCAGTATTGATTCTCTCTTTGAGCAATATAACCAGGGTTTGCCACTTGTGGGGAAAAAAGGAGCTCATCTTGAGCTTTAAGAACAGTATGAGGTGGGCTTCCAGTGTCCAGCCCACCCCAGTCAGAATTATGCCATGTGTATTCTCTCCAGGATAAACCGACTTTTCCATTTTACATAAAATCAAATCTCTTGAATATCAAAAGTACCACAGATATTGAACTGGCTTCTCGGGACCAGATGGACGCCCTCAGTTTTTCAGGGCTAATAATTATTTTTTTCCATGGTCAAGTTCCCACATGGGCTTCACCCACAGTGCTTGTTTCTGTGTTGTTTGAGGTCATGGATAGAGAGCACTCCCTCTTGGGGAAATGATTTTCCTTTGTTCACTTAGCAAGTACTTCTTGAACCTGTTCTTGAAGCTTCGTGTCAGACCTGCCCATCTGCATGCATGCAAAACAAATAGGCTCTCTGGTCCTTCTCCTGTGATGGTCATTAGTTCACAAATATTCCATTTGTCCTATCTCTGTGCACATGAAATCCAACTCCCTGCCCTGCTGAAATTAAGTATTATTGTATGACTTACTTTGGCCAGTGGAATATGAGTGGGGGTGATCTGTTTTACCTTATGGAAGAAGCCTCTAAGAATCATGCATCTGTTTACACTGCCCAGCAATTGCATTGTTTCAGATGCTAGAAGCTTTGCCTCCCCTCCAGTTTAAATCATCCTTTTGAATCAAACCCTCTTTAAATTATTCTTGTTTACCTGTATCATTTATTTTCTGTTGGGATTTTGATTGATTCAGTCATCCTAAAAACAGAACATGATCATTCAAGATAATTTGGAAAGTGGGAATGAATAAGTTTAAGGAAAAAAATCCATAGTTTTATACCCAGACATCACTGATATTAACATGCAGTCATTTTTTTCCTTCTAGACTTTTCCTTGCTCAGTGCATTGTGCTTTAATTTTGTTGCAATCATTTAGTATGTACAATTTTAGTGCTTTCTCATGAACATTATGTTTTACGTGGTATTATTACACATTCATCATGTGTCCCTTTTAATAACCTATTATAAGTGATGCAGTTTAGGGAAAAAATTCTAAACTTTAATAGCATAAAAATTATATTCTGCGTAGCTGAAATATATCCTGTAGCAGAGGAGGGGGTAAATCAAGAAAAACAAATTCAGTGAACTTTTCCCCAGTGCCTGCCCTGTGCCAGGCTTGTGTTGAGTGCAAGATAGGGAAACAGTTATGACAGAATCATCAAATTCCCATGGGCTTAACAGCAGTAAATGTTAATTCTATATCTAATCCTCTTGGGAATAGGTTGGATTTGTTACCCATAAAATTTTTAAAAAATCTAATTTAACTAAGGAAATTTACCTCTTTTGAAAAATAATACACAAAAAATTGCTCATTTCCATGGAGAGAATTCAAGCTTTTGAAATTTGTGGGAGATAGACTTTATAAAAAAGAAGACAAAATTATGAATGGGAAAGAAATCACAACACATTATTTAATCTAAAAGATGAAAGTATCATTTATATAACAAACATACCACAAACATCCAGAAAATAACATAAAATTGTTATGATTTTATAAATTTTTTTAATTAACTGCCTGGCAAGCTCTATAATCTTATTTCTTCTAGTTTTTGGCTGAATGCTTGTTAATCTACTCTTCATATGATGATGATTTTATAATATTGTTTTCTATGGAGATAATAGGAAGATGATTCATTGTCTGCTGGCAGTGGTTTTCCACATGGCCTATACAGGAGAATATTTTGGGAACTTTTAAGAATCCTAATGTTCAGATGCTCACTAGGACCATTAAATCAGAATTGCTGGGGCTGGGCGCAGTGGCTCATGCCTATAATTCTAGCACTTTGGGAGGTCAAGGTGAGTGGATCACCTGAGGTCAGGAGTTTAAGACCAGCCTGTCCAACATGGCGAAACTCCATCTCTACTAAAAGTACAAAAAATTAGGCCGGGCGCGGTGGCTCACGCCTGTAATCCCAGCACTTTGGGAGGCCAAGGTGGGTGGATCACGAGGTCAAGAGATCGAGACCATCCTGGTCAACATGGTGAAACCCCATCTCTAAAAATGCAAAAAAATTAGCTGGGCATGGTGGCGCATGCCTGTAATCCCAACTACTCAGGAGGCTGAGGCAGGAGAATTGCCTGAACCCAGGAGGCGGAGGTTGCGGTGAGCCGAGATCGCGCCATTGCACTCCAGCCTGGGTAACAAGAGCGAAACTCCATCTCAAAAAAAAAAAAAAAAAAAAAAATTAGCTGAGTGTGGTGGTGGGTGCCAGTCAGGAGGCTGAGGCAGGAGAATTGCTTGAACCTGGGACACAGAGGTTGCAGTGAGCTGAGATTGCACCATTACGCTCCAGCCTGGGCAACAGAGCGAGACTCTGGCATCAGTACTTTGTAAAAGCCCCAGGTCAGAGCCCCAGCTCTAGAATGGGTGATGGAAGTTTGATTTTTACTATTGATGGTTTAGAAAAGTTTCTTTAGCCTCACTACTCGTTACTGGTGTTGTGATATATGTTGTTAGGCTTATTGTCAAATCTGGGAAAATCTCTCTCCAATTTCTTTCAGAAGTGAGCTGTGAGTCTTTATGTTGTTTCAAGTTTTCTGTGCAGTAATTAATCTTAAATGTTCTTTGAATGGAAAATACTCATTAACCAATTTGTAATGTTTCCTCATTTTCTGGATATTTTATGAGTTTCATGTTATATTTTTCATTGAGATTGGTATTTTGTGTCAAAGAAGTAAGAAATTAAACTGCCTGAAGAAATAGGACTCAACAAGATCATTTTGCCAAAAGAAGAACATGAGCAAAGGCAAAGTCCAGCAGGCGAGTCCAGTGTGGGGAGGCAGCCCGGTGCCAGGTTTGCAGCTGCAGGGATGCCATCGAAGGGGGTCCTGTGTGCAGGTGGGAAAGTGCCATGTGCTGGCAAGTGTTTAGTAAGGGAGCAGTAAGTTCATGAAAGACATTGTCATGCCATATTGAGATTATTCCCTTCACGGATGCTTTGTGAATTCCAGCCACACCAATGTTACTAACCAGTAATGACCATACACGGAAATAAAACCTACAGATAGCCCTGTGCACCCAAACCCAATCCATCTCCACTCAACTCCCTCTTCACCAGAGCCTTACACTGCCATGGCCATACCAGTGCCACCTGCTCAGAAGAGAAGCATGACAAGGCAGGTTGGGGTAAAGGAGACAGCAGTCTTAACTAGTTGAGATTAAAATATCTTACTTTTGTTAATTTTACAAAAACATATGCCTGTGAACACGCCGACCAGGGAGGATCCCTGAAGTGTGAGTGACTTTAGCATCACAGGTAAGCCACCTTTGCTTCTGCATATGAATTAGTAGCTGAATGGCATGTGTGCTGGTAAAGCTCAGGCTTAAGTGGCAACAAAAGAGCTGCTGATGACAAAGTTCTACCCCAAGGACCTTAAAAAAACAATGGAAACTTGTGTGCCCTTCCCAACATGTTCATTGTATTTGAAATGACTGTTGCTTTTTTAGGTAGCAGCTTCACATCCTGTTCAATATCATGATATGAAAAGCATCACTCAGGTTGCTGTCTTCTTTCCATTGTGTACCTTGACAAGAGAATCCTTTAGGAAATATAGTAGAAGCTGAACAGAAGCCAGCCTAGTTAGGGATTCTGAGTCTCCTCACTTCTTGACACAAAACAGCAACGATTGCTCTTTGGGGAGTGACCACTGTGTGCATTTACACCTTCCCAGCCATAGGTGTCAAGGTTGAGCAGCTCACAATCTAGTTTCACATTCCTGGTCCTGGCCATTTCTGAGATATATGGAGCCCCGTGGATCCTGGAGGGGCTCAGGTCACGTGCAGTGCTCTTTCCCAGGACTTGTTTGAGACAAGGCAAGAGGTAGAATTTAGCC
This sequence comes from Sapajus apella, assembly GCF_009761245.1. Lineage (NCBI taxonomy): Eukaryota > Metazoa > Chordata > Mammalia > Primates > Cebidae > Sapajus > Sapajus apella. The sequence continues at coordinate 5,609,293 of NW_022436963.1, forward strand.
TCAGTCTAAAGGTGAAGACTCTGGGCCGGAGCCTGTCTTTCACTCAGGGATATTTATTGAGTGCCTGCTTTGTGCCAGGTTTGGGTTATGTGCTGGGGATAGAGATGTTTCAGTTACTCTTGCTGAGTGACAACACACCCCAAAATGTCATGGTGAAAAATAGCCATTTTGTTGTGCTCATGGGTTCCAGGGTCAGGAATTTGGACCCGGGAGGGGTGACCTAAGTCTGCTGGGACCTCATCTGGGAAGGTGAAGACTGAGGATGACTTGATGGCTGGGAATGGGAATCAGCTGGAGACAGCTTTGCTTACATGCGTGTATTGGAACCTCAGCTGGGCTGTCTTCTTGAACCGTACGTGGGGCCTCCATATAGTCTCTGTCTTGGATGGTTTGAGCTTCCTCATAATGTGAGAGGTGGGATCTAAGAGCAAGCAATCCGAGAGAACAAGGAAGAAGAGCTCGCTTCAAAGATCACATGGCATCACTTCTGCTGTCCTGGTTGAGTCTGTAAAATTCCACAAAAATTCAAGATAGGGAAGTGGTATGAGTTTAAAACCAATATGTATAATGGGAAATATGATGGCCATTTAGGAAAAAAATGGAATCTGCCTCAGAGGGCCCCATATTCTGCCCTTATGGCGACAGTCCTGCCCCAGATCACTCAACAGGCGTCTATAGAGCACCTGTAGTGTGCCAGATTCTGTCCTGAGGATTCAGAGATACGTAAGACAGTTGGACTCCCTGACCACGGAGCTGGCCTGCTGATGCAGAAATGGACAAGGAACAAGGAAATTAATATGTAACGTAATTTCAGGTAGTAAGCAGTACGAAGAACAATAAATAGGGTGAGAGCATAGAGAATGGTAGGAGGTGCTGCCTCAGGGCAGTTAGAGAAGCCTCACCGATTGGGTACATTCTAGGCAAAGGGAGAAACAAGTGCAAGGTCCAGAGGCAGCATATTCTTGGCATGTTTGAGAAATGGTCAAGAGACCAGTGTGACTGGAGCAGAGCCAGGGAGGAGGAGTGGTTGAAAATGAGGTTGGAGAACTATCAAGGGGTCAGAAGATGTAGGGCTGTGCAGGTTGTGGTGATGACTTTGGATTTGACACAAAGTGCTTATAAGAGCCAGCTTTTGCTGAGTTATACTGCGGTGACAACCAAATCTCAGTGTCCCACAACAACAGCTAATTGTGATAAGTACCGTGAAGGAAAATCTCAAGAGAAACTTTAAGGAATGGCTACCTACAGTCCCCCTTTTAACCAAGACCCACATGGTTGCATGACCGTCATCAGTTGGCTATGGTTCTTTTCCACATTCCTTTCATCCCAGGACCCAGGCTGAAGGACACACCATTCTCAGGGAGACTGCTGTCCTTGCAGCAGAAGGAAAGGGTGATGGTGGAATCCATGATGGCTCCTAAAGCTGCTGTTTTGAAGTGCATGTTTCACTTCCTGCTCACATTTCATTGGTGAAAATAAGTCACACGGCCAAGCTTGATAGCGGTGGAGTGGGGGTGATAATTCTCTCACAGGGAGGGGTAGAAATCAGTTATGCACAAGCAACACCCTCTACCTGAGAGCCATTGGAGGCTTTTGAGTGGGTAATGACATGCTCTAGTTTGCATTCAGAAGATCCCATGCAGAAACAAATGTCACACGGCAGCTGAAAGGACAATGAGGAGGGAGAGGGCCATGGTGCCTTGGTCCCCAGAGTGACAGCATGCTGAGGCATCAATGCATCTGTACCCCCAGCACACAAGGTATGATGTCAGGTGCTGTGGGAGGTGCCTTGCCCCTTCTCACACAGACCACATGGTCTTGTTGGGAACAAGGCTGGAGGTGCCTGGCCTCTTCTCACACAGACCACGTGGTCTTGTTGGGGACAAGACTAGGGGACAGCTGACTTCAGTACAGTGTGGTTGGTTCCTGGAGAGGGAGAGGGATCAGCCCAGGGACTGGGCAGCCCATTATGGGTGCCTAACCCAATCAGGAAGGTCAGAAGGAGATGGCTGGTCCCTCAGTGGAGATTGAACATCAAATAGCAGTTTGCCAGGTGAAAAGGAGATGCTGGGAGACAGGAAAAGGACCTCCTGGCTGAGTTACCAGCACCTGCAAAGATTCTCAGGGGAGGAGGACAGCTTTCTGTCACTGTTTCTGTGTGTGAGGGAAATCAGAGGGGAGGCCCAGCTGTTCCTTGTCTTTCCTGTGGGGCCTGGTTGCCCATGCCCCCTCTCCACAAACCCTCCAGGAGTTCTGAGTCTCTACTTGCATCTTGATTCCATTGGCATGAAATCTGTGAGTGTCACCTTGAGAATCCTCCCTCTGCTGCTGCAGGGTGGTACCAGCAGTTCCTGTGGCGGCAAGGGAGCTGTTCACATACAGAGCGAGCAGTCACAGCTGCCCTGAGCTCCACATCCTCCTCCTCGGGGGACTGCCCTGGAATTACCTTTGTCATTTTACTTTCTCAACTCTGGTGTTTCCTCTGACATCTTATCTCTGGTCTTTTTACCCAGGCAGCTCTTAAGCCTTGGGAGGAATCTTTTCTCTGGTCCCTTTTTAGGCCATTTTCAAGTTCAGGGTGGAGGGTAGAGTCACTGTTTTTCCAGCCTTTGCTGCATCCCTAAAGGCCTTCGAAGAATGGTGGCTTGGCATGTCTATCCTCACCCACTACCCTCTGCCCACCTCTGCCTGCCATTCCTCTGTGTGGCATATACAGTACTGGCCCCCTGCACCCGGAGCAGGACACTTCCCAGTGAGAGCCCCAGGCCTGACACTTCCAGGCTGTGTGGCCTTAATCTAGTTAGTTCCCCTTTCTGTGATTTAGATTCCCCTCAGACTCCTTGTGCGGACTCCGCATAAGAAAGTCTGCAAAGCTCTTAACCCAGGGCCTGGGCCATGCTAGGAGATCAGTAAGCAGTTTCTGTCACCTCTGTTACTGCTGCTTTCACCTTTCCGTGTAGAAAGAGAGAAGCCAGAAAACCTGAGTCTTAGTCCCAGCTCTGCCTCTTAACTAGCTCAGTAAACATGGGCAGGATGCTTGATTTCTCTGAATCTCACTTTTCTTTTCTGTCAAACAAGGTGAATGAATGAGATTGGTCTTCTTTTTAATGGGGACTTGAATGGTGTGTGGGGAGGGACAGTTCCTTGAGTGGGACTGTCCACACTAAATGCCAGCTATCCCCCACCCAGTGTTACAATCCCAAATGTCACACTCCACCAAGTATTTCCCCATGTCCCTATAAGTTGGTGGTGGAACTGTCCCTGACTGAGAACCACTGAACTAGCTCACCCTACACTTCACTCCTGCTCTGATGTCCTGTATGGGTGGAAGAGTGAGGACCCAGTGGAGCAGGTAGATAAGGATCAGTTCAACAGGGCCCTCTGCTCTTGTGATGCCGGGACAGCTTCACGTCCTCTGAATTAGAAGCTTCTTGACCTCCATATACTGAGGAAGGCAGAGATTTCTAACAAATGAAGAAACAGGTTGGGCATGGTGGCTCATGCCTGTAATCCCCTCTTTGGGAAGCCCAGCTGGGAGGATTCCTTGAGGCCAGGAGTTTGACACCAGCCAGGCAACATAGTGAGACCCCATCTCTGAAAAAAAAAAAAATTAGCCAGGTATGATGGTGCACACCTGTAGGCTCAGCTACCCTGGAGGCCTAGGTGGGAGGATTGCTTTGAGCCCAGGAGTTTGAGGCTGCAGTGAGCTGTGCACATGTACTGCACTCCAGCTTGGGTGACAGAGTGAGATGCTATCTCTAAAAACAACAACAACAAAAACAACAAATGAAGAAACAAAGCTAATTTTGTGCTCTGGATCCCTCTTTGTCCCCTAGTCACGTCTTACCATTCATATATGGGATGATGTAGAGGCCACCATCTGGTCACCAGCAATAGACATTTAACCTCCAATGGTGTAACCTGAAGTGTGTCATCCAGAGAAAGGAGTCACAAAGGGAGGTGCCTCATGCATGCCAATAAGAGAGGCACCCAGACATGAAAAGAGTTCAGCTGAGTGCCTGAAATACTTGTTGCCTTGTGTGCCAGGAACCCACGAGGTGGGTGGGGGCTTTGTCGAGATGTTTGGGCTTTGCCGTGAGGATCCATGTCGAGTTGGCCGTGTTTCCTTTCACACTGTCTCAGCATTTCAAAGAGGAAGTCCAAGGTTGAAGATGTGACTGTTGGGAACTTTTCTTTTCCAGCAGTTGCTCTGTTGTCCTGTGGACCACTGGCAACCTAAGTCCCTCATGTCCCTTTTCCATTTATTCTCCCAAGGCTGACAGCTCTAAATTATAATGCTCCTTGCTGAATACCATTAATCTTAAGCAAGCAACTTACTGCAAGTTATTAGTCACTCACCTTGAAATCTTGTGAATAGAGAAGAAAATTATCCTCCTGTCCAGAGCCCCTTGTTAATTGAATATGTGGTAGAAGAATTAAGAGAGTGTTATTAATTTCAAGATATAGGAGTTTGTTGCCCCCTTTTTATTTTTATTTTATTCTTGGATGTTCATTTAATTAAATTATGTAAATTTGGTAATGTGGGGAAGATAATGGGGGGAAGGTTTTCTTTTCTTCTGCAGTACCTTTAGTCCCAATCATCTTAGTTAAAAAGGTGTTAGTGATGCTATTGCCTGTGTGGTGCTTAATTTATAGGAGATGAATTTTGAAGAGTTTGTTGTACTTATCAGATAATTTTGTGAACCTTTTGAAACATTTAAAATGAGTTTTTATGAGACTTTCATAACAGTATTCCGTGTATCTCTTTGATGTGGAGAATTGGAGATTGCAGACTTAATGGTCTGAAAAATTACAACATATTTATTTACATTGAACTGATGATAGATTTCAGGTCGTTTTTCCTATCAAAGATATCCTGATGACAGTTAATATTTTGGGGGAAGATTTTATGAGTTATAATATTACCTGGGTTACAATTTTCTTGAATTAAATAGAAAAGTCTCATGGGATTGTTTTAGGGAAAAGGATTCCACTTCAGTCTTCAGGTCTTGGGGGAAGCATCTTACTTCCTTTGTGGAATAAGAATTTCTATGCACACAATTTCTCCTGCTGGTTCCTCTGCTTGCACTTAATTCTCTCCATCTTGCATTCTGATTGAGTTATTGAGTTATTCTGTCGAGTTATTGAGACAACTGTGTTCCCCACTAGGTCATAAGCTCTCCTGGGGTGTTCAGGTATTCCCAAACCGGGTATGTAGTTGATCTGCAGTAAATTGTACTCAGTCAAGCCGTGTTCAATAGAAAAATGGATGATTTTGCTAGCCCTGCAAAGGCACTGCTTGGACCTGATACCCTCCAACTCTGATTAATGCCTCCCCAGCCTTCTGCTTTCTTCTCGCCGAGACATAGCATCTTCCAGTGGCTTCCTTATACCTCTCTACTGTTTGTCATTGCCATACACCGCAGAGTCTGGGGATTTGTAGCAGCTAAGCTCAGGCTTGGGAGATAACGTGTTCAACTTGACTGGCTCCCAAGGGATCTTGGTGAGGTCAGGGGGGACCACATGTGGATTTTTGGGTCTTTGATTTAGTGCAAAGCCAACTTTTAGAATCAGAGAGTGTGGGAGGAGGGGTTGTGGTCTAGAGGTCATCTTGTTTACTACTTTATTACTTGGGGTGCAGAGGAATGGATACCCAATGTAGTTAAGATGGACAGAGCTGCCCGGTGGAAAAGTGAGATCCCTGTCACTAGAGAGGCTGCAGCAGAAGTGGAATGGAAGTCCATCTGGTTATGACTGTTACAGGAAGCCTTAAGTCTTGGGACAAGGCAGTCTGAAGGGAGCACTGGAGCAGAAGACCTTAAAGGACTCCCTTTAGATTCTTATCTTGTCTAATTCAAGGGTGAGTGCAGTGTTTACAGATTATTCTTTGCTTTTGCTTTTCTTCTCTGTAAATGACAGTCCCTTCCTTGCCATTTTTTCCCCCATATGTTCCTCTTCTTCAGTCCACTGTCTTCTCATTTTTGCACTAAGCGCTTTCCTTCACTCCTTTCTGCTCTGTCTTGGTCTACATTTTTCTTCCTTTCTCTTCTTTCCTATATTTGACTTGTTAGTGAGCCCTTCAGTAGAGCCAGCACAGGGCTGTTCTGTTTGACTTCTTGTGATTGAAGGAAGGGATCTTGAGAAGAGGAGGAGTAAAGTGACTGGTGGAAATGAGGTCAGTGGGAGCCTCCTCACAGAACCTGGGACACTAGGTTCTCCAGAAATGCTTATGGAATGAATGAGTTTATAACATCCATTCACTTGGGCTAATATGATTTTACATTTGTATAATGGCCAGTAGGTTGTGTTTGGTCATTTCTGCAAAAATATCCTTTGAATTTTCTACCTGATTGGAGTGCTTATCTTTTAAAATGTGAAGATAAGTGAACAGCCCAGCAGTGATGTTGAATAAGTTAGGGTGATTGTGGGGTGCGGGTTGTTTGCAGTGTTAAATGGAGAGCCCAGATTTGGAATTCACCTCCCATGAGGTTATGGGTGCTGAGGAGCCACCGTAGGAGGCCTGGATTAATTCTATTTACAGGCCAAATGAGATTCCTGGAGAGTTTGCCAAGGTCAGCAGACTTCCCAGCATTCCTGCCACTGTTACTGTGGCTGGCCTAGGAGCATGGGACCAGGCCACAGGATTAGGGCAGGCTTGTTGACTCTCCGAAGTTTGTTTATGCAAATGAATTCGCGACTGATGCAAATGGCAGAGATGAAAGGCCTCTTTAGGTGGTCTCAGCCAGCATTCCACTGAATCCAAAGGCTCAGCACAGCCAATTTGCAGGGTCTCATCTGTTTCAATGTTCAGTACCAGGAAAGCTGACCTGTAAGTGCTGCCTCCCAAGAGTTCCGTTTTGAACTCTCAATACAGTACTACGTGGAAGACCTTCTGGGCACTGGCTTGAAATTCCCTTGCTGCGCTGTTTTGTCTTTCTCAGTTTTAGTATGTGTTGCATGGTGCCCGAAACGGTGAGACTGAAATGGATGTTTGAGAACACTGAGAATATGAAACATGCCGTCAAAACTGGCAGGGAAACGTGGCTTATCCTGACTCTGCTTGTGAGATGTGAGTTAGTTGTGGCAAGAGAGACTCGAGGGGTCATTGGTTTTAAAAGCACAAAATTGAAAAAGTACAGAACAAAACAAATAAGCAGCTTTTCAGATTTCTTCATAAGCATCAAGGCTGAAGTAGATTCAGTGTCTGGTCTTGAACCTGCAAAGACAGTAAAGCCTGTTTGAGTAGGGTCCATGCCTACCACGGAGCTGCGGGTCGTGCCCACAGACCCACTCAGCTCACGTAAAGGGATTTTTTTGGATATAGTCATTTTTTGTGGACTCCAGAGGTTGAAGATAAAGCTTCATGGTTCATGGAAAGGGATTGGGAACCAAGTTACATTTTGCTCAGTGGGCCATGGACTCTCGTTTTGATTCTGTTTCATGCATTTATTTTACAATTTATTACTGCAGTTCAACTGTATGCAGATACTTGTCTTCCTGGAGCTTGCAGTCCGGTAGGAAAAACAGAAAATAAATAAATAAATAAAAATTAAATGGTGACTTATGCGATAAAGAAAACAGAGAACAGTGATAGAGAATAGTGTGCCTGTGTGCAAATGTGCATGTATGTGTGTGTGTGCATATACATGTATGTGTGTGCATGTGTGTGTGAGAGCATGTGTGTGTGTGTGTGTGTGTGTGTGTGTGTGTGTGCATAGGTGGTGATGATGGATTAGGGGACCATTTCCTTTATGAGATAAAGAAAGGCCTCTCTCTGAAGAGGACACATTTCAGCCGAGATCTGAATGATAATGATTTTTCTGAGTCAAGAGTGAGGGGGAAAGGGCCGGGTGTGGTGGCTCACGCCTGTAATCCCAGCACTTTGGGAGGCCAAGGTGGACGGATCATCTGAGGTCAGGAGTTCAAGACCAACCTGGCCAACATGGTGAAACGCTGTCCCTACTAAAAATACAAAAATTAGCCGGGTGTGATGATGGGTGCCTATAAGGAGGCACAGGCAGGAGGCTGAGGCAGGAGAATTGCTTGAGCCCGGGAGGCACAGAAGTTGTGGTAAGTCGAGATAGTGCGACTGCACTCTAGCCTGGGCAACAGAGTAAGATTCTGTTTCAAAAAAAAAAAAAGGGAAGGGGAAAGGATGGCCTGGCAATAGGCCAGTCCATTGGCAGGTACCCAAGCAGCTCTACCAAGAGACCCAGAGAAGACTAGGACAATTTGCCCTTGGGTCCAGTTGACCTTCAAAGAGAGGTTTTCACATCAGACCCAATAGGAGCAGAAGTTTGTTGATTCCCAGCATAAAATAAATTACTGAGTAAATGTCAAATTATAATTAACAATCAATGTGTATGATAAACATATTCCTCATTCAGACAAGTCTTAATGGCCAGATTTAGGGCTGCTTGGAGACTTGGTTTGGAATGCCAAAATATTGCTGCTGTGGACCTCCTCTGTGTTGATCCTTTTGCCCTAGGAGGGCCAAGAAATCTCCTTTCCTCCCTGCCTGCCTGCCTGCCTGCCTCCCCCCTCCCTCCTTCATTCCTTCCTTCCTTCATCTTTTCAGTTCAGCAGTATCAGCCAAGGGCAGATCAGTGAGTAAACCTTTCTTCTATTGGAATCAATTTTGTTCAGTGAAAGCTTTTTATATGAAGTCTGGCAAGTGTATATTTTAAAAGTTCTCTTCTGTTTAAGAAACCAAATTTTCATCAAACCTGAACTCAGCTGGAAAGATGAGTAGATTTTATTATTATGCCATGCAAGTAGATTCCAGTCATTCTCTAGGCTTTGTCAGATGTTTTAAACTAAAAAAATTACAGATGGAATAATTTTTGTGAACCTTACACTGAATCATCAGAGGCCTTATGTATTGATGGAGAGAGCCTCCTCCACCTGGAGGAGGAGAGAACATGTGGACCAGATGTTCCTGAAGGACCTTACACATCTGGAACTTTGAGGATTCCCTGTATTAGGTACTTTTATGGAAGTTTCATGAGCCTTTTGTCTACATTTTAAAGATGGTGACTATTTTTTAGGAATAGCTAGATGATCAGGGAAGTTGCTTTCTGAGGCTTTGCCGTGAGGCATCAGTAACTTTGCTGTGCCAAAGTGATCTTCATGGGTTACTGTGAGAGGAACCCAAAGAAGAGCTTTGATGATTCTTACACCGAACACTTACGGGTCCTACAGTCTTTGTGGTTGTAGTTTTCTTGGGTGGCAGGGCTGATGCCCGGTGGTGGCACAATTCACTCTGGAGTGCATTCAGAGCCATCGAAGGACATGCTGCCGTAAGTAAATCATTGTTGCTGAGGAAGGGCAGATTGTTTACAAACACCCAGATTCCGGATATGAAGTGTTTAATCTGCAACACTATTGAAAAGAATTATCTAAAATGATGATTAATTAAAACAACTCAGATGTTTCTTGACACTTAGAAGCGCACATGATTAGGTAAGGTGGGACTTACAAAAAGCTTAAAGGCTTAAACTGTTCAAGCTACCAACCACATTGTGAGGAGCAGCGTTCTGGCTCTTCAGTTCAGAATGTTTAGTAGCCCAAGGTCTGCTCCTCAAGGACTGTAGTCTGTTGCTAAAATGGCATGCCGCTTCCATGGGATATCTTCCCATTGAACTTTGGATTATTTGAGGCCGAACTGCTTGGTCCCTGTCTCTGTTCCTGCGTCTGTCTGCCTGCTCCTTCTGCCCATTTTCCTCTCTTCTGTCCTTTCTGTCTGTCTGCTTCTCCAACATTCATTCCTGTCTCTGGATGTCATTCTGTCCTCAGCTGGAGCCTACGAAGTGCTCACTCTCTACTTCCTCTCCTTCTGACCTCTGGCTGTCTTCTCTCAATGGCCGAAGGGAAAGCTCTCTCTCATTTCCACAGATAGCCTTACCACAGAGCTGTCAAACATTTTCTTTGCCAGCACTCCTTTGCACAGCTGAGTGGTCCTTTGCAATGTTTGCCCTGCAGGTCTGCCCTGCCAGTGCCTTCCTCAGGCATCCACCCTTCCACTCTCCCCTTCCAAACCCAACAATGCTGTTTACTCTCCCTGGGCTGCCAATGTAAATCCACATTGAAAGGTGTTCATTTGATTTGGCAGAAAACGTGTTATTTATGTTAGGCCTGTGCACTTGTTTGCGGTTGAGCCTTTGACATGTAGTCTTTGGCAAGCCCAGGTTGCGACACACAGCACTGCTGCAAACTGCTTGGACGTGACAGTATTGTGGGTTTTTTCCCCCTCTGGAAATGTAAAGTCTCTCTAAATGTAAAGATTCCCTCTCCTTTTGTTGTACATTAAAGGATGGTCTCGCTTCCTGAATAGCCCACTACATATAGGTGGGGGTGATGTAACCCAGTTGGGCAAGTGGGGGCCTAGAACCTAACGTTGAGTACATGGAGAAGGTGGCTACTAATTCTATATAACATGTTTTGTACAGTAAAACCTTAATTCTAGAATAAAAGTATGTGAATTAGATCGAAACATAAAATTCTTGATATTTGGCCATTTTTGACTTAACAAAACTGGCCATTTCATGTGATTCAACCTAGTAGTACTGAATGACTAGAAGGCAGGGTGGACGTTGTTTACAATAACTCTTTGCTTTCTATTTCATTGATTCATTTATTCAAGGCACATCTATTGATCATATTTTCTATGTTGAACTTTTTAGTAGGTTTTGGGATTACAAAGAGAAATCAAGTTTTTTTCCTGCCCTCTACCCAGGAAGACCAGCACTCAGCCAACTCCAAAATATGTCATGTGTTTCAAGAAGGGCCTCTCGGGGAGTGCTGAGGGCAGGGTAGGGTGACCAGCTATCCTGGTTTGCCCAGAACTTTCTCACTTTTAATACTGAAAGTCCTGGGCACTAAAAGAACTGGGATCAGTTCACACTAAGGGATGGGGACATTTATGGCTTTTTGCAAAACTAACAACTCTGTGACCTGAAATGAAGCCCATTCCTCCACCTTGGAAGAGGCATGAAGTACATCAGCAGTATAAAAAGTCTGTGAAGCCTCAGAGTGGAGAAAACTGTTTAATATGTTTAACCAGAATTTCTCTAACTTATTTCATCTTGGAACATTTTTTGTGCTTAACATCCTGCAAACATCTTTGGGTCCTCCCCTTTTTGTCGTTTGGGGAAAAATTTCATCATTCTCTATCCTAAAGTGCCCATTATTACCTTATATTATTAGCCTTATCCATGATTTGGGCAACAATTAGTATTAAAATAGCCCATCACAAGAGAATCTAATAATAATGTAATTTTAAAAGGTTTTCAGAAGGTTGCTAATGTGCTGTGAAGGGTTATGAGTTACCATAAGGCTGTATTTTTCTGACACACACAGAACCAGGCTGGTTGCTCACTCTTTCTGCAAGTGCATTTTTTGCACCAAAGGCTGAAGCAAGTTGTTATGGAAACGGAAACAGTCTCTCCATCTGAGAGCAGCACCTTGCTAATAATTAGAGAGCATGGCTGAGCAAACTTTAGTGGAGATGATTAATCTTTGCAAAGCACAGGTACATCTAAAAGATTGAACAGGTGTTGTTTAACTTTTGCACTTTCTAGCCCCAGAAAATTGTAATTTAGAAAGAGCTGAGGAAGCACAGGCTTTGAGTCTTATTTTACAAAAGAAAGTCATCCTTTAATATAACAGTAATTGGCTAATTTAAAATTTTAAAGTACTCTTCTAAGCTTATAGAGTGTCAACATGGTTTGTAAACCCTGTGAGCTTGTTAAAATTCAGATTCCTGGGCCTCTCCCTGGACTCACTGAGTCAGAATACCTGGTGGATGCTTTTGGAATTTGATTGCTTAACAAACTGTCCAGATGCATTTGACGCTAGTTCATTGGATCTGGCCTTTGCTCTAGGTTAGGTATCAGTAAACTTTTCCTGTAAAATAATAGATAATGAATCGTTTAGGCTTTGCAACTCTACATCTTTGTAGCATGAAAGCAGCCAGAGACAATACATAAAGGCAGGGGCATGCCTGTGTTCCAGTAAAACTTCACGTACAAAAACAGGCAATTGTGGGAAACTATGGCCAAATGGAGGAAGTTGGCCGTAGTTTGCTGACCCCTGCTATAGGATGTGCTAAGTGCTGCACAATTGTTGAGACTTAAATTTTCACAAATTTGTGTTAAAAGCCAACCACCCATGCAGAATCCCCATTCAGTCCTACCCGAAGACAGACAAAAAGAGAAGATGCCTTTGCTGGGGAGAGGAGACAGGTTTGAACGATTTGATGGCAAATTTGGGATCTTCTTGCCACCTTTCTCAATTTTGGATGAGGTGATTTCTTGGTTTGGGGGTTGTTACAAAAATGGAATGATGAACTTGATTTTGAAGAAAAATCTCAGGTTTTTCTGAAAAGAGGAGATGGACATTTGATAGTGGCGGTGTTGGAGGAGGCATTGGTTTTCGAGATACTGTTTCCCTTCTTGGTTTCTGCCCTATTCGCTGCTATAGGCCCTTTTGGTTGAGCTTCTGCTGTGTCTTGGGATGGGGGCACTGAAGTGAGGAATCCCAGCCCCATCTGTACAGTTGGATTTGTACCTATGCCCTGACTTCCCAGGACACTGAAACTCTTCTTTGAGAGTCTAGACAATTCAATGACTTAAGGATTCCTTGCCATTTTCAAGTGCCACCGTAGGACAGACTGTGTCACACACATTGTAGCTGGGTTTTCAATGCTTTTAAAATGCTTTTGAAGTGAAAGGGGGCCTCATTGTGTAAGTGTTCACAGTTGGCGTTACCAAATGGACTCGTAGGGGCCACAGAAGAAGTTTCCTGTGACCCTCTGAAGGTTTGCTGAGAAATCAATTCTCAAGAGGCAGGTTAATTGGAGAAAGAGCATACACATTGATTTAATCATTGTTTTATGTCATACAGGAGCCCTTAGAATGAAGACCCAGTCCCCAGTGGGGTGCAGAAGCTGATATACCATCTTGGGGTTACAGAAAGAATAGGGTCTTGGCAAAACAGGTCGTTGGAGGGGGAGAAGAGGAATTTTGTTGTGGTGCAGTAAATGATTACTAGGGAGAAGTCAATGGACTTGAAGAGCATACAGTGTCTGGGACAAAGTCTTTTGGGCCCACAGAGTGGACAGTTGTTTGATGTAAAAGTCTGTCCAGGTGTGTTGGCAGACTTTAGTCTTCCTTCCTGAGATATGGGTTCAGTTAATGAAAGCTCAGGGAAGGGACCGGAGGGAATTGTTTTCTCCTTCGGTATATCCAGACTTTAGGCCAACAAGGAACTTCAGAGAATACTATGCATTGCCTGACTCTGGAGCTCCTTTTCAGTTCAGCATGCACAAAGCACTGTATTTTGGGGTGTCAGTTTCTGAGCCCCAACACACATTTTCATGTTTTATTGTGTTACTGGCTGTGGAGTTCATTTGTCCTCAGTGCGTACATCCAACCAGATTATTGGCTTTTCTTCTTTGCTTGCTCCAGGATTCTGTTTTTCCAAATGGTTTGCTTAGTTTCAAATTTCCCTTTTATGTGTTTGAGGAAGGAACAGTTCTCCTGGACCACAGCCATGAATGCCCGAACTCATTCTGCCTTCGATGTATTTCTTTTCACGTCCTCGAAACTTTTCTTTTTGTGTGGCAGCAATTCCTTGCTATTACCTTATTTTCTGATTTCTTTTGAAGGGATAATGATGGTGGCCAATTTGTACATTTTATAATGTTTTAATTCATGTATGCTCCTACTGAAGCTGATGCTGGAGACAAAGGGTATGCACACCTGATTTGTTCTGGTTCAGCCTTACAATCTGTTTCCCATATGAGTCTGTGTACTGTGGGGTCAGTAACTTGTGTAGCTTTTTGATACCTTTGTCACCTCACTGTTATCAATACAAAAACATTTTCTTTTGACATATTTATATCCAGTTTAAAAACTACCCTATATTTATTCATTGCCAGGTGGTTTAAAGCCTTCCCTTGTTGGTTTTTATTTAAACCTTGGCTTTTAGCAGTCCATGGATTTTGCCTAACCTGCCCCCAGGAAGTGTTACTTTCTCTTTTGATTGGGGTTGGGGGAATGCTCTGGAGGTGTTGGTGGTGATGATTTCAGGCAGCCCCAGTGTGAGATTAGGGAGCTGGAGTCAAAAGTTAGAAGGGCCTGGGTTTCCAATATAGCCTCAGACATCCTGGCTGGGTGACCCAGAGCCTGAGGCTCCTTCTCTGCAACTTGGGGATGATAGTAGTTTACTGGGAGGCAGTTGTATCAAATATGTGTGAAATGTTGAGCTTATGCTTTCCGAAGAGTGAGTCCTCCATAAATGGTAGCTGTTAACATGATGCCAAAGAAAAGGTGGGTAAATCCATTGTATCTGCTCCACAGTGTGAGTCCCGTCCTACAAATTCCACCTCTCCCATCTCCTTAAGCATAAATACCATCTATCTAACTATGCTAGTTCTCACGAGCCCAGGCTATTTTTGACCTAAAATGCTGTGACTCGTTACGATTTCAGCCTTCAAATTCAGGTTTTTTAATCTGTGGCTCTTTATTTTCAGTCTTGGACCAACATTATTTTACAAGAAGAATTTGGCAGGACATGTTCAGTTTCCTCTGTTTCCCTCCTAGTAACAAAAATGGTAGGTGGAACAGTCACATTTCAGGACTAGGTTGCTTCCCGTCCAGGAGGGGTTTTATCCCTTAAAAAGCCAACTCCTCCTGCTTTTTTTTAATGGAGTAGTTTACTTTGGAAGACTATTGGCTTTGGTGAATTATCCTGCCCTCACACTTGATCCTGCTGTTATAAAGCTTCCTTATGGGTTTCATTTTTAGGAAACGTCTTTACTTCTTTAGTGAAAACCATCATATATGGGGATGATGCTATTTCAAAAGTTGATCAAGGGCCTGAGACAAATGCTGTGTGATGGCTGCGGAGTGCTCTACTTCACGCTCTTCTGACTGCTGCTGAGGCGACATTTTCTTAATTTCACTGGTTTCTGTGTGGTTGGATTCCTACATCTTTGTCCCCTATATTTATCTTTAACCTCAAGTGAATGTTGCTGCTTTTGTAGTTTATGAGCAATGTACATTCTCCAATGCCAGCTCTGTGAAATCAGTAGAAAATGAGGTAAGGATTTTTTTTTTAAAAAAAGGATTACCTTATTCAAAAATATTACCTTATTTCCACGGATCTGTCATCTGTTTCCATGGAAATAGAATTAGGAGATGGTTTCTGACGATCATTTTCAAGGCTGGCTTCTGATCCCCACTCCAGTTTCCATAGAGATGGAAGCAAAACTAGCAGAAGACAAGGTAAAAAGGAGTCCATAAAGTAGTGAGCTGGAGAGCTGCCCTGCAGAGGAGAGCTGTCCAGATCCTTCTCTGGAGGCTACTGTGTGGTCAGTTTGGTCATGAACCCTCAGTGATGCTAAGACTTGCTGAAAGCTCTGGGGTTAACACTCAGCAAATGCCCTTTGCCCTAAGACGAGAAGCTCTGCTGTTCTCCACCCTTCTTTTTGTCTTTTAGACTTGGCATCAGATACAGCTTCAGCCTTCCTGGACACCTACCCTGGCCTCCTTTCTGGAGTTGTCTCCAAGGCAGTTGAGACAATCAGGTATTGATTGCCTAGCAGTTTTGGTAACTCTGGTCTCCCAAGGTGGACAGGAAGAGAGGAGCCAGCTTTTTCCTACCTAGGGAGCCAGCCTCCCTGAGTCCCCACACTGGCAGGAACCTTCAGATTTTCTGTCTGCTTTGGTAAGCAGACACATGAAGAAAAAGGCGAGGTTGAGTGGCAGCATCACCAACTGAACTGTGCTTTGCTGTTTCTGAAGGCTGTCTTGGTTGTTTGCCTGGAAATTATGAAGTTGGCTTTATGCTTTTACTTAAATCCAGCCAGTCTGCATCTTTAACAGAACCGTTGGTCATATGCCGACTAATTGATACCATTAACAGAAATAATGTGTCAAAATAAAAACTGATGTCCTTTGAAGAAAACAGTTTTAAAATAAATAAGGATGAAATGGGATGGGTGAGTGGGACTTTGTGCCTTTGGATCCAGGGCATTTAGTTCTGGGCTACAGAGGGGCAGAGTCTGGGACACAGACAGGTGAGGCCGCCTAGTGAGGGGTTGGTTTCCAGATCTCTGGAAAGCCTCTGTTTGGAAGGCACTGTAGGTGACAGCCTTGAAGCTGCATTTGCATAGCAAACATGTTTCTTTAAATTTAGCATCTATATTGATTTGAGTTGGTGGCTGATGGTACCCAGCACCGCCTCTTCCTACACTGTCAACCTTTTTGGGAGGGGAGGGGTTAGCAGTGGCTTGAAGCTCTACCTTGAGAGGCTGTACACTCCTGAGAAGGTCCCGTGACCCTCATCAGAGGCCCAGCACCTTTTTGATTTTGAAAGAGGAAAGAAGGGAAAGAGAAACGGTCATGATGTCACTGAAGATTAAAGTGTTTGACTCAAAGTAGGAATGCGACTGCTTGCATCGTCTGTCAGTACCTCAGAAGTTGCCTGTGGATTACTGACATGCTGGAAGATTTGGAAGGCTGGGCCTTTGGGCAGCCTTGCTTTCTTCTGGCTCTCCCAGAAGAAGCTCCTTCCACAGAAACTCTGTTGCTACTCTTGGGGAACCTTTCTCCCATGACCCAGCTAGATTCTTGGGTCTGTAGGTGTTTTTGGCTGAGATGTTCTAAGGCACCCATCTATGCTGTCATGCCTCCTGCCCAATGGTGGAGAAAACACATATTGGAGGAATTTTCCTGGGATCCTCTGCTATGAACTGAATGCTTATGTTCCCTCAAAATTAATATATTGAAGCTTAATTCATATTTATATGTTGAAACCAAATTTGTATTCTTATGTTGAAGCCTAATCCTCAGTGTGATGGTAATTGGAGATGAGGCCTTTGGGAGTTAATTAGGTCAGGAAGGTGGGGCCTTCATGGTGGGATGAGTGCCCTTATAAGAAGGGAGATCTGTGAGGACACAGTGAGAAGGTGGCTGTCTGCAAACCCGGAAGTGAGCCCTTACCAGGAACAGAATTGACCAGAAGCTTGATCTTGGACTCTGAGCTTCCAGAATGGAGAAATGCATGTCTGTTTTTAAGCCACCTAGTCTATGGTATTTTGTTACGGCAGTAAGAACTGACTAAGACAGCTCCCAGAATTCTTCAGCAGAGTCTGTGGGTTGAACCCCTTTATGACCAGGGCTGTCAGTATCCATGCCTTGGAATTTCTCAGCATTAGTTTCTGCGAAGGTTTCTTTTCTTCTTCTTCTTCTTCTTTTTTTTAATTTTTGCATTGTATGTCTCAGCTAATGTTCTTTTTTTGGGTTTCTTTTGTCCTTTGCCTTTTTTGTTAAACCTTATTTGGGAAGAAAAGTAAAATCTTCCAGAAATGTGAGCGTAACATGATGAATGACCTCAGCTTGATGTAGTGACTCTACATTTCTGAAACCCTTGCCTAACAGTGCCAGGAAGTGAGTGAAGTACATGAGACTCTGAGCTGACCAGGTGGGGACCACACTCAGGCCCATCTGCTGTGCACTTGCTTTGTGCCATGTGTGATGCCAGGTGTATGACCTTGCTCAGTCCTCACGACAGCCCAAGGAGACAGACCTAGAGTGGGCACACAAAAAAGATCTGTTGACTGAGTGAATGAGTGTTACCATCTGTGTTTCACAGACGGGAATCTGAGGCTCATGATTGATGTCGGCCAGACCCTGTGAACCCCAAAACCCATACCCAATGTCACTAAGATACATGAACCTCCTGCTGAAGTTAAAGTCCTACCTGAACTGCCCTTAGTCCAAGGAGGCCCAGGCCACAGAGCTGGAATTAGTCAGTTCTCCCAGCTGCCAGCCAGTGCCCCCAGCCCCAATCATGGTTAGTAGCTATATATGTAGTTTCTGTCTTGTCTTCCTTGGAGGCCCAGGTCATATGTTGCTTCTTCTTCTGAGTCTTTTAAGGACCATACCCGTCTCCTGCCCTAACAGGCCTGGCTGCCTCCTGCTGATGTCCTGGGATGTACTTGGTCAGTGACCCTAGAGTTGGGCATCTTGCATGCACTAAGCCTGTACTTGTCTGCTCAATCTTCTGCCCTGGGCAGCTCTTGTGGGTAAGGGCTGTGTCTTCCTCTCTGTATCCAGCAGGTGCTCAATAAACATTTGCAGAAGGAGGCTACCTGATAGATGCTAACTTTCAGTAGATATTCTGAGCTGGTAGACCATCTCATTGCCCTCGTCATGATGAATAACAAAGGCTTCTTAGGGTTCCTGCTCCCCCCCATAAATAACGGGACTCTTCCCTTTTCTCTGTGACTGGTGGATGGTTCTAACCTGAGTGGAAACAGCTGACACTAACAGTATTCACCCTTCACTTACTATGAAAAAGGGTTTAGTTGCAGGGTCATTAATCAAGCTGTCAGGTAGAACATGAAGGTCTTATTTATTATATAAGGAGGTACTTTATAAAGAAATTGAGCTATGGTGATGAATAGATATTGGACACCAATTATGTTGCTGCTATTAATCAAGATGCTCATATTTAGCAGTAACAACAAATGTGAGTAAATAAACTTCCCCAAGGATGAATTGTACCATTCAGTGATTAACCTCTCATTAAGAACATTGGCTACTTACAAATTAGATGTGTAGAAAAGTTAGCAATATCCTGCATTCAGGCAATAGTTATAGGTAGGCATAACATAAGGAGGCATTACTAATTATTTTCAATTAATTCCAAAGATATTCTTGGGTTTAAAATGTATGTGCCTATTAAAACCTGTCCTAATGTAGATCCCCATTAGACAATTTAAAGATTTTTTTTTTCCTAAGAGCTCTGAGAAAAGAAAAAGAGTTATGTGACTTGCTTCATTTTCACAGCTGACAGGGGCAGAATAAGGATTTGAGCCCATCACCTATACTTCAAATTTTTTTTGAGGTGCTTTCACATAAATTATTTCATTTGCTTTTAAAAATTTATTTATTTTATTATACTTTAAGTTCTGGGGTACATGTGCAGAATGTGCAGGTTTGTTGCATAGGTATACATGTGCCATGAGGGTTTGCTGCATCCACCACTCTGTCACCTACATTAGGTATTTCTCCTAATGCTATCCCTCCCCTAACGCCCCACCTGCTGACAGGCCCTGGTGTATGATGTTCATCTCCCTGTGTCCATGTGTTCTCATTGTTCAACACCCACTTACTTTTTAAACAATTCTTGTGAGCTGGCCCAGGCTGCACATGCTTCTTATTGAAGAAGTCATGGGTCACTTGTTGATAAAGGCTTTGGAGTTGATTCCCTGTTTTGGTCCAGTTTTCTTGTGATAGGACCCCCTCATGGCATGATTGTAGGGGAGAAAGGAA
Organism: Sapajus apella; assembly: GCF_009761245.1. Taxonomy (NCBI): domain Eukaryota; kingdom Metazoa; phylum Chordata; class Mammalia; order Primates; family Cebidae; genus Sapajus; species Sapajus apella. The sequence continues at coordinate 5,628,636 of NW_022436963.1, forward strand.
ACCATGGGTGTCCTGGGAGGGCCTGACACATAATAAGCTGTCAGAACACATGAGCTGTTTTAAAAATTGTATTCATAATGGTTTGAAGCAAATACCTAAATTTGGAAGCTGATTTTGATATCTTTAATAATCTGGTGGGCTTGAAATGTCGATAAATATACCCTTCTGGAAATGTATTTACAGGCAACAATATTTATCAAAGTTAGGTTTAGATTGCCCCAGAGCTGAAGTTATAAAGTAATTTTAATGCAAATGCTTGTGTTTTCTTTGCTTGGACTCGTGAAAAATGATGGTGTTTTGGGTAAGCCACTTAGCAGTACAACCTTGTCCAGTACTTACAGAGAACTCATCAGCATTCTGTAATCCCGTCAGAATGGAAAAATCTTTTTGCTTTAAATGAGATTTTGCTTGATTGGTATTTTTATTTTGGAAATCCAATTTTAGCTTTTTGTCTCACTTGATAATGAGTTTTTTGATAAATGCCGTCACCCTTTATTGTAAGCATAAATAAGAGGTAACAAATGGCTTTCTGCAGTGTGATACTGTAATAAATAAAATCAGATGCTAGGAGTCCACTCATCACTGGCATAAATAAATGCATTCCTTCTTTTTGGGCAGACGGGAAGGGGATGTTGATTCTAAGTTTATAGAACTTTCATTTCCATTCCTTTGAAAAATCCAACAAATGGCTTTCTTTTCACATCTAATATTTCTTCTGTGGATGGAAACTGTAGTCTGAAACAAATGTTACTACGTTATTGGATTTAGAGTGGCAATGTAAGATAACTCTACCAGTTAATTTGGTTGGGTTTTACTTTGCTGTGGCTGAGTGCTCCACACTTGCTGTGGTTGGTGGTTGGGAAAGTGGGCCCTGGGCAATTACTTCCTTGCTGTGGATTTCCACTGGGATGGCAGAAACTGCTTATCATGCCACAGGCTGGAAAATAAATCCTGGAAGTGCCGTATAGCTCAAGTGACAATTTGAAAATAACAATCAGAGCCATGAATAGAAGCCGATGCACAAATTCAGTTAACAAGCAGAGGAACTAATCTATCGGGCTTTGGGTGGAAAGCCTATTTCTGAGTTTATTTCACAGCACATTATGACAACGTTTCTTTAAATCACAACTCATCCCCATGTAAAAGATACAATCTACATATTCTTGTGGGAAATAGAGACAAAGCTTTGCTGTATTTGTCTTCTCTGAAGTTGACCTCGTTTCCCCCCAAAATATTTTTCATGCTGTGAAATGTAATTTATCTGACCCCAACAAAATTGGAATAAAAACTATCACAATTACCAGTGTGTAAGAAAGTAGAATTGAGTTTGGGAGAATCAGGGCATAAAGAAAACATATAAAAATATGTGCTATTCAGAAAACATATTGAAAGAAATGCAGAGAGACTTGGAAATTCCATAGCAGTTTGCACTTATTTCTGGTTGATAGGGTTTTAGCATTTGGAGTGGTAGGCGGCTGTGGGTTTGTGGTGGTCTGCCCCCTTGCAGGCTGACAGGAAACCGGGGCCTGTGAAGAAGAGGTGACCTGTTTAGTGTCACATAGCTGATTGGTGTCAGGGTTAGATCTGAACCCTGGTCCATATACTTGGGTGCTTTCTGCCAATGTGCCTTATTCCTCTCTAAAACTTTTACTTTCAGGAAGTCCATAGATTTAAAAAAAAATCTGTGTATTGTGTTCTCTCAATTTCTAGGTTCACATTTGCCTGAGTTTAAGAAGAGCCAGGCCAGGTGAGGTGGCTCAAACCTGTAATCCCAGCACTTTGGGAGGCCAAGGCGGACGGATCACCTGCGGTCAGTAGTTTGAGACCAGTCTGGCCATCACGGTGAAACCCTGTCTCTACTAATTATGCAAAAATTAGCCAGACACGATGGTGCGCCCCTGTAATGCCAGCAACATGGGAGGTTGAGGCAGGAGAATCACTTGAACCTGGTAGGGGCGGAGGTTGCAGTGAGCTGAGATCGTGCTATTGCACTGCAGCCTTGGCAACAAAACCAAAACTTTTTCTAAAAAAAAAAAAAAAAAAAAAAAAAAAAGAGCCTTACTTCCTTTCATTTGAAGGAAAGTGGAATTGCCTTGACTGTGGAATCAAAAAGCAGGAATCACCTGCTTTTTCTTCTAGGGCATGCATTCCTATGCATTTGTGATGGTCTTTTTTCAATGAGACACAGCTGTCCCAGGTCAAGCTTGAAGGCAGGGTAATTGTCATGTTGTTTTCTATCTCTTTGAGCGCAGGAAATAAGTGCTCTTACAGATCTGGGAAAACAGAGTTATCAGAGATTCAGGTTGATTGGGGGAAGCTGGAGCCCTAGAGGTTCTGTCTGAACATTTGGTGCACACTTGACAAACAAACACTTCAGGGTGTGCGCTGCCTCTGGTCATTGCTGCAGCCCCAGACTACAGGTAGGCAATGTTTATATAATTGAGCGAATAGTAGCCACTTCCTATATTTGTTCACTTAGCTCTGTGCTAAGGCCTTAAGCCCTCCCCTTTTCCCCCATCACCAATTTTAGAGGCATAGAAATGAAGTCTTAGAGAGCTTGGGTCACTTGCACAAGATCATGAGCTTAGAGTCCTGGAGTCTGGGTTTGAACCCAGGCTGTGCTTAGCAGTGGCTATAGGAGAAAAGGACATTTGTCTCCCCCGACTCCAGAGCACACATAGGCCTTAGTGCAGCCCCTACCTCATGTTTCCGTTGCCTTCATGGCTGGTTGACATGTGAAATGGGCCATCCCATAGGGAAGCACTTAATGGTTTATGTGGGTTATTATCATACTTGATGTCATTGAATTCATTTGGGGACATGAGCTTCTGAATTCTCATCTCTTCTTGGTTCGCATTTCTTTGTTTTTTTCTTTGATTCGAGTAGTGAATGTGGGTGAAATGGAGGGCATTTTCCTTTGGAACTGAAATTCTGGAGTTTTCTGGAGCGAACAGTGAAATGTTGCAGTGTTTATCTCTGTCAGAAACATTCTGAGGTGAGAGCCCCAGCCATTTCTGGTAGTAGCAAGGGAAATGACTTCTCAGTGACCAGGGACTTAGGTTAGGTAGGGAAGCCCTCATGGGAGGATTCACTTGGCATTGTGACTACCCCAAGGACCTGAGTCAAAGGGCCTGTGTCTTAGAAGTGGGAGGGATTTGTGTATGCTTCCTGTAGGTTCTGTTCATAAATGTTGACATTCCTCTGTTAACAGGACAGTAATGAACCCATTGGTTAGAAGGTGAAGTAATGGAAAAATGTGTTTCAATATCTTAAGTTGTGATTGTTGTACTTTTCAGATTGCAGTTCTTCTAAATGGCTTACAGAAGTTTCCAAGCTCTGCTTTGCCCTGACACATAAGCTCTTTAAGGTACAAAAAGAAATACTTATGTCAGAATCGAATGTTTTTTTTTCTTTTTTCTGGCGAAGAGGAGTTCTTCACAAAAAGTTTTGGAGCAAAGAATTTTGAGAAATTCTACTTTAATTTTTTTCCCCAAGCATTTGCACATTTAAGGGCTCTTAGAAATCCTTAAAAAGAAACCTGCTTAATTTTACCCTGGCATTCCCCAAACTTATTTAAGATCCAAAATTTTAATGTGTCTGCAGCACACTTCTAGAATGGGGCTTTAGATTTTTAGAGTTCAGTAATATATCTACAGGTTAAATTATGTTTATTTATGAGCATATTATTTTATGGATTCAATACTAAATCCTGTAGACCAAGGTATCAACATACTTTTTCTTTAAAGGGCTAGATAGTAAATATTTGGGGCTCTGTAGGTCACAAGGTCTCTGTTGCAACTACCTGACTCTGCTGTTGTCCTGTGAAAGCAGCCATAGACAGTACTAAATGATGGACATGGCTGTGTTCTAATAAAACTTTGTTTACAAAAACAAGAAGCAGTTGGATTTGGTCATAGTTTGCCAGTCCTGTGTTAGACCTGATGACCTGGTCTGCTGATCACACTGCTGCATATTCCATGCTGTTCCCTCTGGTTGTAACAAACACCTCCTCCTTTGATTCAATAACCCCTACTCACCCTCCCTAACTTGCCTCAAGCATCCCTCCCTCAGAGGTCTTCTTGTATTCTAGGACAACATGTGGTTTGTTCTCCCATCCACCTCCAGGTCTCTAATGTGTCCTCTGTTCCAACCCTAAGCAACTGTGGTGCCATCTCTCCTTTTCTTCCTAGCCCTGGCACCAACTTTCAGCTCTTGGAGGGAAGAGAACTTGTTACTAGTCTGTATCTCCAGCCCTGAGGATGGGAATGAAGGTGAGGATGGTGTACCCAGCAAGTTGTAGGCACTCACTCTAAGCTTGGTGAATGAATATGATGTTGCAGTAACTTGATACAGTGTTTTGTTGTGTTGTGTTTGGATGAAATTTTAGAGTTAACAGTAAGTATAGCAGGAGGAAATGTTCTTTTCAAATATTAGGTATCCCCAATGACACAGATTGGTTGGGTGACTCTAGGGATAGATTCCACATCCTCCCAAGATATATGCTTCTCAGGTGAAGAAAGGAAGAAATGAAGCTGCTGTGCACTGTGGTAAATTATGCATGTAAAACAGAAAAGCTGAGTGAAAATGATAATTTAGGGGGCATTGGGGAAGTATTTGAAAGAGCTGAAGGCGTATTTTTCTCCTTCTTGCTTTATATATTAGAGATTAAATGATATAGACCTTTTTCTCTTTTCACCCAGGCCTTTAAAATATTTTTTCTGGTAATTTCTCTTCATACTACATGACTGCTCTAATTACATCTCTAGTTTTAAGATAATAGAACTGCATTTTTAATGTGCTCTCTGCTGTATCTGGATTTATGATATCTTTTCTTCCTTATGTCTTCTGAGAAAAAGCTTAACTGAGTTAACATTAAAATAAAGTAGGTGAATTAAAAGGGAATGAGCCTTTAAAATCTCTGATCCAACCCAAATGCTCACCAGTGGCAGGCTTCTCCATCTCTGAGGCCAAGACAGACTTGCTCCTGCCTTCCTCCCTGATGGGAAGCCCTGCTGAGCTCCAGGAGTGGGCATGACCCTGAGTTGGCCTAGTGAGGAGGGAAAGGAAAGACTGACCTGATGTTCCCAGAGGTCTGAATGCCATTCATCTACAAGAGACACTGTGACCACTTTTTCTGAGTCTGCTGCTGGGAATTGGATTATCTCTCAGCATTTTGGGCCCCTTCTGCTGCTGTCCCTGGGAGTACTGCAGGACATGGTGACTTTCAGAGTCCTGTAGGGAGAGCAGGTCCTATCTCGATGCCACTGCTGATGAATGGGGTGACCTTGGAAGAGTCACTTGACGTCTTGGTCTTCAGCCTCCAGATGGCTCTGTCTGTTTCTGGAGGGATTGATAGGCCTCCTGGGCTGTCTTAGATGTTAGCAAATAAAACTTCATATACTTGGTTGAATACCACCACGTCTGTCTCTTGCTTTGATCTTATAGGAACTGGGTAGACAGAAACTACAGAGATTTTAAAGACTTGACAATTGAAATAATTGAATACCACACTTGTATTATTAATTGTGTTAAAATACAGGCCCTTTCTTCAAGAAGGGCACATCTGAATAAAGGAAGTAGACACACAAACCCAGAACTGCAGGGTTGGGGGTGATGGGATCTATGAAGCACTGTGGGGTGTGGAGGAAGGCATCACTAGTTGTTCATCTGGAATGGGGCTGGAAGTCAGAAAGCGCTTCCCAGGTGAGGCCATGATTGACCAGGGCACCAGTCCACAACCTTTTTGGCACCAGGGACCAGTGTTGTGGAAGACAAGTTTTCCATGTATAGGAGGAATGCATGGATGGTTTCAGGATGAAACTGTTCCACCTCAGATCATCAGGCATTAGCTAGATTCTCATAAGGAATGCCCAAGCTGGATCCCTTGCATGCACAGTTCACAATAGGGTTTGTGCTCCTCTGAGAATCTAGTGCCACTGCTGCCACTGATGTGACAGACGTGGGGATCAGGTGGTAATGCACACTCACTTCTGCTGTGTGGCTTGGTTCCTAACAGACCACAGATCAGTAATGGACCACAATCCAGGGCCTGGGGGCCGCTGGACTATGGTGTTTAAGGATGACCGGATGTTTATCATAAATGGAGGGAGGGTGCCAGGCAGTCTGATCAAAGAGAGTTGAACTCGTGAATAACTGTCAGGTCCACAGAGAGAGCATCAGGGGGACAACAGGAGTATGTGCTCCCTCAACCAGCTGCTCAGAACACTCCAATCTAGCTGTGGAACATACGTACACAGAACACATTGTATAGACTGTTAAATGTAGGTCATGATTGTGCTTTTACCATCTTTTCTGTTGCAACTCACTGTTATCAGTTTAGAAAAGATGAACTGAAAAAAAATCGAGTAGCAGGAGAGGCTGTGCAGGAATTACCCTGTAGAGCATAGCACTGCTGAAGAGAGTTATGATCATTCAGCACCAAGGACAGTGACATGCAACCTATCCAGTGTCAGGACCTGGTAAATCCTTCCATGGTGGTTCATGGCTGCTGCATGTGGTAAGGAAGGGCGTTCTCAGCAGAGTTTGTGTTCATGATGTCCTCAGGACTGCACCCATGCCACGCTTGACCAGCCTAGGCCATGATGCCTCTTGACTGGTGGCCAAGTGCCTCAGAGTCCATGTATTCCTGTGGTAGACTACTTGGGGTTGGAATCTGACCATAGGGTTGCTCCTGCTGCTGGAGCAAATGGAAGGCCATATTTGCTGGGTTTCCTGCCAGAGAGTTGCTTCATGGCTAGAGTTTACTCTCAGCTTATTTACATAGGAGATATTTTAATCTTTTTCAGGTCAAAGATAATAAGCACAGGATCCCTTCTCTAATAGATCCGCAAACCCCAAACTTTCAAAATGGCTAGTATTTGTTTATCATTAGAATGGCATTAGTGGTGATATTAGCTGCCAAATTCTGTGGAATATAGAGCATCACTCATTTAGTGCTTGGCAGACCCCTCTGATAGCATTTGTGGTGTTTGTCCCAAGCAACTCAGGATAATGGATTCGGCCTTTGACTGACTTTGACAAGTTGATGGAATTTTCCTCACCTCACTCCTGCAATACATCCAGCCTGAGTCAAAAGTGAGGCCATGGCATCTAAGCCTCAGGCACAACTCTGCATATTTTATTGCAAGCATGAGCTAAACTAACCCCTGCTTGAGAGAAATGAGGGCTAAATTTTATTGAAGCAATTCGTGGACTTTGTGGTTATAAATCCTGATCTTTTCATTTCTACTTGGCCAGAGTGTTGACCAGGAAGCTTTTATGTAAGAACTTAGTTCCTAGCGGGACCCAGTGCAGGGAGTCATATTTCCTGGATAGTCATAGCTAGAAGGATTAAGAAGAGGCTTCCCATGAAACCAGCTCACTGATACTGTGTGTGGCATCTCCGATTGTGAAAGGGCTTGGGTGTTTAAAAAGATTTTTTTTTTGTATGACTATTTTAAAACAAATTCACTAGAGTTAATTGTGCTCCTGGGCCTTTATGGGTCTCTGCTGGGTTTGGGGTAATCAGGGCCAGGTTCCTGTCACACAGGGCCCTACTCATAGAAGGACCCACGTTTGGTTTAATGCTCTGCTGTCACTATCTTGAAATTCCTAATAATTTTTGAATAAGAGGCCCCACGTTCTCATTTTGCACTCAGTGCTGTAAATAATGTAGCCAGTTCTGTTCTTAATCTAATGTGGATAGAGAGTATGGCCAGAAGACAAGGACCCTGTATAAGTTTGAGGGTTTTGTGTGACTTCACAGAGGGTACCATGGTTTTTAATAGACATTCCATCCATTAATTAATGTGTATAAGTCTCCTCCATGGTAGATAGTCTTAAGACCATTTAGGGACAGGTGCAAAGTGAGCACAAAGGCAGTAAGTGGCCTTGTGGCTCTCCTGACAAGTCTTACTCTTTGGTATCCTGTCCTTCCCTGTCCTTTGAGATCTAGAAGCCAGGAGTAGGATGATGGGGTCATCACCATGTGGTACTAGTTGAATGTGCTGGGAGAGGTGGAACAGGCTGGCAGGCTGGGCCTCTCTGGATATAGGATTGGCAGATTGCCTAGCTTCAGGACGAAGTTATCTGGAGTCCTGAGAGTTTGGAGAGGTCTGCGGGAAGTCCCTTCCCACTCCATTGGGCACCATTCATCAGAGGCCAGGTCCCAGCAGTCAGATCCCACATGCAGGCCTGCCTTCCGCATCAGCTACAATTCAAACCTTTTGTGCCTTCACCTTAGATTATTTACAAAAGGATTTTTTCTTATATCATTAAAGTTAATGAGTACACATAATTTTCTACTTTTTGATTTTTTAAGTGTCACAACCCATCCTCATAAATGTGGTTTCCCCAGTTGTCTTAGACTATTTGGGCTGCTATAACAAAATGCCACAGACTGAGTAGCTTATAAACAACAGAAATTTATTTGTCCCAGTTTTGAAAGTCTGAGATCAAGGCACTTGGCAGATTTGGTGTCTGGTGAGGGCCTGTTTCCTAGTTCATTGATGGAGCTTCCTAGTTGTGTCCTCATACTGTGGAAGAATGAGCTAGTTCTTTGGGACCTGTTTTATAAGGGCACTGATTTTATTTCTGTGGGTAGAGCCCTCATTATCTAATCATCCTCCAAAGGCCCTACCTCCCAATACCATCACCTTGGGAGTAAGGAAATTGACATATGAATTTTGGGGGGGCACACAGACGTTTAGGCCATGCCACAGTATTCCTCACTGGAAGCAGGGTTATTAGAAAGTGTCGGCCGGGCGCGGTGGCTCAAGCCTGTAATCCCAGCACTTTGGGAGGCCGAGGCGGGTGGATCACAAGGTCGAGAGATCGAGACCATCCTGGTCAACATGGTGAAACCCCGTCTCTACTAAAAATACAAAAAAAAAAAAAAAATTAGCTGGGCATGGTGGTGCGTGCCTGTAATCCCAGCTACTCAGGAGGCTGAGGCAGGAGAATTGCCTGAACCCAGGAGGCGGAGGTTGCGGTGAGCCGAGATCGTGCCATTGCACTCCAGCCTGGGGAAAATGAGTGAAACTCCCCCTCCAAAAAAAAAAAAAAAAAAAAAAAAAAAGAAAGTGTCAGTGGCAGGTGAGGTGAGGTACCTGGAAAGGGTGAATGTTTCTTAAAACTGCTTTAGAAGGGAGAGATAATGGAAGAATACAAGTTTAGGACCTACTGATGGTGGCTAAAAGGTTATGCTCTAGGTGAGTAATGTCCTGCCCTGCCACCAGCACACACACCACTTTCCACCTTCCCCAAATTGAGAGTTTTCAAACCTCACATTATTGTACCTTTTATTTTTAGCCCCAGCTGAAATCTCTAAGCATGTCACTATCAGAGTTTCTGTCTAAAGAGACCTTTGAATGTGAATCTGAAAGTACTCCTCCTGTTATGCCTTCCCATCTCTTTCACAGTGACACCATTGGCAGTGAGCCATTTTGCTCAGAGAAAGCAAATCTCTTTTTGCAATCTCTCTTTGTAAGATTATAAGTAAAATGTTCTAGATACATTTTACAAGCATTAGTTGCAGCTGCAGAAGTGTTAAGATCCACTGGACGGAACACAGGGTTGGGGTCTGCAGAGCTGGATTCTAATTCTGACTCTCCTCTCTAGTGGCTATATGATCTTGGACTAAAGACTTAACCTCTTTGGGTCTCTGTCTTCTCATCTGTAAAATGGGGATGTCTGTCTGGAAACACAAAAAGAAAGAACCCCCCCCAATAACTGTCATAAAGATCAAATGGGATAATATCAGAACCTGCTATTATATGTGGTATGTAGTTGCTGCTTGATCAATGTAGGTGGATGCCAAAAAAAAAAAAATGCCCTTCTTGAGTTGGATTTGTTTTAATGAGTCACGATGAACCCACTCAAAGAAAGTTTTGAAGAACTCATATGAGGCCAAAACACCTTCCTGCTCTGGGGAAATGGAGGATAACCCTGAAGCTTAGATGCAGCAGCCTTTTCCATTCACTAAAAGAGAAGCAGAACTGGAGGGGCCTCTACAAGCAGGGACAATGCTCTGGGACAAACATGTAATCTTCAGTGACTTTTGTGATGGCAGATCACATCAGATTAATGATTTTAAAATGCGTATTTTTCTGCCTTCTGGCTGTATTTAATGTCCTAATGCCTTTTCTTTTAAAAGATCATCAACAGCATCATCATCATCATCATCATCACCCCCAATTTAGTGTTTTCAGTTTCATATCCATGCTGAGCAGTCCAAACCCTTAAATGGATTTGTAATCTAGTACCCAGGGAGTGCCTTAGAAGGCCATGGGCTGTTTTTTGTCTGTGTTTTCAAGTTGAACCAACCAAGTACATGGAAGTTGGTGACACGGTCTCTTCTCATGCTTGTGCCTAATGCTGGGGAGTGGCAAATTCAGCCTCCCTTGTGCACAGTTTGGCTTTGAAGAGCTGAGCTTAGTGTTAGGCAGGGCTGGGTTTGGGTGTCAGGGCCATACAATTGTGACAAGTTCTGTAACTTCTTCTGGCCTTTCCTTTCAGATATTTGGGAATAATGGCAGATAATGGTCCCTACGTCCACAGCACTGCTGTGAAGAGAGAATGTACACAGAACTCAGATTAAGCAGCCTGTAAAGGGCCCCATAAATGTTAGCTGTTGCTGTTGCTGATTATACTGCATAGCAACACCACTGTGTCTCCCTGAACTGGGAAGTGGGGGGTTCCGAGGATGCATTGGCATTGAGGTGGTTTGTTCGGAGGTTTGGGTTTATTTGAGACCTGCCAGCTGCCTTCTAGCACATTCATGGTCTCCCTGCAAGTTTTCTTTAGAATGTCTTGTGCCATCAATAATGAAAAAACCTGGGATGCAGTGCTTTTTTTTTTTCTTTTTAATTCCCTGTCAGTCAGCAGTGCCAAGTGAATCAAGAGTGGGTGGCCCTTCATCCTCCCACTTCCAGAAAGTTCTTTTAATGACTGCTTGGAGGTGGAGGAGAAGACTTTTATTTTTAACACAAGTGATGTGTTTTGACAGGAATATATCGCTGTGGAGAGTTTATGCTAAAGGGGAAGTGCTTGCAGTTACAAATGGAGCTTGTCTTTCCTTCTGCAAACAGGGCATTGATACTTGAGATTCACCATGCAACATGTAGGTAACAACATATACTTGAGGCAGGAATGGTGCGACATGCACAGTATTCTTTGGTAGAAACGTGGAAACCATAGCAGTAGCCAAACAGACTCTTAGGTTATTGAAAACTCAGACACCTAGGGAGAAGGTAGGAGTCCACAGAGGGCACATGCTTTAGAGGGTTGGAGCTTCAGGGTGCTGGGCAGATGACTCTTCTCTGAGTCTGTTTTTTCCCTGTAAAGCAAGGAATGAGCACAAGAGCCATGAAGCAGTCTCAACTCCCTACATGCTTTTCTCCTATTTGAGGTGTGTGTGTGTGTGTGTGTGTATTCACACCATACTGGCTGTAGAATGTTCTCTGGGGACAATTGATGCTGCCCTCCAGGTAATTCAACCCAAGAAATGGACCAGGGTAGTTGGTACTACAGTTGGTGCAAAGGAAAGCGACTTCAAATGGAGTAGGTATTATGGAGCTAGCAGAGCTGCTCACTCCTCAGGGAGAATCAGATCACGCAGGAGACCCATGACGGGAGGAAGAATTTAAGAATTATGACGGCAGTGAAATAATAATAACTGCAGCCCTATTAGACTGCACAGACTATCCTTCAAATGTCTTTTTCCCCCATTCCTGGGATGAGGAGGCGGTTCACAATTACAGTTTTTCAGCATGCAACCTTGGCCAGGCACTCTGCTAGGTGGTTCACATTGAATTCTCACAAGAACCCTTGGAGAAGGGAACTTTTGTGATCAAACCCCTTTTACAGGTGAAGGCGTAAGGCTCTAGTGGTGAAGTGACATTCCCCGGGTATGTGGTGAGTTGGAGCCTGTTTTCAGCCCAGGTGGTGGGACTTTATGTCCCTTGTCCTTAGAGTCCATGGCTATGGCTGTAGGGCGATTGAGGCTTCTCCAGTTGACCCAGCAGCAGAGTCATGCTGTGACCAATTACTCAGTGAGCAAAAGCTGGCAGAAGGACTTTTTGCTTATTTTCTTGCAAATTGCATGTTGTAGCCAGTTTCTTTTCCAGGGTTCAGTTTTTCTGGAATTAGCCAGGGCTTCTCCTCTGTCTCTGACAGTGGCATTGAATAACATAATAATAGTAAACCTTTGCATCCTAATTTCTAGGTCCTTGCTAAAATATTTTCAAACATTATCTCATTTAATCTTCATAACTGCCCTATTAAGCAGGTACTGTGATTATTCCTAGTTTCTAGATGAGTAAACAGAGTCACTTGCCTGAGGTCTTGGGATCAGTGGGTGGCTGTCTCACCTGGGCAGCCTGGGCAGCCTATCCCTACAGCTCTCACTGATGACCACTAGGCTGTGCCAGTCTCAGGAGGGACCCCCAGCCTGGATAAGCTTGTTGTAGGAAGAATATTCTCCTTTGAGGGTGAATTACAATGTATTGTTGCGAGTGTCAGCTCCATGGCCTGAGAGACCTAGATTCTAATTCATTTCCTTCACTTATGGACCGTGTGGCAGTGGGAAAGTCATTGCTTCTCTGTGGCTCAATGTCTTCACCTGCAAATGGGGAGAATGCTGTCTACTTCACTGGGATGTTGAGAGCTCAGGGTCTGACCCATAATTGGTTTTCAAACATGAAAACTGTCAGACAAATATTGCATGTTCCCAACCATATGTGGAAGCTAAAGAAAACTGAGCTCATGGAGGTAGAGAGTAGAGTGGTAGATCCTAGGGGGTGGGAAGAGTGTGTGAGTGGTGCTGGGGGGGGATAGAGAGAGGTTGGTTAATGGATACAAACATACCGTTAAAAGGAATATGTTCTAATATTAGGGGAGTAGGGTGACTATAGTTAACAACAATGTGTTGTTTATTTCAGAATAGCTAGAAGATAGGACTTGAAATGTTCCCAACACATAGAAATAATAACTACATAAGATAATGGATAACTCGAATATCCTGACTTGATCCTTACACATTGTATGCATGGAACAAAATATCACGTGTATCCCATAAAATGTATATATATGATACATAAATTAAAAATAGTAAAAAAAAAAATTAATTGAGAAGCTGGGACATGATGATGGGACCATTTCCAAATGGCCAAAGTCAGAGACTAGCCTCACTTCTCCCTCCTGCCTGTCTCCCACCTCCTTATCTTTCTAAAATTCTCTCTGGACTCTTCCTCCTGGCTGTTCCTTCCATTCCTCTTGATTGCCACGTGGATGGGGCTTGTCTTAGTCTGGCTCAGCTGCTATAACAAAATACCTGAGACACTGGGTATTACAAAGAACAGAAATTTATTTTCTCATAGTTCTGGAGGCTGGGAAGTCCCAGATTAAGGCACTGACAGATTTCATTTTTGGTGAAGACACGTTCCTCATAGATGGTGCTGTCTAGGTGTCCTCACATGGTGGAAATGTGGAAGAGAGTGAACCCACTTACTCAATGTAGAAGAGAGTGAACTCACTCACTCAAGCCCTTTTATAAGGGCTCTCATTTCATCCTATGAAGACAAAGCCCTCATGATTCAATCACCTCCTAAAGTGCCCACCTCTTAATACTAGCACAGTGGCCATTACATTCCAACACATGGATTTGAAGGGACACATTTAGACCATAGTAGTGCCCTCAAAACTTAGGTCTTCTGTGAAAGGGCCTCCTGCATGGCCTTCCTGTCATCGGTTATACCTCCTCTGATCTGTTTCTCACCTGGCCACCCATCCAACTTGGTCACTCCCATGCTAAGTCTTACATGATCCCCTGTCAGTTACAGCCAGCCCTTGAACCTTGGAGGGCATCTGAATTATTTGAGGGAAGCTTTCTAATGTGCATATTACAGAGTCCCACCTCCCAGAGGTCCAAATCATTTGGTCTGGGTTAAGCCCAGGAATCAGCCATCTGGCCATTGTCCCAGGGCATTCTGATACATGTGATCTGGAGCAAAACTCTGACTCATGAGAATCAAGTCCAACTTCCTTACCTTGCCTCCCCACCCTGGCTTATTTCTGCATCCGTGCCTTTGCTAGACCACCAGCTCTGTCCTAAGCTCACTCCCACCAATCTCTGCTTTCCTTTACACCTGCCTTCTCTGCATTAAGCTTTAGCTCAAAGAGAGACTGACACAGAGATGCAGTCATAGACACAAGCATCATATAGTCCAATATTTACTGAAGGCATATGGTGTGTTGGTTGAAACTTCTACAAGTTTCAACTTCTAACGTTATGAGAAGGCGTTACCTTTTCATAGCCCTGTGAAGTTGATGCGGTTATAGTCCCCACTTTTGTACCTGTGGAAAGTGGGGTACAAGGAGGTTGAGTAAGTTGCCCAAGGTCCCGTGGAGCTAGTGAGCAGAAGAAGCTGCTCAGGTAGTCCGGGTCTAGGGAGAGGTAGGAATGGTGATGGTGGCAACCTTTCTTTGGACTTTTGTGGTGCAGCTTTGGGTTTTCATGGGTTTGGTGGACACTGTTGGCATTTAGTGTCCAGGCTCAGGGATGCCAAGCATCCTTCAGTGTGTACACCAGCTCTGCTTGTGGAGAATTGTCTCATATCCCTCATGAGCAGCAGACATCCTGCTGGACATTTATGCAAGTGAAAATCCTGTTCATAATTGTTTGAACCTAGAACCTAATCTAAACACACATTTAAAAATTTCATAATTTTAATAAACACTGAAGTTTCCAGGAGCATGACTGCCATTGCTCATTGAGTTAGTGTGTTGGAGGATTCACATCACCAAGGACAATGTTGATGGCCATCAAGATATGCTTGTGTGGTTTGCATTTGTAGCTGTTGAATTTTCCTGATGCTCTGCGGAGGGAGAAACATCTGACTGTTTTGCCATGCCTTTCAATATAGTTATGCCTAAGCATTTGTCTGCTGAAATACATACTACTTTATTTTAAACCATTTGGCTGTCATTCTCTTTTATATTATAGGTTGGACATACTTTTGATTTAAAAAAATATTATATGTTGATTTATCTGACTTAAGATAGTAAAGAAGATGTCACAAAGTGATTGGTTAAAAAGGCTGTCTTCAGTTTCATCAGGTGAAGAACCACTCTGTACAAAATAAGGCCTCTGAAGGGGCAGGAGGGCATTGAGTTCTGGGAAGAGACACCCGACGGGTGGATCTTCACAGAGAAGCTGTGAACTTAAAACTCGAGGCCGGAATGCCTTTGCTAGACCCCAGCTTGCCTCCTGCCCCCATGTCACAGCCCTCCCAGTTCTCTTTGAGATGTTAATTTGTTGCTATGAAAATTATCTTGTCACTGACAAACGGAATCTGGAAGAATCAGCTCTTCTTATAAAGTGGTTCCTATGGTATCTGCAGGGCCTTGTCAGTTTGCAAGTTATGAATATTTATGTTTCAGAAAAAATTCCTCATTTAAATTGCATTTTCTGTAATTTCCCACTAATTTCACATAGAAAATAATGACATTTCCAGCCTTTGCCTAGGTGAATGTCTTCAGAGATGGCAATTTTTGCACATGGGCTCAGGGGGCATTGGAATTTACTGAATTCCAAACACAGATGCAGTCCTGCTGCCCTGCAATTGCTTCTATGTAAAATAATGCATGCGTCCAATACATTATCGACGGAAGATAAATGCCAGACATGATTATGGTAAATTAGACCTTTTGTATTATTTATGAGATCCAGAGTAAAATGTGTTTTTCTTTTCCCCACTAATATTTATATAAAAGTTGTAATAGGACTTTTAGTAAATAATTTGAAAACTTATTACACAAGGGGACAAAGTTGTTGTTAGATTTTATCTTCAAAATTTAAATTTTTTTTAGAGATGGCATCTCCCTTTGTTGCCCAGGCTAGTTTTGAGCTCCTGAGCCCAATTAATACAATGCTCCTGCCTCATCCTCTTGAGCAGGAAAGGGCCAAGTTTTAAAAGCTGTTCTAGTCTAAGTTGTCCCTCTCTCCTTCCATCAGCTCTTCAAGCAGAAAAGCAGAACTATGGAAAATGTCACGGGACATGTATTGGGTGGGCCTGAGAAGGGCCTTGGAGAAGTTGAGGCTTGGGAGGTGGCAGGAAATGTCTTCCTCGGGACCTCAAATCTGCTGCCATGCTTATTTAAGCATCTGCAGGAAGATGCTGATGCCTGCTTCAAGTCCTCCTTTCCTTTCAGTTCTCAGGAAACTGTGTAATGCCTGACTTCACTGTGGGTCCACCTCCACCATCTTTATAGTAGCAAAACTTACCTGAAATGTGTTTTTACTTTTATTTTTGGTACCATCTTCTTTCTCTGTTTTGGTGCTGATCTCATGAGGGCAGCCAGCAGGATACACTCATATGTAAGATTTCTTTCCTGAGCCGTGTGTGTTGCTTTCTCACGGCAAGTCACCCTAGTATCTCTTGCTTGCTTAGGAACTCGGCACCTTTTGGGAACTGTTCATGTGTATGAGCGCCTTTGATCTGCAGGTGGCTGGGAGCTGCTGTCCTGTGAGCTGTCACAGGCAGTGAGGGGAACGGAGTGGAACAGCTGCAGATCCTTTCCATATTCTTCCCTCCATTTTTTGGTTTTCTGCACAGTTTTGAAGGCTGTGTCTGAAATTCCTCCTTCCCCATTTCCTATCTCCAACCTGAAGTTAAAAGTTTCTAGACTTTGGGTGTTAGAAACCGCTTGGGAGCTGCTTTCTCTGCGAGGTGAAGCCTCTCTGCTGGCACTTTGATTAGGAAGGTGATGTTGTATGTGTCCTTGGACATGATGAAAGTAAGAACAGCATGAGTGAAGTTCCAAGGACAGTGAGAGTCAGAGGCCAGATTGCTGCCTTGTTCTTATCAGACTTCCTTTTTTTTTTTACCTTAAAAGATCTAAAAGGCTGGTTCTGTTCTTTGCTTGTGCATAACAAGGTTGGGAGCGAACCACTGTCTTTGTGTCTGTCTTGTATTTGTAATACCTAAAAGAGCCCCCTTCCTCTAATAGGCTCCTTGTGGCTCTGCCAATCTGAGGACAAGAGGCCTGACGTAGTGAACCTGCCATTGCCTGCAAGGCCTGACTCCTGTGTGCCAGCTTAGGCTTTCCAAGGGCAGTTTCACGTGTCTTGAACCCTCTTCCTGGAGGCCACCTAGGGACAACAGCCTGGTGTGAGGCCAGAGCCTCTGGCTTCCTGTGGCCCCGAATAGTTCTATAAACCAGCTGGGGTCTTCTGGCCAGGCTACCTCAATAGAGCATTGATGGGCCAGCCGCTCTGTGGGGCTCTGTTAATTTATGCCATTTGCTCACTTTTTATGCTTCAGTTCCAGTGTGTTTGGACAATGAAATTAAATTGGTCAATTTTTAGCACATTAAACGGCTTTGTTCTGCTTTGGCACTGAGCCTCATGTGGAATTGTTTAAAAGGAAGACGCTCCGCTTGGGAGCACAGCGGGATTCAAGGTTTCATATCTGTGGATTGTAGGCCGTGCCACTGCCCCTCAGGCCCCGGGGGGTTACTTCCTCTCTGGGTTTGCCTGGTGGTGTCCTTGTAGCCCCAGGCTTTAGCCAGGCCTCCCTGCAGCTAGATGCTGAGTGCACTGGTCTGGGCGGCACAGGCCTTTCTCAAAAGCCTTTGTTCTTCCATGCATTTTTCTGTGCTGCTGATGGCTGTGCCCGGAGCTCCTAGACATCTTGCTCCTTATGTTTGTTGTGGAAAAGAAGGCTGCAGGCCTGAGGACATTTATTCCATTTCTTTTCTTCCTGTCCCTGTCTCTTTTCTTTTCTCATCATTTCTCCCTTAACAAACCCCTTATTTCTGGCCTTCACTTCTTGTTTTCCTTCTTCACCTTCTCCTTGACTCTCCTTCTTCCAAGGCTAATGATTGTATGCCCTATTTTAGTATAATTTTCTTTCAAAAATTTTTATTTTAGTATGTCTTTAAACACATGCAAAATATAGAGTCATAAAACACCCAAATTTGATAGTTGCTAACTCTTCGGCAAGTCTAGTTTCATCTGTATCCCCACTGACCTCCTACCCTGTCCCTGTATTGTTTTGAAGCAGTTCTAAGGCATCATGTCATCTTCTCTCTCAATATTTCAGTCCACCTGTCTGAAAGAAAAGAACTCTTTCTTGATTTCTCTTTTTAAAATCTTTGTTTATTTATTTTTGAGACAGGGTGTCACTGTCACTCAGGTTGGAGTGCAGTGGTGTGGTCTTGGATCAGGGCAACCCCACCTCCCAGGCTCAGGTGATCCTCAGCCGCCTCAGTAGCTGAGACTACAGTTGTGTGTGTGCCACCCCCCGCCTCCCCCAGCTAATTTTTGTATTTTTTTGTAAAGACGGGGTTTTGCCATGTTCCCCAGGCTGGTCTACAACTCCTGCTTTCTTCTTTTTTAGATGAGAGAATCTTAAGGGAGAACACCCTAGAGCCTTTGCTCTTTAGAGGCCCTTAAAGGTTATTGAAAAAACATTTATCCAAGTGCAGCACATGAGGTGGAAGCATGCAATAGTTAAAAATAGTAGTTTGTATTCGTTGCCCTGAATACACTCTATTTTTGGCAAGTTAGTTCCTGGCCAATATATTGGTATTCCATTTATGATACTAACATTAGTTAAAGAAAGTGAATCAATTTTAAAATAAAAATATTTGATAAATACAATATTTACAGAGGTCACAACACTGATCCAGCCTCTGTTTTAGTAAATAAAGTTTTATTGGAACGCAGCTTCTCATTTGTGCGTGCATTGTCTATGACTGCTTTTGTGCTATACTGGCAGAGCTGAGCACTGGGATGGAGACGGGCCTACCAAGTGGAAACTATTTACTGTCTGGCCCTTTATAGGAAAAGGTTTGCCTATGGCATAGGAGATATGTGGACAGAGCAGATATCATGACTTTGGCACATCAGTGGCTGAAGTCCGGAAAATGTCAGTCAGACCCAACCTCTTGCTTTGTAGCTGATGTAGCTGAGATCCAGGCAAGGGAGGAAGTTGCCCCTGGTTACACAGCCAGTGGGTGGCTGGGTGGGAAGACCTTCCTGAAGTCCCTACTGCTATGCCCCAGGCTCTGTGCTAACATCTCTGAGTGCTGCAGATTGGGTTTAGACTTCATGCTGGGTAGCTGTTCCAGAGCAGAAATAATTTGTGGTTTTCTGTAATTTCTCACAAAATGCTCTGTATTAAGTTTCTGTTGCCCCAGCCCCTTAAATTATTACACCAACTAGGAGAAAAGTAATTTCAAAGAAGTAAGAAGGATATTTGTGAAGCGGAATAATTTACTACCAAATAAAATACACTGAGTACTTCCTAACATAGAATGCTGAGCTGATTTTTCTCTGTGGTATCAATTCCATCTCCAGCTTTAGTGGTGGATATCCAGCTGGGAGGAAAGTATCAAGGTAAAATAAAATGCAAATGATCTCTAGCATATATTTGTGATTTTTCTCATTTCAGTATCCATTCCTGCCGTAATTGCCGGAGTAGGAGCAAAGCTACAGGGAGAACTGTTCTCGGGTATTCTGTTGCATAGCATTTCATTACTTAGGATTGAATGGCTCTGAGATTATATTGACCCCATAGACTTGTCTCCTGTTTCCTCATTTTCTAAACATTTTAGACAAGTGCTTAGGAAAATAGGAAGTTTTTTGTTATTGCTGAGATTTTACGATGAAAACATTTATTTATGGCACAAAATTGTTATTATTATATTTTGTGGGAGAAGCAACTTGCTAAAATGATTCCGTGGTTTACTTAGAACTGCAGTGTCCAGTGTGATAGCCACTGAGCCACACAGAAAGCCACTGCGCACCTGAAGTACGTGTGGCTGCTCTGAAGTGAGAGGCTCTGTAAACGTGAAATAAACACTGGGTTTCGGTGATGTAGTACAGCAAAATGGAGGTGAAATCTTTCATAATTTCAAAATGCTGATGATATGTTAAAATGATTACATTTTGTATATATTGGATTAAACCATACATCATCATTGAAATTAATTTCACCTGTTTCCTTTTACCTTTTAAAGCGGTTACCAGAAAATTTTAAATTACACATTATAGTTAGCATTATATATACTTTGAAAAGTGCTGAATATTAAGATGAGATAATTAAAGAAATTTTAAATAATTAGAGCCATGATGGGAAAGCTTGGCTTATTTAAGAATATTGCTCTAATGTTGGAAGTTACAATAACGAAAGAAGTATAGCATTAACTCAAGAATTGTTGATTGATGGAAATAATATTTAACATAGACTCCAACCCTTCTAGGTTGTGTTCAGTAAATGTTTACCCTGTTAGGTGTCCTCAAATCACTTATAGGTAATTGTAAGATTATTTAGTAAATCATCTACAATGGACTATTTGGTGGAAGATTTGAGTTTGAGCTTCATTTTATATTATACCCCAAGTGAATTCCAGATTAAGAAAATAAATGTAAGGAATTAAACTATTGAAAGACTATATCATCATCTAGCCAAATGTGTATTTGATTTTCTAATACAAGCAATAGAAGAAATTATAAAGGGAAAAATTGAATTGACAACAGAGAAATCAAGTTTCATTCTTTAACAGAAATCTGATAAAATAAGTTGGACAAAAGTATAAAAACAGGGAACTCATCTCAGCAATTCCTGACCCCTTGACCATATACAGTTCAGAAAATGACATTTAATGCACATCAGAACTCTGAATTCAAATGGACTTACTCCTGATAGTTTTCTGTTCATTAATGGGGTTGCCAGATTTAACAAATTAAACTATGGGGCACCCAGTTAAATTTGAATTTCAGATAAACAACAATTAATTGTGGATATAAAATGTGCCATGCAATATTTGGGACATACTATTACTAGAAAATACTGTTGTTTACATGAAATTCACATTTATTTGAGCTCCTGTGTTTTATCTGGCACCCCAAAGCCTGGGAATACACCTCACAGTGTGCACAATGGGAAGGGAAGCATGGAAGTTGAGTAGTCATGTGACTGCACTTGGTGCAGAAGGAAGCTGGGGACCAGCTGCCCTGAAAATAGGCTTTCAACTAATTGCCCCCCTTTGACCCTGCAACTCACTGCTGGCTTCTGAAATATGGGGCACCTCAGTGTCCTAAGCCTGTTCAGGATTCTATGAGATCATCTGGCTGTCTCCTGCTGTAGGCAATTAGACTAGAATAATCCAGCCCAAAGTCCCAGTTACCACGTCTTCTTCATTCTGTCTTCTAAAATGCATGAATCTCATTTGTTGCGGTTGCTTCCCCATTCCTTTTGTTCTTTTGATATAGCTACTTTCTTCCTTCACTGTTTTTTTTAAATGTCATTTTAGGAGAGGAGAAAAGTGCTTGTGTTCTGTTTACTATGATTAATAGGAAGACAGCTTAATCAGGACACATATTTTAATTATCCAGGTAATGCATGGATTCATTTTGGTTAAAAGAGAAACAATATATACAAAGTGAGAATTCTGTTGATTCCCCAGTTCCTGGCAAAAAACCAGGAAGCTGGAGATAGTAGATGTAGGTAAGAAGACCGTATGTCCCAGGAGAATCCCAGTTTATGTCTGAAAGTTATTAATACTTATTAATTGTAATTATCAGTAGTGTCCCTTCTCTCCCCACTACTTGGCTCTCCAAAGAGCCTATGATTGGATAGGAAATTCTGATATCAAGCTGGGCTTTGGGGAGAGTGGATGTTGAGTACAGAGTGAATCACCAGCTCGGGGGTGGGAGGATTTTTCTCTGGAGCAAACAACTGCATCTGGGGATCCCCGCCGCCGACACATATGTAGAGCTTCTAGTCAGCCTTGGGTGCTGTGATGGCCAATTCTGCCTGTCACCTTGACTGGCCATGTAGTATCCAGATTAAACATTATTTCTGCATGTGTCTTTGATGGGGTTTTTGGATGAGATTAGCATTTATATCAGTGTAATCAGTAAAGTAGATGGCTCTCCCCATTGCGGGTGGGCACCATCTAATCCTTTGAAGGCCTGAATAGAACAAAATTAAACAGGAAGGTTCCCTTGTCCCCTTTGCAGGGCCTGCAATGTGGGTGTTGCTTGCTTCTTCAGTGCCTTGCTGCTCAAACCTACAGACGGGCAGGCTGTGGGGCTCCGACCCCATGGCAGTGTCTAGGGATGAATGTTTACAGCTCCTGAAACCTGAGTGGGCATGTGTTACAGGGTGCTCTTTTACTTAGCTGTCTATAGGCAGCTTGTCTTAGTCAGTTCAGTTAGACCCTCTACCTTGTCGCCTTGGTGTACTGAAAGAATTGGATCACACATGGGCTTGGAGAATGAGTGCAAAGTTTTATTGAGTGAAAGTAGCCCTCTGCTGATGCAGGAGCCAGAAAGGAGATGGTTTTCTCCTGGAGAGGCCCAGCTCTCCTTCGACTGCCCCAGCCAAACTCTGCCTCATCCTGGGGGTCAGTGGCCCATCCTGCTGGCGTGCTGGCCTGCTGGCATCTGTCTGTGTGCTCTTCCACTGGCGTGCTCCCTCCATGTCCTCTTGCTGTCCAGCCACTTGTGTCTTATTTCGCTGATGTGCCCCTCTCCATGTCTGGCTGCCTTCATGTCTCCCTGCTAGGGTTTCATGTCTTGGAAAATGCAACATTTGGGTGTGAAAAGCAGTAGTGCCTGTCCTCACCTAGGTCCGTTGGGGTTGGTAGAGAAAGGCAGGTCCCTAGCCAGGGGATAGGAAATTGATCCCTAGCCAGGGACCTGCCTTTCTCTACACAGCACTTCCCTGCCCCTCACCGATATCAAAAAGGCAGAATAAGGAGGAACTCGCCCCTTTCTTCTTGCCTCACTATTTGAGCTGAGACATCTCATATCATTTTCTTTGACCCTTGGATTGAGATTTCTATCATTGGGTACTCTGGTTCTCAGGCTTCCAGACTTGGTCTGAATTACAACACCAGCTTTTCTAGGTCTCTGCTTTATAGATGGCAGATTGTGGAACTTCCCAACCTCCATAATCACATGAGCCAATCCCTCATAACAAATCTCCATATATGTACACACACATACACATATGTATGGAAATCGTGTGTGTGTGTGTGTGTGTGTGTGTGTGTGTGTGTACCATATAGATAACCCATATGTATATAGCTCTGTTTTTGTTTTCTGGAGAACCTTGGCTAATATAGGTACCCAGTCCTATGTGCACAAACATCAGAGATAACCAGACCTTGAGGAAAATCACCACTGTGAAAGAGAGAGGTCAAAATAACCAGAAAAAAGGAATTCCAGAGAAATGGAGACATGGGGCCGGGCCCTGTGGCTCACACCTGTAATCCGAGCACTTTGAGAGGCCAAGGTGGGCAGATCATGAGGTCAGGAGTTCAAGATTAGCCTGGCCACCATGGTAAAACCCTGTCTCTACTAAAAAGACAAAAAATTAGCTGGGTGTGGTGGCACGTGCCTGTAATCCCAGATACTTGGGAGGCTGAGGCAGGAGAATCACTTGAACCCGGGAGGCAGAGGTTGCAATGAGCTGAGATCACACCATTGCACTCCAGCCTTGGTGACAGAGTGAAACTCTGTTTTGGAAAAAAAAAGAAAAAAGAAATGGAGACATGGAAGGCAAGAAAAACTTACCATATCCTCAAAGGTGAAAGAATATATTGCAGGTAAAAAAAAAACAAGAACAGGAAGCTATTTAAAAAAAGTAGAGAATAAGAAAAAGTACTTGGAAATGAAAAATGATTGCCAAAATAAAAAATCCAATAGATGGCCTGGAGATAAAGTTAAGAACGTTCCCCATAAGTAGAATAAAATAATGAAGACATGGAGTTAGGTAAAAGATGAATAGCAAGCCAGGAGATTGATGTAGGTGGCATGACACCCGACTAACCACGTCTACGTGAGGACAGAGTAGAGGGGGAATGTTATCACAGATGTAAAAAACAGCCTTCCAGGACAGACGAAATGTCAAGATGGGGAGTGCTCACTCAGTGTAATGGGGGATGGGATTGGGTGGGGAGCCTCTATATAGGCACTTAGTAGTGAGATTCAGAACATCAGGGATAGGAAGACAGTTTTGAAGCTTGCAGATAAAGAATCAGGAATTGGATTGGCATTAAAGTTTTCGACAGTACACTGGAGCTAAGAGAAAATCTAGGAGGGTATCGTCCAATCTAGACTTCTGCATCCTGAGACTCTTGGTCAAGAGCAGGGGAAGAGTAATAAGCCAACTGGAGCATGGGATCCTCCTCCTTTTTCTTTTTCTTCAAGCAGAGGACATTGGATCTAGAACACAGATAATCCAGTGTATGCCTTGGGAGACCCCTCAGAAAGACAGCTGGGTGGTGGACCCCAGTCTGGCTAGAAGAGGAGGAAGGAAGGAACTAGAGTGAAGTCTCCAGGAAAAAGGAAGTGTAGCTGGTAAATAATCTGATATATTTGGACAATGATATTTCTAGGTTTTAAATAGATTTGTTACAGAAAAATTAGTGATAAGAACATAATTTAACAAGTGAAAAAAAATATGTGTATGTATATTTTTTTGAGACGGAGTCTTGCTGTGTTGCCCAGGCTGGAGTGCAGTGGCTTGGCTCACTACAGCCTCTGCCTCCCAAGTTGAAGCGATTCTTCTGCCTCGGTAGCTGGGATTACAGGCATGCACGACCACGTGGTTAATTTTTTGTATCTTTAGTAGAGACAAGGTTTTGCCATATTGGCCAGGCTGGTCTCGAATGCCTGACCTCAGGTGATCCACCTGGCTTGACCTCCCAAGGTGCTGGGATTACAAGTGTGAGTCACTGCACCCAGTCGCAAGTGAAAATATAAGGCAGCTCATCACACTAGGAAAACCAAAGTAGTAAAAGAAAGGGAATATAACTATGGCATACTCCCTGGCTTTGCAACAAAAATGTGTTTATGGCCAGTGTTTACATTATTGAATGTTTTGAAAATTATGATACCTCTGTTAGGGAGATGGAGGAAGAGGAGGTAGGACATTATCGTGAGAGCTAAACCTTTATTTACCACAGCAGGCATCACTTGATAATGCCTATAATTGATGATATGCTATATTAATATTCTTTATATTTAGCAACTTGGAGGCAAACACCAAGGTAAAGGGCTAAAAGTGTTGAAAGTCATTCCTCTGGGGCTGGAATGGGGTTGGTGCTGAGTTGGAAGAGGAGGGCACGGAAAGGGAGGTAAGAAAGGGGTGGGGTGGAGGATGTCATTTTATGTTGAGTAGTCAATGTAGTTATGTTAGGGATGCCAGATAAGATGCAGGATGCCCAGTTAAATTTGAACTTCAGATAAACAGTGAATATTTAAAAAATTTAACTATGCTCATGTGATATTTGGGATGTACTTATATTAAAAATATACCTGTTGTTTATTTGGAGTTTAAATATAACTGGGCACCCTGTATTGGCTGCTTAATTGATTTGGCAAGTCTGGGTTATATGTATGTATTACCTTGATGAAAATAAATAGAATGTATAATTATTTATACATAGAAAAGGTTTGAAGGTGATGCCCACAACTAAGCTGTGGGCATTTCTGGGGTATGTCATCGGGAAAGGGGAGTGGTGTCAAATTCTCTTTTCGCATTTCTAGAAATGTTCTACTGCAAGCACATATTAATGTAAAAGTAAATCAAGAGTCCTAGAAATTCTGAACAGTGACAGTGCTGGGGGTGCTGAGGCCATGAGACATTGAGAAGGGGTGGCTCTCTCTGTATGCTGGGAGGAGAGGTCAAACAGGTTTAACCCAGAGGAACATTTTGAGCTGAGCTCAGATTACTATGAGGTTAGAAGACTAAAACTCTATTGAGACAGTGTTTAAAAGAGTCCTAGAGACTCTGTGTCCTGGGCGGAAGGTCTTGTTACTGCTGGCCTTTCCAAATTGTAGTGGTTCTCTCCCTCACACACATTCTCCTGAGGCATATTGCTCAGCCTTGAAAACACAGTGAAATCCTGCCATGACCCAGCTTTGAGAGGGTGAGGCTAATGCTAAGCTATGCAGCAGCCGTGTTGCACTAAGCTGTACTAGTAAGCTTAGTTTGGTATACCAGTAAGCTGTGCTAATAAGCTTACTTTTATACCAGTAAGCTATACCAATAAGCTTGGAGTTTTCATTTCCTTCCTACATTTTCTTTTCCTTTTTTTTCTTTATTTAGAGATTTGGCTACTTCTGATAAATGAAGATTTATATAATAGCTGAATTAGTCAGGGTAAGTAACTCTGGCTGTTGAAACAAGTAACCCCTAAATTTCAGGAACTTAACATAATACAAATTTATTTCTTGCTCATGACCATCTGATGCATTTCCCTTCCAAGGAGTGACTTGGGGAGCTGGGCCTCTCTTAGCTGGAGGCGCCATTCTTCCCTAGGGACTTCCTATAGCCCCTGGCAGGGCATACTCTGCCAGTCAGCCATGAACAATGACTAGACACAGGGTAGGAGATAATGTGGTAGGAACGAGACCTGCTTCTACTGCCATTCACTGGCCAGAATCCATTCGTGCGGCCCTAAATTCACTGCAAAGGAGGTTGGGAAATGTAGTCTTCTGGGGTGCTCAGGAAGAATAGGCCTTCTAGGCAGTGCCTGCCACAAGAGTTGGTATGTGCTGAATGCTCTTTCTATGCATGGCAACAAACTAGTTTACATGTACAGCCTCAGTAATGCTTGGAGAGATGTGCTAGGGTCTTCATCTTCTTCACCAGAAAAGTGAAGCTCAGAGATATTGCCACTGGCCAAGGTCACACAGCTAGCAAGTGGCACAGCTAGGCTTGCCTGTGACCTGGAACCACTGTGTCTTTTGTGTGATTTGACACCAGTGTAACCTGGGTGGATACATTATGCTTTTAAGAGCATTGAAGACCAAGTTGAAAATCTTTCTTGGACCCATTGGTAGATTTTTTTTCATCTTGTGTCTGAGACTTGGAGTAATACGTTTCTCTTCCTTGCACAAACCTGCTGCTAACCTTCCTGGATGAATGCAAGTTGGTGTAAGATTCCCGGTAGCAGTCTTCCAAGCCAGCAGAGAGGAGAAACGTGCATTTGTCTGAGTTACCTGGGGAATGTCAGGGACCGGGCTCTGTGCACATTCCACCATATGGGGAGCGGGCCATGGAGCGTGGTCACTAGGGAGTGAGGAGGGTGCTTATGGCAGGAGGGGAAAGTGATGAAGCTCTTCTCTCTGTCACTTCATCATGGGAGCCGTGACATAGGGCCACTTGTCAGCAAGCATTTCCACAAGATTACTTTGGATTAGCTTTCCCGGTGCATCTGTTCTCATGACAATTATCCATTATCCAGAACAGTGATCTACAGCCCAGCTGGCTGAGTGTCTGCCTCGGTGTGAATCCTACTTCCCACATTCCCTGCTACTCTTGTGATTCACGACCCCTTTGGAAGTTCACACAGCTCCGTGTTGTCGATTTGATTTTGTGATATGTTTCTTACTTTTTTCTAAAACGGTGAGTAGTGAGTGTGTTCTGGTGCTCTGTTTGTTTTTTTGATCTTGTTTATGGAACTGCCTTTTGTTTTTAGTTGTTGTTTTTTTTTTTTTTTTTTTTTTTTTTGAGGCGGAGTTTTGCTCTTGTTGCCCAGGCTGGAGTGCAATGGCATGATCTCAGCTCACTGCAATGTCCGCCTCCTGCATTCAAGCGATTCTTGTGCCTCAGCCTCCTGAGTAGCTAGGATTATGGGTGCTCACCACCAGGCCCAGCTAATTTTTTGGATATTTTTAGTAGAGATGGGATTTTACCATGTTGTTCAGTCTGGTCTCGAACTCCTGACCTCAGGTGATCTGCCTGCCTCGGCCTCCCAAAGTGCTAAGATTACAGGCATGAGCCACCATGCCCAGACAGAACTGCCTTTCAAGATGTGGGTTTGCTTCAGGCATCTCCCTAGTAGGGCTGGTTTCCAATATCCCTGGGCTGGGAGGCTCTTACAATATGGAATTGCCAGGATCTGAGTGGCCGCTGCTTTGGCCGTGGAGAGCTTGCAGTTCTGACCAGTGACTCGGAAGGCACCTCCCCCACTCCCCACCCCATTTTCACCAGTTAGTGGGTGTCCAGGCCTAGTCCCTGTGTGGCCTTGCGGGTACCAGCCCCTTGTCACTCTCAGGTGTCTCACTTCTTAATGGAGTATAACCATGTTTCTTTCATTTTGGACAGGCACATCCAGTTCTGGCCTATACAGGTATCCTTTTCTTGTTTTGGAGCATCACTGTGTAGGTGGTCATTTAAAAACTTTTTTTTTCATGTGTTTGTCATTGAGAATGTGGTGAGGAGGTATATTAGTCTGTTTTCATGCTGCTGATGAAGACTTACCTGAGACTAGGTAATTTATAAAGAAAAAGAGATTTAATGGACTCACAGTTCCACGTGGCTGGGGAGGCCTCACAAACATGGCAGAAGGTGAAAGGCACATCTTACATGGTGGCAGACAAGAAAGAATGAGAACAAGATGAAAGAAATTTTCCCTTATAAATCCATCACTTCATGTGAGACTTATTCACTAGTATGAGAGCAGTATGGAGAAACCACCCCCATGATCCAATTATCTCCCACCGGGTCCCTCTCACAACCTGTGGGAATTATGGGAGCTACAATTCAAAATGAGATTTGGGTGGGGACACAGCCAACCCATATCAGAAGGGAAGTCTCAGAATGTGGTCAGTTCACTGTCTGAAACCAAGGACTCATACAATTTTTAGAAGATTTCAAAATATGCATTGAAATAATTGGAGACCCTGAGGATGTAACAAAACAAGATTGGGAGATCATTTGGGTCCTTAGAAGTGTCTTTCAATAAAGTCAGTTGTCCAGCCCACCTCACCTTCCCGGCCCTTTGTGTCTGATAATTTTGCTGTAGACTCATGCTCTAACTGGGGCTGGGTCTCATAGATGTGAGAGAACTTTCCACAGAACTTTTAGCTAATGAAATTGGAGGTCAAAAGTAATTATCCCTGTGCCGATTCTGTACGGACTAAGGCTGAAGGGAGTTCACGCATTAAATTACATTTTCGGTGTTCTGTTCTGAAGGTATGCTCCTTTACAACTTTATTTAAAGAATGCATAATGTGAAAGGCTTTTAACTCTGATGGAAGAAAGACAGGAGCCGCAGTCAGTAATGGTAGAATCTCTCATCTCATTGTCTGCTCCAAGAACAAAGATTTTCCAAAACCTGGACTCAAGCAGTTGCCTGGGATTATATTAATGGAACAGAACATTAATAGTCGCCTCCAGAGGATGTTCTAAAGTATACGTTAGTTCTCTCAAAATGTGTTTGATCTTAAACTTTTTATTGTTTTTCTGTGTAAATTTTCTGGGCTCTTTTTGCCACTACCATGTCATCAGATACCTAAGCAGTTTGTTTAAAAATCAGAATCCCTTTAGAGATGAATGTTGCATGTGTATCTCTTTTAGTTTATGGGGATTTTTGAGAATGGATTTCAGGTAGATTTACACGTGTTTATAGGGCATCTACTATGTACTACTGTTCCAAGCCTTTAGGATCTCTCAGAGAACAGAAAAGAAGATCCGTACCATGATGGGCCTTATATTCAGTGAGGCAAAGGCAGATAGTAAAGACAAGCATGATAAATAAGAAAAATACAGTGTTTGTTAGAAGGTGATAAGTGTTTGGAAAAAAAGTAGAGCAATAAGAAGGATGAGGGGCAGTGGGCAGAGGTGTGTATGAGCCCAGAGGTGGCACCTATGGCCCAGCCTGTCAGCCGTGACTTTCTGTCATGTCAAGCTAGGATGTTGAGAAATTACATCTAAGGATGAGGAACAGTAAGGTGGCCTTCTTTTTAAAATGCTGTACAGTAAGTTTAATCAGTTCTTAGGTAATAAGACTGCCCAGTGTACCTCCTTGTAGGAAATTAGCAAATCTACTTTAAAAATCTATACGCTATGCAAAATTTGTGTGTGTGTGTGTGTGTGTGTGCGTGTGTGTGTGTGTGTGTGTGTGTAAGATAGGTCATACTGGTGTAAGAAAATCTGGGATTGTATGTGAACTTGGTAAGATTAAGTTTACTGGACTTCTGCAGACTTAGTTTCCTCATCTGTTGGACAGGGATTGGGTGCTAGAAGAGTAGATGAGGTAATGGACTTGGAAAGACAGTGAAATGCAGCTCTTTTTATCCTGGAGAAAAGTGTCCTGGGATTGGCAATAATTCACACAGGCCCCTGGGAAAGTTTGGTAAGCGTGTGGGGATTTAGTCTCCTCAGCCTTCTGTTTGTTATTCTCCTGAAGGATCTGCCATCCAGGTTTACCCTTGTGCCTCCCTGACCTGTGCTGAGACTAAGAGTCAGGCAGAGAGAGGTGGTGAGTTCTGGTAGTCCTTGGTAATGCGTAAAACACTGCCAGGCTGCACCCTGAGAAGGGGCACTGGGTACCCATGTTTTAATGGAAGAATATGTTAACTGAACTGAATATATACTGACAGGGCATACATGAATATTATCTAACTTTTAAAAGAGATAGTATATATATGTCTTAAGCATCAAACAGGTATGAAAAGGAACACAGAAACCTCATCTTTCACCTCTTTTCCCTTTGTCCAATTCTCACTCTCCATCCAGATAGGTAATAATTGATATTTATGTATTTATTCCTCTGGATATATGTGTATGGAAACAGAAGCCACTACTAATATATCTTCTTATTTCCCCTCTTCTTTAATTTTTTACATGTGGTAGCACACTATACATGTTGCTAGAAGCTTTGCTTTTTTCCATTTAAGAATACATTTTGGAAGTTTTCCAATATCAAAGCAAACACTTCCTTAGTTCTTTTTATAGCTGCACAGTAGGACATTGTATGAATGGTTGTTATAATTTTAACCAGGTCCCTTTGAGAGACCTGTCTTGTGTTGTTATCCACAGTGCCACCGTGAATACCCTGCACATACATCATTTCACCTGTGGACACTTTTAGGCTAGATTCCTGGAGGTGGAAATGTAGGGATAAAGGCTGTGTGTGTTGGTAATTTTGATAAATTACCAACACACACAGCCTTTAGATGGGTCGCGCCAGTTAATACCCCTACCTTGGAACCTTACCCCTGAATGACACCATTACCTGCTCCTTACTACATGTATTCTTTAATGTAAGAATTAATTAGACTCACATATTTTTTTAATAAACTGAATACTTTCTTCCTACTGTTCTTAATTGCTGTCCTAGTAGACAAGGACTCAATACTTTTATTGTTCTCTGTTATTTGCTTCTTTACCAGTGTACATAGACATTTATGAATTAATGCTTTGTGAAAGGGAAACTGTTATTTAAAGAGATGTATGAGTTATTTTATAAAAGATATATTATAAAATGTAACTTATTTTTCTTTCCCTAGTTTTTTACATTTTAGGTTTTAGGTATTAGATTTGTTTAAAAAATGGAGAGCATGGTGCACAATGTGGCAAAGGCACAAATGAAACAAGATGAGTTTCTTTAGCTAGTAAGGCTGCAGGGAAGGCACAGAAATCTCAACTTCACCCACCTCTGTTTTGCCAAGAAACCCCCAGACACCTTGAGGAATGTAAGGCTCAGGGAATGGAAAAAAAAATTCCTGATCAATAGTTAATAGACTAGTTCAGTGTGGTGAACCCAAAAGTATCTGAGACAGGTCTGAATCAATTTAGGAAATTAATTTTGTCAAGGTTGAGGATGTGCCCGTGACACAGCCGCAGGAGGCCCTAATGACATATACCCAAGGTGGTCAGGGTATAGCTTGCTTTTATATCTTTTAGGGAGACATAATACATCAAGCAATACCTGTAAGATGTACATTGGTCTATCTGGAAGGGCAAGACAACTTGAAGTGGTAGGACAACTTGAAGTGGTGGGGGGAGGGAACTTCCAGATTATAGGTAGATTTAAACCTTTTCTGATTGGCAGTCAGTTGAAAGAGTTAAGTAATTACCTAAAGGGCTGGAATCAATAGAAAGGATTGTCTGGGTTATAATGATAAGGGGTTGTGGAGACCAGAGTTTTACCTTACCGTCCAGAGAAAGCCTCCAGGTGGCAGGCTTCAGAGAAAATAGATTGTAAATGTTGCTTATCAGACTTAAAGTGTCTGTTGATGTTAATGCTGGTTGGCGTTTCCTGAATTCCAAGAGGGAGGAGTGTATATTGAGGTGTGTCTGACCCCCACTTCCCATCATGGCCTGAATTAGTTTTTCACGTTAACTTTGGAATGCCCTGGGTTGAGAAGGGAGGGATCCATTTAGATAATTGGAGGTGGGGGATGTCTTAGAATTTTATTTTTGGTTTACAGAGTTAGGAATGTCTGTCTTGTACTCAGAGCTGATGGAGGGAAGGGAGGGTTCAACCTCTGCCTTCAGGCTTCAGTATTCTCAAGTGTGAAATGTGGATGCTGACAAGACCTGCCTCACAGGACATTCTAGAGGATTAATGAGATGATGCTGGAATGCAGTGAGTACATTTCTGGCCTCTGGAGGCCCTCTAGGGCTCCTAATTGCCCTTCTCCATATGTGAGCTCATATATTTCCATAGTTCCTCACAAGTAGCCTTTAATCTGTGTACATCAGGCGGGCTCCTGAGCTGGTGAGCCAAGGTCAGAATCTGCACTGTCAATTGTTTATTGTGAAGCCTCCAGATGACCCGCTTCAGTGGCTGGGAAGGGGGCCTGGAGCTAACGAATGCGTCCACAAATGGCTCTTGATCACTGAAACTGGGTCAAGTTTTCTTCCTTTAGGAAAATGCCCAGCTAATTTGCTTCCTGAAAACCTTATTTTATTAAAAAAAATTTTTTTTTTACCTTTTTAGAAGGCTGTTAATGGGGTAGTTTAAATAGAAATAGTAAAACCTCTTTTTTGCAGGCCTTCTCTGGTTGTTTTAATTAGTATTTTTCTATAATGTTAATGTGGCTATTCACCAGTGTGGCTTTGAGCCATTAAAGGCCACCCCTCCTGCCTCAACCCCTAGGGAACATTGGTAATACAGGAGCAATTACTCCCTCAGTATTCTTCCTTGGTTTCGGTTTATTGTCCTTACTGGATGTCTCCATCAGTATCTGTCTGTAGAAGATAACAGTTCCTTCTTTCTTCCTGTAGTTCTCACCCAAGGAGAGGAGCATGCATTTCTTCGCATTGCTCAAGGGATGGTGGCTGAATTAAGGAATTCCTTGTGACCTGCCACCTTCAGGCTGCTGAATGCAGGGATGAGATGTGGATCCACCAGTTTCATTTGACATCATGGGGAACAGAGTAAAATAGCATACTGTGCAATTGTCAGGTTTTCTTCTAGTAATGGGAAAAGATAGATATGGAGACTCATAGTGCAGAACAGCAGGAGGATGGAAGTAAAAATGAATCAAATGAGGGAAATTATTTATGTTCACTTAGATTGTTGGGGAGAAAGCTTATGGCACTGATACCTCCAGCCTGGAGTCCCTCTTGAAAACTTTGCTGATAGAGCCCATTCAGTAGGAAAATACAGAGAGGAGAAAGGCCCAGGAGTCAGTTGAGTGGCTGTCTACCACTGGGTCAACCCTACTATAGTGGGATGCCCTGAGCCTTGGCATTTTAAGTGGAAATATGGGGATGAAGGCATTTGCTGAGACCCCTTGGATGCTGGAGGTCAGGTCTTGTTGGCATATGACCTTCAGAGAATCTCATGGAGACTCAAAGACCACAGATGCCTCTGACAGGAACAAAGCTGGCAAATTCTCATATTCCAGAAGACTCTCACTGAATTAATCAGTTTATTATACCTGTCACTTATCATGCCTCAAACATCCAGCATTTACATTTTGCCAATTACAAGTATTTCCACATGCCACATTCTTAATATTTTCCAGACCTTTCATTTGATTGGTAAACACACAGAGGACCTCTAAAATTGACCTCTGCATCACAGCCCTCAGGGAAGATAAGCAGAGGCCCCTTCTCCCTGGTCCCTAAGGGATAAGATCTGGAGTGAAAAGGCAGGACCTGGTCATTACACAGTGGGCTGTCCCTAAAGGTAGGTTGAAGAAGTGAATAGATTTTATCTGCTGTGGCCCTCATTACTGCGAGCCAGTGCTTTTTGCTGCAGGTCGCATGAGGAAACTACTCAAGGCATCTGCATGAGAGCTGAAAGAGAGGCGTGACTGGTGTTTTAAACAGCTTGGCTAGGTGCTGAGGCATTGTGCCAGGGTATGGAGAGGATGCCGCAGCACAGTCAGGAAGAGGCAGCTCTGATATATCCCTGTCCCATGCCAGTGTCTAGAGGTGACAGCACTAGACCAAAATGACAACACTGGTGTTTTTATGTCTCATCACACCAAAATACTGGTAGTAAGGACAGAGTGAGAGGTGCTCACCATGGTTTTTTTTTTTTTTTTTTGGGCAGAGTTTTGCTTTTGTTGCTCAGGCTGGAGTGCAATGGTGTGATCTCAGCTCATCACAACCTCCACCTCCCAAGCCTTTGCCCTTTGGCTGGAGTCTTTCCAGTAAGCCTGATAGGGGAAGATAGTCCTGAATAAAGCAAAATACCCCAGAGTAGGGGTCCTCAGATGCAACATCTTCCGGGTATCAGTCAGCTGAGATCTAGTTGTGACCTCATCCTGTCCCCTCCCAGGCCCTATTGTCCTTAGCCTCCTGAGTAGCTGGGATTACAGGCATGTGCCACCACACCTGGTTAATTTTGCATTTTTACCCACCTTGGCCTCCCGAAGTGCTGGGATTACAGGCGTGAGCCACGTGCCTGGCTCACCATAGTTCTTACCATTTGGAGCTCAGAGGTTGGGCGGAGCAAGGGCTGAGATACAACACCCAAGCCTTTGCCCTTTGGCTGGAGTCTTTCCAGTAAGCCTGATAGGAGAAGAGAGTCCTGAATAAAGCACAATACCCCAGAGTAGCGGTCCTCAGATGCGACATCTTCCAGGCATCAATCAGCTGAGATGTGGCTGTGACCTCATCTGTCCCCTCCCAGGCCCTATTGTCCACACCCTCCTAGTTGATGTCAGCTTCTCAGGAGGGTAGCCATGGGAGCCTAGGGCCCCTTGGGTTGAGGAGAGAGAGAAAAGTTCTGTCCCTGCTTTATCTCCATTCAAATATCCCACCTCCAGCTTTATTAAGGTATAATTGACAAAATTATATATATTTATGGTATACAATGTGATGTTTTGATTAATCTGTGTATACATTAGGAAATAATTAAAGTAAGCCCATTCACATCCCCATAGCCTCACATAATTCTCATTTTTTGTGGTGAGAACATTTAAGATCTACTGTTTTAGTGTTTTTCAAGCATACAATACAGTATTATTAACTATAGTGGCTATTCTGTGCAATAGATCTCCAGAATTTGTTCATCCCAACTGAAACTCTGTACCTTTTGACTGTGTACCAGTCCCCCCATTCCCTATTAAAATTATTATGCACAGGTGGGCTTGGCCTTTTATTGTAGAAGACAAGATCTAGCTTGTCTTTGTTGTCTGGGTTTGCCATGCATTGCCCAGGAAGTGCCCCCTTTTCCAAGTGAACAGAGGTGGTGAGGGTGGGAGGTGGGGTCATGCATCCTTTACTTTTTCATTGGTCACTCAGCCTCAGTTCTTAGAACAGGCTTACACACAGAATTTCCAAAGTCACTGGCTCACAAAATCACCCTTGTGCCCCTGGGTGAGAAATTTATTTCCTCTGGCCTCCGCTACTGGAAGAGAAATAAAGATAATGCAGGGAGGCATTCATGCCGGGAAACTTATTCTGTTCAAGAGCTAAGTTCTTTATTCTGAGCTTACTCCTTTTCTTTTTTTAACTTCAAATATCCTTTCTCTTATGGAACGATCGTGATTGTGGAAGGTACGTGTGTGTGTCCTCTTTAATGTCCTTAGTTTGTTAAATAAAAACGCAACAGTTCTGTGTTGGTCCCCCAGATTAGGTGATATTCACTGTTCTTGAGTGGCTGAGCCCTTTGAGAGCTGTGCACTCTGTTCCTGTGTATCCTGTGACGCTCACTAGCCTGCAGTTTTAGTTGTACATGTGTGTGTGTGGTGGGAAGGGGCAAGGCAGAAGCACCGTGTGGAAAGCCTGACACCCACTCTTTGCAGAGGGTATTTGTCAACTAAGGAAGCACAGGCTTTGAGAGATAGAATCTTTGTGTTCTGAACTACCAAGATTTTTGCTATCAGTCTTTTTGCAGTAATATACTTCACGTTTCAATGATGTTTTGATGATCTTTAAGTATTCCAAGTATATGTGTGCTTTCTATAATAATAAACAAAAGCCAATACTTGCATACTGGTTGAAGTCTGCTGCTGCTGTCTAAAGTTTGCATGGACAGGCCGTTATCCAGTTGCCATCCAGCTGTCCACCAGGTGTGTTAGGGATGGGCTGTGAGCACCAAAGTGCGAGGCCTGTAGTGGAACTGATAGAGTAATATCAACATTTTAAACTAATTAGATGAGGAAAAAGCATTTCAAAGAAGGCGTGATGGCTTCTTGCCCTCCAGCTGGAAGGTGGCACAGCATAATTGGAGTTAGAAAGCTTTTTGCCATCAGTGATTTAATTGAGTACACTTGAAGGAGACCCAGGAGTAATGCATTAACTGTTTTGTTTTTGTCAAAAATAAGCCCAGGTGGAAGACAGGACTCCTCAGCCAGAACTTAAACCATCCTAGGAAGGAGAAATCAGGAAACCAGCCATCTAGCGCTTACATTTTAGCGCACCTGCTTGTGTGTGCTTTCAGGATGCTGCGGGGCCAAGTTCAGCCGTGGCTCCTTGTCTTATAGAGCTTCTGTTTGGTAGATGGGAGACAAAGAAGAACTAAGTAGAACTCAAAGAGCAATTCCAGGTGGTGACAAGTGCTATGGAGAAAGTAAAAGGAGGCAGTGAGTGCTGTTGGATGGCTGGGGGCAATGAGGGATGGCCTCCTGACTGAGGAAGGCCCATGGGAACTGAGATGTAGGAGCAGGCACAGCGTGCAGTGAGCAAGGGAGAGGGCTGGAGATGGGGCCTGGGAGGGAGGCAGGAGTGTGTTTCTGGTGCGGTGGGGAAGCAGCCAGAGTATGTTCAGCAGAGCAATGACCTTATGGGGACAGGCAGGTCTCTGCCCCCGGGGACCTGGCTTGGAAGCCTCTGCCGCCTCCTCCTCCCTGCAGCCTCAGCCAATGGTGATGTCCCTTCCCCTGGATTCTGTCTGGGCTGTCCCATACCTTGCCCTGAGCTAGAGAGATGATGGACACTGTAGTCGGCTGGATGTGACCACCTGGAGATACCAAGTCCTAATCCCTGTAATTTGTAAAGGTTATCTTATTTAGAAAAAGTGTCTTTGCAGGTGTAATTAAGGATTGTGAGATGAGGAGATTACCCCGGGTTATTCAGATGGGTCCTAAATGCTCTCACAAGTATCCTTGTAAAAGAGAGGCTCCTCTCCCTGTGTTCTTGCCACATATGTACTTAGGCAACAATCCTGCATGATCTGCACATGTACCCCAGAACCTAAAGTACAATAATAATAATAATAATAATAATAATAAACTTTCAAAAATGAGAAAAAAAAAGAGAGCGGCAAAGGGAGATGCAGACACACAGAGAAGAAAGGGATGTGAAGACAGGCGGAGATTGGAGTGAAGAGACTTCAGCTGAGGAACAGCAAGGAATGCCAGCAGCCACTGGAAGCTGGAAGAGGCAAGGAATGGATGCTCCTTTGGAGGAAATGTGGCCTTGTTGACATGCTAATCTAAGATGCATGGCCTCCAGAACTGGGAGAGAGTAAGTTTCTGTTCTTTTATGTCAAGTTTGTGGTTATTTGTTACAGCAGCCCCAGGAAATTAATATAGGCCAGAGAGAGAGAGTGAGAGAGAGAGGTGTGTTAGAGAGAGAGGGGTGTTAGAGAGTTGTGTTCGGGAGAGAGTGTGTTAGAAAAGGGTGTGTGTGTGTGTGTGTGTGTGTGTGTGACAGAAAGAGAGTGAGAGAGAGCGCAATGTATTAGAAAGAGAGAGAGAAAAGTGTCTTATCCCCTCTCTTCTTTTGACTCCCAACCCCCCTGGAAAGCCCATGGGTGATGGAGACCACCCTCCCACTTTGTGAGATTATTCCCTTCACATCTTGCCTCTTTGTGCTGCAGCCAAGCCTGGCTTACAGCGGGGGTCTCCCACTCTCACATCCCAGGGACTGGATTGGCCACCTCTTCTGGATGAGGGTGGTGGGCAGGTAGACTGTGACTGCATCCCTCTCAGCTGATGTTGCCCTGTGGGATCTGGGGCCAGTGGGGTTACTTGTCTGCTTTTCCCAGACAAGCCTGAAAAAATATGATTTGTTTTAAAACATGACCTGTCTACGTATTGAAAGCTGGCTTAAGTTTTTAAATCTGCAGGTCCAATTTGACCCTAGGGTGAGGGGAAGAGTTCTGTTTTGTAACTTCTGTCTTACAGTTTTTATTTCTTCTAGATGTTAGTGTATTAACCCCCCACACACATTTGTGTGACTTGGAACGTGATTTTAGTCAGTGTGTTAGTTTCTTTTTCCTGCTGTAGCAAATATCACAAACTTAGTGGCCTAAAGCAACATAAATTTATTTAGTAGTTCTGGAGGTGGCAAGTCCAAAACTGATTTTATATAAACACTAAAATCAAAATGTCAGAAGATCTCTGTTCCTTCAGGAAGCTCTAGGGAAAAATCTATTCCTTGCTTTTTCTAGCTTCTAGAGGCTGTCCTTGGCTTGTGGTTCTTCCAACAGTGGCATTACACCAACCTCTGCTTCTCTCTCCTTCACTGTCATCTCCCTGTCTCTTATGGGGACCTCATGACTGCATTAGCCCACCCAGATAACCCAGGATAATCTCCCCATCTAAAGATCCTTAATCCCATTTGCACTGTCCTTTTTCATGTGATATTACTTATAATATTCACCAGTTCTGGGGATTAGGACATGGACATCTTTGGGGGTATATGGTGCCCTCCACAGTTAGAAACCCATATTTTCCTGTAGGTCGCACGCCCTGAACATGAAAACCTTGTATGTCAGCCCTGTCTCCCTCTTACCCACTTCAGTGGGTGCTGGAGCTGCCTCATACCAGCTCACAAAAGCTGATTGTGCTTTTCCCAATGTTGTGTTTGTGAAGTGACTTCATGTTGCTAGCTTGAAATAGGCCTGGCTGAAAGTATTTACACCTTGGAAGTCAGCAAATGCTATAGCTCAGGGCTCCCTATGCCTCCCCCAACTCTTTGACCTGGAGAGCTAGACGCCATTGACTTGCACCTATTCATTTGGACTGGGATTCCTGCCTTTTGGGATATCCGCTCTGTTTTTCTAGGGACTGCCATCTCATGTTCGGGGGGATGAATGTGGTTGTCTTAGGAGCATTCTGGATGCCTTGTTTTGCAGACCTTTATTGACATCTGCCTGAACTCTGCAGGTTTGGAGAGTGAACCATGTACCCCTTGGGTTTCCCTTCATTCAAAGGAAGCTGAGGGATTTTTGCTCATTTCTACTTGGCATTACAATCTCTTTTTTTCTCATACAAGGGAAGTGTTACTTATGTACTGGCTTTCAGCAAATGACCTCCCTGCATAAGCATTTTGGGCTTGTTTCCGGTGTCTTCCAATGTTAGGGGACCTTCAGCATCCCTCTCCGTGTTTTGACGTTGACAGATGTGTGTTGGTGCGTTCTTGTGGTGGTTTCAGTCCTGTTGAAAGCTTGGCGGTTGTGCCCACTCGTAATCTCCAGAGTCTGGTAGTATAGGGCATGTCTTGAAACATGCTGACAAGGTGGTGGCAATTAATTAACAATTCTTTTTTTTTTACAGTCCAGAGGTCTTTTATTTTTTTTAACACCTATTATGCCATGAATTCATAGGGAATAGGTTCCAGCAGCTCAGGCTCCTTCCCATTGGTTCTCACAAAGTGTGCTTCTCTCAGTGGAGCAGGCTGGCACTTCAGTTGGACCCAGGTACCTTTCTCTTTGGCTTCTTTCTTTTTCTGATCATTTTCCTTCACACGTTTTAGGAAGCTATCTCGACTCTTAGAGTGCTTGATGTGCTCAATACGCACATTAATTCTCTTGGCAAGAATCTTGCCCTTAACTTGTTTGTTTACAACAATGCCAACAATGCCAACAGCATGCTGGGTAACATTACAATGTTACAAAACTCTTCCAGTTTTGCCATGATAACATTTGTGAGGCATTCCTTTTTGAACAGTACCCATTCCCTGGATGTCCACAATATCACCTTTCTTATAAATTCGCATATACGTGGCCAAAGGAACAACTCCATGTTTTCTGAAAGGCCTAGAGAACCTGTATCGAGTGCCTCTCCTCTTTCCCTTTGTGTTCGTCATTTTGGCGAATTACTGGAAGATGGCGGTTCCGGCCGAAAGGAAGCAACAATTTTTCTTAATAAAAGAACACTCTCTCTCCTTACAAACCGAGATTCTTGTACACTAAATATCCAATGAAAACCTCAGGCTTGCTTTTGCACTTGGCATCTTATTGTGCCACCTGTGCCTTTTGAATGTCTAGAATTGTTTGCTCTTCTCTTTTTTAAAGGAATTTCAAGAAAAGTTTTGATTGAGAACTTCCATACGGAGGACTATTTAAAATATGAAAAAGTCGCATTTTTTTCTTTTATGTCAGTAATTGGTGAATTGTTTCTTTGTGGGTGCTAAGAATGTGTATTCCAACTTTGTTTCAGTCAGCCTGCTCTGTTAGAACCAGTGTTTTTCTCGCATGGATTGCAAGCGTGTTTGAGACATAATTAATTGCTCTTATCAGTTAGGTTTTCAGGAAAGTCTCATTAATTAAGTGTGTGATTATTGTCTAACATTCCCTATATAGAAAAAGTTTGTTAAAATACATTTTTAAAAAAATGGAAATTGACCAATATATAGCTGAATTTACAAATCTCAGATACTAACGTAGCACTGAAAGAATGACAGATGATCAGCTTAGAAAATGAAGCCACTCTCGAGTGTGGTAACTGGGTACAAAAGGGCTCTCTAGTTGGAGGAGTAGCAGGGCTCAGGCGTGTAGACTTCTGCCTTAGAGCTATTCCCACCATCCCGGCAGCCCCTTCCAGGCTGGGCAGCCTGGAGCCTCAGGAATCCCACACATGCTGTTTCCTCTGCATGAGGCCCATCCTCTGGCCACAGGTCTCAGCCCCCATCATCTGTGTCCCAGGAAACCTCCCCTGGCCACCAAACCACTTGTCTCCTCCTGTAGCTCTGGTTACAACCATGACTCATTTGGGCTGTCACGGTTTCCCTGTCTTCTCTCCAGAGCTGGGGCTGAGGGTGTCCTGCTCAGCTGTGCTGTTGAGCCCAGCACACTGCTTGGCCCAGAGTAGGTTCTTAGGGATCATTTATAGAGTACATGACTGAATGGCTTCCTAACTTTCTTGCTGCTGACGCTCAGCTCATCTAAGATGTTGAGGCATTATGATGAGCTTGCCTACGAGGCCTTGGGTAGGAATGGAGGGAGTGAGAGAGTGGGTGGCTGGCTGGAGGTGAGGAAGAATTTGCTATACAGCCAAAGACATTCATCCTGTCTCCTCCATGCCAGGCACAGGCAAAGTGCTTTGAGTGCATTTCCTCATTTCATTTTCACAACCACCCCAAGAGGTAACCTTTAATTTATGCTATAGATGTTAGCACCTACCCGTGGCAGGCATTTTGTTGAATGCTGGAGATACAGTAATTAAAATCCATGAATCCTTGACCTCATGCAGCACATGCTCTAAAACGTTCAAATGTTAGAGGTGAGAGGGCGGGATTGTGGGAATGGTACCACCATGTCTAAAAATTCTAATTATTTAGTTTCCATTTCAGATTATCAGCATATTTTATGATTGTACTTTATTCTACTTTAGATAGTTAAAGTTGGTTAACTCAACCTCTTTCACAGTTATTTTCACTAGGTACTGTCATAATTTTGAATTTCTAATTTGGTAGCTTGCCTTTAATAAGAAGCATTTGTTGTTGTTCCAAATGTGAATATTACATCTCTAAGAGAGTTAATCCAAATTGAAATCTGCTGAAATACATTGATTATTAAGTTAACATATTACAGACCAGGTCATTATTTTGGGGAAGTTTTACTAGCGAGATTTTTGTAATTTTTAAATTCCCATGCCAATACTCAAATTCATAGATGCTAAAGTCTCTCATACAAATTGGTGTTGTATTTGCATATAACCTATGTACATTGTCCCATGTTCTTTTAAGTAATTTCTAGATTACTTATAATAACTAATGGAATGTAAACAGTATGCAAATAGTTGATACACTATATTTTTTAGCTTGTTTTTAAAATTATTGTACTGTTACTTTTTTTTCTGAAAAAATTTTTTTTTTTTTGAGATGAGGCATTCTTCTATCATCTAGCCTGGAGTGCAGTGGTGTAATCATAGCTCACTGCAGCCCTGAACTCCTGGGCTCAAGTGATCCTCCTGCTTCGGCCTCCTGAAGTGTTGGGATTACAGGCGTGAACCACTGCGCCTGGCCCTGAATGTTTTTGATCATTAGTTGGTTGAACTCATGGATGCAGGACTTGCAGATCCAGAGAGCAGGCTGTATTATGCTTATTTATTATGTAGTTAAAAATTTGTATTCATGAGAGTTTTTCAAAGAAACAGAACCAATATAAGGAATGGGCTTATGCAGTTATGGAGGCTGACAAGTTCCAAGATCTGCAGTAAGCAACTGGGGATTCAGGTTAGCTGATAGTGTAGTTCCAGTCTGAGTCTGCAGGCCCCAGAACCAGGAGAGCTACTGATATATTTCTTTCTGAATACTAGAAGACTTGAGACTCAGGAAGAGTTGATGTTTCAGTTCAAGTGTGAAGGCAGGAATAAACCAATGTCCCAGCTCAAGGCAGTCAGGC
This sequence comes from Sapajus apella, assembly GCF_009761245.1. Taxonomy (NCBI): domain Eukaryota; kingdom Metazoa; phylum Chordata; class Mammalia; order Primates; family Cebidae; genus Sapajus; species Sapajus apella. Next base: position 5,671,425 of record NW_022436963.1, read on the forward strand.
AGGAGCAGTTTTCTCTTATTTAGCCTTTTTGTTTTATTGAGGCCTTCAACTGGCTGGATGAAGCCTATGCACACGAGGGAGGGCAATCTTCTTTACTAAGTCTACTGAGTCAAATGTTAATTTCATGTAGAAACCCTCACAGACACACCGATAATAGCGTGTGACCAAATATCTGGGTACCCTGTGTCCCAGTGATAAAACTAACCATCACAAAATTGTTTCCAATCCCACTGCAATGCCCTCATTGGCCATAGGGTCATTTATAACACTCAGTTTTTAAACATTTGGGGAATTTTCTATTTTGTAAATTATTGATGGCTACCTTAATTTCATTGTGATCAAAATTTACTTTGAATGATTTCAATCCTTTGAATTTTGTGAAATTATGGTATAAATAAATAGCTTAGTGACAACAACTTTTCTGACTCTCTATATTTATGTTTTTTATTTTAAGCAGTACATAGTTAAGTTTTGATTTTTAAAAAATCTGTAATAACTTTAACTTTTAAATTAGAGAATTTAATATATTTATGTTAATGGAGCTTCTGATGTGTTTGCGTTTAAATGTCATTGTTTTTCATTTGTCCCATATGCTCTATGTTACTTTTCCTCTTCATTCTTGCTTTGTTTTGGATTAATTAAGTGTTACATTATTCAGATTTGTTTACCTTTACTACCTTGTTAATTAAATCTTCTCATTTTATTCTTTTGATGCTTACCCTAGATATTACAAAATGCATATTTAACTAGTTTAAGGTACTTTTACCACCGTATTCATATATTGTTCAACAATGGGAATATGTTCTGAGAAATGTGTTGTTAGGTGATTTTGTCATTGTGCAAACATTATAGAGTGCACTAAACCTAGACACTAGAGCCTGCTGCACAACAGGCTATAGCCTATTGCTCCTAGGCTGCAAACCTGTATAGCAGGTTACTGTATTCAATATTATAGGCAATTGTAACACAATGATAAGTATTCGACTATCTAAGCATGTCTAAATATAGAAAAGGTACTACTATAAAAATACGGCATAAAGGACAAAAGATGGTATCCCTGTACAGGAAAATTGCCATGAATGGAGCTTGCAGGACTGGAATGAGCCAGTGGGGTGAGCAGTGAGTGAATGTGCATGCCTTGGACATTATTGCATACTACTGTAGACTTTGTAAATACTGTACACCCTATAAAAAATTATTTTTCTGCCTTTAGTAATAAATTAACCTTAGCTTACTGTAACTTTCTTACTTCTTAAAAGCTTAAATTTTTAAAGCTTTTTGACTCTGGTAATAACAGCTTAAAACACAAACCTATTGTACAGCTGTAAAAAATATTTTCCTTTTCCTTTTTATATCCTTACTCCATATGCTTTTTTCTATTAATTTTTTATTTACTTAAAACATTTTTTGGTTAAAAACTAAGACACACACACATTAGCCTAAGCCAACATGGGGTCAGGATCATCAAGATCACTGTCTTTCACCTCTACACCTTGTCCCACTGGAAGGTCTTCAGGGGCAGTAGCACCTGTAGAGCTGTCATCTCCTATTATGACAATGCCTTCTGGATACCTCCGGAAGGACGTGCCTGAAGATGTTTTCCAGTTAACTTTTTTTTTTTTTTTAACTAAGTAGAAGGAGTACCCTCGAAAATAACATTAAAATTATAGTATAGTAAATACATAAACCACTAACATCATTATTTATTACCATTATCAAGTATTATGTACTGTATATAACTGTATGTGCTATATTTCTGTGTGATTGGCAGTGCAATAGGTTTGTTTACACCAGCTTCACCACAGACAGGTGAGTAATACATTGAACTACAATGTTACAACAGCTAGGAGGTCACTAGGTGATAGGAATTTTCCAGCTCCATTATAATCTTATGAGACCACCGTTGTACATGCAGTCTCTTGTTGACTCAAACGTCATGCAGGGCATGACTGTATATGAATATTTCAAGAACCTTGGCACACTTTCACTTCTTTGGACTCTCTCTTGTCTTTTGTGTTGTCATGTGTGTTGGGTCTAACTTGTTTAAAATTCCCATTAGATATTGAATTATAAGATATGATTATTCTTATTTCATACGAAGTGTGTTTAGATTCATCCACACATTCACCTTTTTGGTTGCCCTTTATTCTTTCTCATGTTTCATATTTTCATAAGGGATAATTTTCTGCAAATTTCTGTGGTGATACTTATGTCAGTTTAAAAAAAAAATTCTACCCTGCATAGATCCCCAAGCTTCCTGAATTTGCGACTTCATATTTTTTATCACTTTTTGAAATTTCTTAACCGTTGCGTTTCTAAAAAGTGCTTCCTACCTGTTCTCCTTCTCTTTTCCCCTTGTGGGACTCCATGAGGTTAGACCTTTTCACGATATCCTCTGTATCTGTTTTGCACTTTTCTATGTGTTTTCCATATGTTAGTTTTATTGTGTGTTAATCTGAATATTTTCTGTTGACTTATCTTTTAGAGCACTGATGTTCTTTAAAATTGTATCTGATTTGCTGTTAAACACATCTGTTGTGTTTGAAACTTCTCTTAATTTCTCAGTTCAAGAATATTCACTTGTTTTTCTTACAGACAGCAATTCTTTGGCAAAGTTTGTAAGTTTATAATCTTATTTTCTGAACCTATTAATTATAGTTATTTTAAAGTCTATGTCTGATGACCTCAAACCTGTATCACTGGGGGGTCTGTTTGTATTATGCTTTTTTTTCACTTGGCCCTGTGCATTGATGTGCTCAGCAACTTCAGACTGAATGGTGGACATTGTACTTGGAAACTTGTAGAGGCCAGGGTCTCTGTGTTGACACTTCTCCAGAGAGAATTTCCTTTAACTTCCGGAAAGCACTTAGGGTAGGAGCAGTGAGTTCACCTTCACCATATTGGGTACTGAACTGACAGGAGCCTGGGTGTCAGTCTTTTTTTTTTTTTTTTTTTTTTAAAGAAGAAGAAAGAGAGAAAGAAAGAAAGACAAAGAATAATTAAAAAAAAAGAATGAAGGAGAGGAAAAAAGAGGAATAGGAAGGGGAAAAGGGAGAGAGAACAGTGGTGTTGCTTTATTGCCCAGGCTAGAATGCAGTCTAAAAATGGGTATGCCTATAATTGTGTTTAATAATAGAGACAAGAAAAAAAAATGAGGGAAGAAAATAACTAACAAGCAGCCAACCAATATTTCATTTAAACCTGTAAATAGGTATGATGTGGTACTGATAAGAGTGTATATTTTGTGTATTTAAAGTGGAGAGTTCTATAAATGTTAATTAAGTCTACTTGTTCCGGATCTGAATTCAAGTCCTGGATATCGTTGTTAACTTTCTGTCTCATTGATCTGTCTAATACTGATGTTGAAGTCTCCCACTATTATTGTGTTGGAGTCTAAGTCTTTCTATAAGTCTTATATATCTGGGTATTCCTGTATTGGGTGCATATATATTTAGGATCTTTAGCTCTTCTTGTTACATTGATCCTTTTATCATTATGTAATATCCTTCTTTGCTTCTTTTAATCTTTGTTGCTTTAAAGTCTATTTATCAGCAAAAATTGCAACTCCTGCTTTCTATTTATTTATTTATTTTTGCTCTCCATTTGGTTGGTAAATCTTTCTCCATCCCTTTGTTTTGAGTCTTTGTGTGTCCTTGCATGTGAAATGGGTCTGGATGTAGCATACCAATGGGTCTTGGCTTTTTTTGCCTGCCTGTGTCTTTGGATTGGTGGATTTAGTCAATTTAAATTTAGAATTAATAATAATATATGTGAGTTTGATACTGCCATTTAATGTTAGCTGGCTGTTTTGCCCATTAGTTAATGTAAGTTCTTAATTATGTTGATGTTCTTTATTTTTTGGTATTTTTTAGAAAGGCTGGTACTGGTTGTTCCTTTCTATGTGTAGTGGTTCTTTCAGAAGCTCTTGTAAAGCAGGCCTGGTGGTGATGAAATCTCTGAGTGCTTGCTTGTTCACAAAAGATTTTATTTTTCCTTCGCTTATGAAGCTTAGTTTGGCTGGATATAAAATTCTGGGTTGAAAGTTCTTTTCTTTAAGGATGTTGAATATTGGCCCCCACTCTCTTCTGGCTTGTAGGGTTTCTGCTGAGAGATCTGCTGTGAGTCTGATAGGCTTCCCTTTATGGGTAACCTGGCCTTTCTCTCTGGCTGCCCTCGGTATTTTCTCTTTCATTTCAACACTGATGAATCTGGCGATTATGTGCCTTGAGGTTGGTCTTCTTGAGGAATATCTTTGTGGTGTTCTCTGTATTACCTGGAGTTGAATATTGTCCTGCCTTGCTAGGTTGGGAAAGTTTTCCTGAATAATATCCTGAAGCGTATTTTCCAGCTTGGATTGATTCTCTTCATCATATTCAGGTACACCTATGAAACGTAGATTAGGTCTTTTCACATAGTCCCATATTTCTTGGAGACTTTGCTCGTTCCTTTTTATCCTTTTTTGTCTAATCTTGTCTTCTCGTTTTATTTCATTAAGTTGGTCTTTGACCTCTGATATCTTTTCTTCTGCTTGATCAATTCGGCTGTTAAAACTTGTGCATACTTCGTGAGGTTCTCCTGTTGTGTTTTTCAGCTCCATTGATTCACTTATATTCCTCTCTAAATTGTGTATTTTTGTTAACATTTCGTCAAACCTTTTTTCAAAGTTCTTAGTTTCTTTGCATTGGGTTAAAACAAGTTCTTTTAATTCCCAGAAGTTTCTTATCATCCACCTTTTAAAGCCTGCTTCTGTTAATGGAACACAGTCTTTCTCCATCAGGCCTTGTTCCGTTGCTGATGAGGAACTGTGATCCCCTGTAGAGGGAGAGGTGCTCTGATTTTGGGTATTCTCAGCCTTTTTAGGCTGTTTTCTTCCCTTTGTTATAGATTTATCCATCTGTAGTCTTTATAATTACCGTCTTTATAGTTGGGTTTCTGAGTGGACATCCAACTTGTGGATTCCCGGTGCTAAAATCTGAGCAACCCAGTGCACAGGCCAAAACAATGGCATTAAGATTGATGGTGCTTTTCTGACTCTGCACCAAGAACCGCCGCACCAAGGCAGCGGCAAAACCACCTCGCCGGCCACAAGAGTCGCGCTGGTGACCTGTGGGGCTCCTCTGCTGGGAATCTCCTGGTGCGTGAGCAACAAAAATTCATCTGAAAGTGTAGTGTCCTCTTGTTCTCTGTGCTTTCACTGGGAGCTACATTTCTGAGCTGCTAGTGATCAGCCATCTTGGATCTCTCTCTGGGTGTCAGTCTTTGTATGACTGGCCTATTTCTGATTTGTTCTTACTGCTAGGGTGTAATTCTTTAGTATTCCTGAACTAAAGACTGGAGCATCTACCAGGGTTTCTTAATATTGTTGGCACTGTACTCCAGTGTTTTTCTCCCCAGCATCGATGATAGGCTTGTTTCACTTTTCTGCCTCTTGATAGCTACTCTCAATTAAACTGTGCTGCCTCTCTAACTATGATACTTGTCCCAGGTTAAGTATCAAACCCCAGAAAGAGGGAAATGGCTCAGACTTTAAGATTATCCTCTCTGCAATTCCTTGCCTCCCACCCAGTGATGCTTTTTTGTTTTTGGAGACAGTCGGTCTGTCACCCAGGCTGGAATGCAGTGGCATTATTACAGCTCTGCAACCTCCTGGGCTCAAGTAGTTCTCCCACCACAGCCTCCTGAGTAGCTAGGACCACAGGCCTGAGCCACTATGTCCAGCTAATTTTTTATTTTTTGTTGTGACAGGGGTCTTGATATGTTGCCCAGGCTGGTCTCAAACTCCTGGCCTCAAGCAATCCTCCCACTTTTACCTCCCAAAGTGTTGGGATTACAGACATGAGCCACCATGCCTGGCCTGCAATTACCTTCTTTATAGGATATTTGCCCCTTGATTCCTGGCTGCCTTGGTAGCTGTGAACTCCATTTCCCATCTTCCCACCTTACTAGTCTTACGACACTGCTGAAAGCTCTGTTGAGCTTCTCAGCCTTTAGCCACATCACTTTTGATTTATCCAGTGCATCAAAGATGAGGGCAGTGTAGAGTGTTGGGTTCACCTCAGGAAGTTTCTACTTCTTTTTCAGAAATTTGGACTCTCAACTCCTGGCTGCCTTGATAGGTCCACAGTTCCTCCAAATATATATTATTTGTACTTGCTGTAGCTTTTCTAACTGTTCTCAGGAGCGTTTGTCTGCTATAAGCTAGTCCATCAGTGCAGTACGTACAATTCAGGGATAGCTTTCACTCTTTGTAGGAAGCAGCTGCATTTGGTAGAGAGAGCTCGGAACTCAAGGTAAACACAGAATGAATCTCCTTTGTCCTGGAAGACCTGCAGGGGTCATTGTGAAGATGGCAGAACGTGGTGATATGTAAAATCTGCTAATAACAGGAATAGAACTGTGCAAATGTTATGGAACTCACAGTTCAAAAGGAACCAAGGTCTTGGTTAACAATATATTGCAGAGTAGTAGGGACTATGTTTTCACTTTCAGGATTTGGGTGTTTGGCACCGGGATAAATGTCCAGCACCGGGGTTTTGCTATGTGCTGGGCTCCTTTTTGTGCACTTCCTGGAGATAAACCATTAGGCCACATTTAGTAACATCATCGAGTTCACTAGTTCACCCAGCTCACAGTGTTTCATTTGCCCATGAAGTTGTTTCCTTAGAGACAGAAGAAAAAAATGACACATTTTTAGTCTTTGGAAAGATTAAAATTTTGTTTTTTGGTGTTCTCGGAAGAGGAAGGGGACAAGACAGAGCCAAACATTCAGCTATTGTCGACAACTCTGTTTGTCACCTCCCTGCTCCTGTTCACCAAACTTGACAGAAACTGTTTTTCTGAGCCGCCCAAATTTATGTGAAGTGGAACTGCCTTCTACTGGAAAGCAAATGGAGCTGCTTTCTTGGTTGAGTATTTTGTTCTTTGTTCTACCATGTTATTTCCATGGTCTTAGTCCAGCAGAGCTCTGTGGATCCTCTTCTATTTCAATTTAAAGTTTATGTGTTTAAGGGATGTTGTGTGACCCTTTCCAAGCCAAATTTCTGCCTTGTAGCTTAGACACTAGGGACAGTAGAATAGTGGACTCTTAGAACTGCCGGAGACTTGGTCCATTCTTCTGATTTTATAGATTAGAAAATGGAGACCTGTTCAAGGGTTCAGTTTGGCTTCCTTCACAGGATGGTACAGCAGAAACCTGGAATCAGATCCTGACTGTGCCACTTAACGGTGCAATCTTACAGAGACATCTAACCTCTGAGTGAGTTTTGATTGTGTGGTCTGTACAAGAATAGTAAAAAGGATGAGAATGATACCTGCCTGCCACTGAGATTACACAGAATGCATATGAATCACCTAGCCTGGGCACCACTAAATGGTGCTAAAAAGATTAAACAAATATTTATTGGCTTGCCAGACTGTGGTGGTGGGAACATGGGGCCTGTCTTTGAGGAGGTGGCCACGGTCTAGCAGTTATCCCTTTAGTAAAGTTCATGGGGATTCTAGTCTTTTATTTCACACATGAAATTCAGATCTTGAAGTCAGAACCCTGAGAACAAGGACTTGTGACCGATTTTATCGGCAGCTTTATTTCTCCCGTCATTGCTCTCAGCAGACCCTTCCTGATCTCCACCAAGGTGTGCATTATGGAAACTGGATAATAGCCTCAGTCTGAATTGGGAGATGACAGAATCACTGTTTCACAGAGGAGCACTACTGCCTATATTGTCAAGCGTGGAGTCTGGGTTTTCAGTTGGGGCTTCAGACGTGCCAGATCGACACCGTGCCCTGTCGCTCTTCTCTGCATGAGCAGCTCACATTTATTTTCATGGAAGACCCTGAGATCTTTCCAGACACCAGTCGCACCAGCATGTCTGTGTGTCTTGGATACCTCTGTGGCTCCGTGTGTCTCTTGTGGAGTCAGAGCTTCCTTTGTGCTATATGGAAGATTCAGGAATGAATGCAGATGTTTCCTAAACCAACAACACTCCTGGCATCCTGTCTGGGAAGGCTCGATTTTCTTTCTTTTTTGGGTGCTTTGTTCTACACTGGTGATTCTGTTTTCTCTGATCTTTGTAAGGCCTCAAAGGCTTCTGATTTCTATATAGAACTTGAAAGCATTTCAGCTAATTAAATTTCTTATTTTTTATTTTTAGTAGAGACGGGGTCTTGCCATGTTGCCTAGGCTGGCCTCAAACTCCTGGCCTCTAGTGATCCTCTCACCTTGGCCTCCCAAAGCACTGGAATTATAGGCATAAGCCACCACACCTGGCCGAAAGCTTCTGATAAGAAGTCTTTATGGAATTTGCTATTTTGTCTCCCTTTCTTTCTTCTCTTACTCTGCTTTGCTCACACGGAAATTCCCCAGTTATAAAAATGCCAGTTTCCCCCTAGAGTATTTGTTGCCTTGGCAGGCTTTTTATGTCATGCACCAGATTTACTGTTCTGGGGCCCGTTTTGTTATATCTTGTTCACACTACTCATTTCAGTAGAGAGGGACATTTTAATACTTGGACACCTGCAGATTACAGAGGGCTTCCTCCCCTTCTCATCTTGTTGGAACTTCTTGTCACCATATAATATATATAATACTTCTGCAACATATAATACTTCTACGTAACCCAGGGTAGGAGAAGGATCAGCCATGGAAAAATGTTATGCAAAGGTAATTTTAAGTTTAAGGAAAAAAAAAAAAGAGAAAAGAAAAAAGTGAAACAAAAAGAGAAAATAGACTTCCATACAGTGCTAGTAAGTCATTTAATTGTTTGTTTGTTTGTGTTCCTTCTGTGGTTTAAGTATTTTGAAGCCATCAGTGTTCCTGGTTTCTGGTTCTAAAGGCAGACATGAATTTAAAAGGCAGCATAGTTTTATTACAGGGAAATTATGCCAGATTTCATTTCTTTCTTTTTTCTTGCCAGCGGAATATTTCCTACATTCTTATTTAAGCTTACTAAAGATGAAGATCCGAAGTTTGTATAATTCTCTTTCCTAACTTACCTTACCCATTTCCAAGAAGATGCTTCACAAACCTCATAAGAGTTATGTAAGGTAATACATGTTTGAATTGGTAAATTGTGAGGGTCATTAATTTCTGAAAAGGCATAATAATTTCTGTAGATAATTTTGAAGAGAATAACCATGATCTATGAATAAAAGGCTCATCTCAGTATGTAAATAGTTTCTGAGCCAGAGTTAGACACAGGGGATTCTAAAGGCAAACTCTGTTGGACTCTGTGGGAGACAGGTTGCAAATGCTGAGCTTCATTAAGCGTGTTATACTTACAGCTCAAGAAACACAATAATTTGTGTGAGAGATTATTCAGGCCACATGTCACTCCATAGTCTTATAAAATTCCTTCTATCTTGCCAAGGAATCTGGATTTGACATTTTTATTTCAACAATATTTTATATAGGTAGATACAGATAAATCTCTTTGCAAAAGGAAGAATTACAAATGCTAATTTGTTCCACTGAGCTGTAAACATTTTTTCTGCTGCTTAATAGGACAAAGTACATAAAGATTAATTAAATGATCGAAAATTTCCAAGCTTCTTTTTAATCGTGTAAATGGAGTCTATTGCCAAAAGATATCTAGCCCTGGTAAACATGATAGATGATGATGGGGATGCATGGTGACTTGGATGGACTCCATTTGTGCATTCTGCCTGAGTGTGTTGGCCACAGGCTGTGGTTAACAAAAAATATCCCCTCTGACAACATGTGAGCCAGGGTGTGGGGGTCAGCAGTTTGTTCTCATGTCTTAAGGGTGCCTCCCCAGGGAGAGGATGAGGGGAGTGCTCTGTGGCTGGGGATAGGGCCTCTAGGAAATGGGTGGCTCAAATGTTATTACTGCCACATGTCTGAGTGTTTCTGTTTGGTGAAATCCAGGGCTGGACCTCAGCTGGGTAGAAGTTCTTAAGCAGGAGTTACAAAGCCTGCCTTCTGGCCCTCACTCTGCCAGCTAATCCCATGGAAGCACAGATCCACCATTTGTAAAATGGGACAGTGTTACTTATTTCTGTCTTTTGGGGTAAATGTGAGGTGCTCTTTGAAGTGATGATTGTCAGAGTTCCTTGAAAAACCTAAAGTAATGTATTAGTTAATATGTTGATAAATTTATCAGATACTCTCTGAGCATCTGCCAAAAAAACAGGCCCTGTCCTGGGCCAGCCTTATGGGCATTAGGCTCACACACACACATAACTAATGTTTAGTCATGTTGTAAGGATGCTTTGAGGTGCTGCTGGAGTGCCACCTTGGAGCTGAAAGGGATTTTTTGTGCAGTTCGTGTACCCATATATTTCTAGTGTGTAGTAAACTACTATTAGGTGATTTTATAAAAATTTGTTGAATGAATGAATGGTTTTCACAAGTATTATAGTAAATAATATGTGGTCTTGTTATTGGCCATGTATTATTTATTATAATACTTGTGAAAGGTTTATGGCCTAGTATTTGTTATACTACTAGGCCAAGGTTATTGGTTTCATGTTCGTCATATTCATTCCATAGAGGCAGACAGCTGCTTATTGTCCAGCAGCTGCATGGTGAATGGAAGGGGTGGTCCTGGGGCAGGGCGGGAGGGGAGCTCACAGGAACCCAGGCAGCAGGGCCAAGGCTGTTGCACTGGCCCTTGGCGCAGCTGCCATTGCTTGTTCCCACATGGTGTGGCTTGGCTCAGCCCTTGACCCTGGCATCCATTGCCTCGTTATCCAAACACAGAAATGACCTCCTCTGTGGCCTTGGGGGTGGCCTCAGCTGTGTAAACACATGTATATGTGCATATACTTTATATATATGATACACAGGTGTGCTGTGTGTATCTGTCTAACATGAAGAGCTCAGCTATAGAGTCAAATAGATCGAGCATTCCAGTCCTGGTTCAGTCACTTTTGCTGGCTTTGTGCTCTCGGAATAGTTTCCGAATCCCTTGAAGCTTGGGGGTTTTTAGCTATAGGGAGGTGACAGTAGTACCTAGTTTATAGGGTTATTGTGAGCATTAAATGGGCTGGGCTTACAAGGGTGCAGAGTGGGTTGGGTGGTAATATTTGTAAGAGTGTGAGTGTCAGTTGTCACTGCCCTCATGTCAATACCATTTATTATAGGATTTATACTGGGCCCAGGGCTGAGAATCTCATGTGCATGATCTTACTTTTAATAACACAACTATGCAGTGAGTTTTTAAACTCAAAAGGAAACATGTCACCAGCAGTGACTTGCATGAGGGCTTTTGTTTGTTTTGGTTGAAAGAGTGTCCTGAGCCGCACCCCTACTCTGAACACATTCCCCAACCTCCACCATGCTTCCAGGATCTGCTCCTTTCTTACCAGTTTAGGTTTTTCCCTGTGTGGGTCTTTGTAAGTCTTTTCCTAATATTGGATAGCCCATTCCTTGAACTGCAGCTGTAGAACACCTGAACATTTTGATTTATGGTTGCACAGGAGGCTATAGCAAATTTACAGACTTTAAATTATGTAATTAGAGTACAAAGCCATACTGTAAACTATGCCCCTCTTGTTTGCAAAGTCTCACACCCATCAGTTGTCTTGGAGTTTGATTGATCTCCACTGGGTGCTGGCTGTCTGCAAAATGCTGTACTGGCATGATTAGTTTAACCCATCTCTACTTCCAAAGAGTTGATAGTCTACTGTGGAGACAGCCAGCCAGACAAATCGTTATGTGCAATAAGGTGAATGCTCTGACAGTACCAGAAAGACAAATATGGTGGGCTAAGGAGAGGGAGAGTGGTTGGGTGTGTTCAGGAAGGCCCTCTGAGAAGGAGGCATTTGAGTGCGGTGATTCTTCCTATGTGAGGAATAATCTACAAAATACCCGACCAATACTTCTCAAAAAAGTACTGTTCAAAACAAGCGAAGGAACTGTCATAGACAACAGGAGGCTAAGGAGACATGACAACTAAATGTAATGTGATATCCTAGATGTGATCCTGGAACAGAAAAATGACGTTAGGTAAAAACGAAGGACATCTGAATTAAGCATGGACTTCAATTAATAGTAATGTATTAATATTGATTCATTAGTTGTGACAAATGTACCAATAAGTATAAGTGGATAACAACAGGGGAAACTGGGTGTGGAATATACAGAAACTCCCTGTATGGTCTCAGCAATTATTTTGTAAATTTAAAACCGTTCTAAGATTAAAAAGTTTATTGAAAAATACCTACTGAACTGAACTCTGGATTTATCTTCACTTTTGACTGAACAGCAGGACGCCAAGTTAACATGCCAATATGTGTTCTGTGGATGAAGATTGAGGGATGGATTAAAAAATCTTAGCTCAACAAATAACAACTCTGTGCATGGAAGTTGCCAAAGATGTAGAAAATTCTTGCCAGGACGTAGGGTGACTCTTCAGATAACGCAGAGCTCGTTTGAAATATCATTGTTCCAAGGGGGCCAAACCAAACAGGCCACACCACACAGTGGCCAAGCTGTGCTGTCCTGGGTTCATTCCAGCCCTACGCCATAACCACCATGAGATTTTTGTACGAGCAGTTTACACCCTGAACTTCAGTTTCCTCATTGATAACATGAAAATCATAGTATATCATGCCATTGGCAGTTTCGAAGTTAAATGAGGGTGATGGTGTCTGTAGTGCACTCAGCACAGTAGTTGGTACTCATTAGCTGCTCCCTACAGGGCAGCTGTTGCTGTTGCCCGAAACTTCTTTTTGTAACATGCAAAACACATTCCATTAACACAAGTCTAATGACTTTGCTTAATGGCAGTAGATGATGCCAGCGGCTACCTTGGTTTGATTTCAAGGATAGAAGGACATTCTTCCCCTACAAAATGTCTGTTATTAATACCGCTTCCAGTTCCCCCTTGAAGAATTAATTGTGCTAAATAATTTGTGTTAAATATGACCATGTCTCTTTCAAGCTGCTCATGCCGCTAGAAAGAACAGTACATCCAGCGTGAAGGGGCTTTTCAGGTTTGCCGTGCAGGGGAGCCTTGAAACAGGTAGGAGAGAGGCTTGGAGAGGGAGAAAGGGGTTCAGAGGAGCGGGCAAAACTTGTTTACTTTTCAGACCCACCTAGATCTACCTAGGGATGGCCCTGTTGCTCTTTATCTAAGATAAATTAGTATTGTATATTTCCTGCTAAGCTAAGTATCCATGCAGTTTGGATTTATCTGACTTGTACAAATGAAATATAGGTCCAAAGCATTTTTATACATTTACATGGTAAAGATTAATCTTTACCCAATCAGCTGGATCCCTGGAACTCAGCTTTTATGAAGAGGAATGTTAGCGGACCCACCAAGCACCTAATATGCTCAACTTTTTAATTGCCTTTTTTCTGCCCCTCAGGAATTATTACATCAATTTTGTTTACCCAGATTGAAAATCCAAGTGTTTCTGTTGTCAGCATGTGCTGCACCTAAGCATGCTGACTCTGGCTCAATTTCCCCTTGGCTGCATTTTCCATCTTTTTTCTATTGCAGAATTTCTTCAAAGTTATGTGAGCCCTACCCTCCGTGGGTAGAGAAGTTGAGCGGAAAAAATGGTTCCCTGGGTAAATAAGTTTAGGAAATGTGAAACCAAGGTAAGCAGGTTTCTCTACTGCAGGGCTTTTCAGAGCCTTGGTTTTGCTGACATGCACTGAGTCCCTGAGAGTGATGTGGTGTGGCTCATCTCCCAGTACCAGGAAACCTGTCTTCTTGTATCAGCCCTTTATGCAGAGGGATCAGTGTTCTGAGGTACATACTTGAAAAACACTGCTCCATACTGTTTTCTAATTTTTTCACATTCATCGGACTTGCCTTTCTGTGTCCCCATATTGTCTGCAGCATAATTTCCATGTTATTAAATTTTTTCTCCATATCATTTTTCCTTACTGCTTCAATATATGTTTGTAACTCTTTTTAATAGCATGGCTGAGCCTCTATGGAACCTTGGATTTTATTTTAGTCACATAATCTCCTATATTGGCATTGAGTTATTAGTGAGTTGTCAATCACCTGTGCATGTTAAGGAGGCAGAAGCAAATTGTGGCTGAACCCAGAGGTAGAGCAAATCACCTCAATGATTATGTGTAAAAAAAAAAAAATCCAGCTTGGGTCCTATAATTCCTTTTTTATGGCAGTCCCACTATGTGGGCTTATTTTAATAGAAAAATTTGAGAGATTAATGCACTTGCTAAGGTATTTTTCTACTGTCATCACGCTCCTTATGATTGAGGAGAAGGCAGTAAATCTCAAGTTATCTAGTTTTTAGGATGTCAGTTTTTATATGTGACAGTACCTGGCAGAAAAGTGGGTACAATTAAGCAAATATGCCCTGTTTTTCCTGAAAAAAGGGAAAAAAACCCACAAAAGGTCCCTTCCAATTTAAGTCTAAATAATGTAAAAAAGAGGCTTTGCAAGAGTTGCTGTGAAAACCCCTAAACAGCAGGCAATTATCTCCCTAATGCAGTTTAAACTGCCCATCATGGGGCCAACTGAGACATGGTACAGTGATTCACATCAGCTCTCTTTCCTCCTGTGGGTCAAAGAAATTAATTTGCTCTTGCCTCCGAAAGTGCTGTTGACCAAAACCTTAAACCATAGCACTAATGAACTCATTTGAGGTCTTCAGATCATTTTGAATATTTTATTTATTAGCAACATATAAAGCAATAGATGTGTTTATTGTTGTAAAATGTAACCATACTGTAGAAGTGATGCCCATAAATGTATCAGTCATTCTTCCTAATGATTGTCAAAATATGACTATTTCATATATAAAAAGAAGTATGTGTCTGGCCCCGTGGCTAAAATATAGGACATAAAGCAGTACTGTACGGTAATTATTGAGTCAGCTAGGACCCAGCTCTCAGGTAGAACTTGGTTTGAAGTATTGCCAAGACCTTTCAAAGGCTCTTGAAGAACAAGAACAATTAAGGATTAAATTTTTGAGTTGCTTTGCTTTCAGCTCCATAAGCAAGAATGCAGTTATTGTATTGGTTAAATGTGGAAATAAATCAGTAAATGTTTATAAGGTTAACCGCTATCCCAAAGGAAGGGTATACAGCAGTGAGCCTAACCCTTTTAGCCTTTAGAGATTTTATAATTCAGATAGAAAGACAAGATATAAATTCATGGACAAGGTTAATGTCAATTCGAGAATCAAGGAGTGCTGAAGCAGCTCAGGATTCCACTGACAGTATTTGAAAAGCTCTGTTACATCTGTTGTGATCCCTGTTGCCAAATGAGGTGTCCAAGCCAAAAGTGTTGGGTCAGAGGGAGATCATTGTGTGCTGAGGGGGTTGGGGAAGAACAAATGTGATTCTACTGGTCGCCATGGTTCAGAATCATCACTTCACTTCCTGAAAAGCAGACAATCTGAGTTTGGCTCAAAAATATTCTACTAGGATAGGAAATAATAGAGTGTAATGAGTAAATAGCGTGGCTTCACACAAGTCAGACTTATGTGGAATTTTGGGCAAGTTACTAAGCTTTGTCTCTAATCCTCTCTTCACTCATCATTAAAATAGTTATAGTTAAAATGTAATACGACTACAATAACTGTCAACCTAGTTTCTAGGAGAAAAAAATCAGATAATACTTTCAAAATAAAATCACTTTACGCTAGGCTAGACACTTGGTAAAGTCTTGCTAAGTGTCAGCTGCTGTGATAATCACTGTAAATGACACCTGTGCAATCCTATTTCAGGCCAGGAATAAAGTTTGCATAGAGAATAGGAGAATACAGTTAAATAACTTAATTTCTAATGTGAAATATCCTTTTGGCATTTATGAGAACAATGTCTGTGGTGGTCCAAGGTATTAAAGGGACCCTCTATGTAAGAGGAAATTAGGAGTATTCAACTCATCAAGACAGGAAAAAAGAATTAACTGGTGATGGTCATATTAGCTTTATTTTTGTTGTTGTTGTTATTGAAGTGAAAACATCTCAGACAGGAGCCATCAGAGAGGCTGGCAGATCCCTTTGGTGGGTTGTTGGAGGTAAAAATCCCAGCATTCGGGCTGAAAGATCAGAGATGATAAGCAAGTCTGTTTCCTTCCAACCTACTCAAGAGAGCAGTAATTACTAGATATAATAATGCTTGTCAAAGGCGGTTACTGAAAACCCTCTGCTGCTTCAGCGTAATCAGAAAGACAGAGTTGTAGGATGATTTTCCTTGTGAGAGGCACCTACTCAGAATACTAATTAGGCGAAGTAAAAGGGATGTGGATCAGCATCCCACACCACATGCATTTCCCCTAGTAAGTGACGATGAGAGAGGAAGGAGGAGGAGGAGGAGGAAGAATTCGACTTATCTGTTTTATGGTTCATGATGCGATTTCCCAAATTGATTTCGGGCTTTATTATTCTCATCAGCTGGTTTTGTAAAGAGATGCTTGGAGGGACCACAGCAAAGTGAAGGCTGGCTTTTCCCAAGAGGGAAAGCTAGTATTTCAAGAAATTTTGGAGGTGTTATCATACAGGTACTTGGAAATATCTTGGTTAAAAAAAAATTTACCAAGGCAAAACATACCATAGGACCCAGTACCAGTGGGATCAAAATAAAATATGTTATCATCCAATTCACTGAAAAAACTATCTAAAAATAAAGTTTAGAGTCTTGTTTTGTTTTTTTGAGACAAAGTCCCACTCTGTCTCTCAGTCTGGAGTGTAGTAGCTCCATCTTGGCTCACTGCCACCTCCGCCTCCTGGGTTCAAGTGATTCTCCTGTCTCAGATTCCCAAGTAGCTGAGATTACAGGCACCTGCTTCCACACCTGGATAATTTTTGTATTTTTAGTAGAGATGGAGTTTCGCCATGTTGGCCAGGCTGGTCTTGAACTCCCGACCACATGTGATCCACCCACCTCGGCATCTCAAAATTCTGGGATTACAGATGTGAGCCACCACTCCCAGCTAGAGTCTTTATACTTTTGCTTTCTTTTGGGTGCCCTCAAAATAGAACTTGAATCCAGTGGCAAATTGGCCCAGTAGCCAAGAGTGACTTTCTTGAGGTAAGTCTGTGTCTTTGCTTTTATTTGCTGCCAAACGTTCAGTTTCTAAGAGAAATATAAACATTTATCTAGAATAATCTCAGTGTTGGCCTGCACATGGCTGTTGTATAATGATCATCACTTGGGGATCCCTGTCTGTTGGGCACTGTTGTAAGCACTTCCTGAGCAGAACTGCGTATAATCCTCAGAGCCTACAGAACGGTAGGTTTTATTAGTATCATGAGTACCTCTGTTAGAGAAGAGAAAAGCTAGCACAGTGAGCTAGGTGTCTTGGCCAAGCCCTTCTAGCTTGTAAACGGTGGAGCTGGGGTTCAAACCCAGGCCATCTGGCTCCAGAGTCCACAGTCTAAGAAAGCCTATTAATCAGCAAAGGGACTCTGTGGTAACTTGGAGCTGAAGACACAGCCTTCAGAGCAGAATCTGTACAAACTGGGTCTTATGGAGACCAATTTGGGTATGCTCAATCTAAATTACACACAAGAGACTATTGGCTGGTATATGGCCTGCATGCTGGCTCACGTGGCTGTGGTTACATGGAGTGGGGAGGTAGAGGGGTGGATGCCAGACTGACACTATTAGGGGAGGTCCTGTGGCATAGATTGCCAGTGTAGGACAGGGATTAAGAGCTTGGCCTCTGCGGTTACAGTCACCCGTCACCCAGCTTCAAGTGCTAAGTGTGTTGGTGATGGTGGTTGGTATATAGTTCCAACACTTGCTTTCTGTGTGACCTTGGGCAAGTTACTGCAACTTCCTAAGCCTCAGTTTTTCCATCTAAAATATGATGATGATAAGAATACCTGTGACATAGGGCTGCTGTGGGGATTCAGTGGGATTTTATATAGTAGTCCCTCTTTATCCAAAGCGGATGTGATCCAGGGCCCCCAGTGGATTTCTGAAAGCTGGATATTACCAAAACCTGTATACGCTGTGTTTTCCTGTATGTATATACCCATGATAAAGTTGAATTTATAAATTAGGCACAATAAGAGATTAACAATAACTAATAATAAAATAGAACATGCTGGGCGAGGTGGCTCACACCTGTAATCCCAGCACTTTGGGAGGCTGAGACAGGTAGATTGCCTGAGGTCAGGAGTTCCAGACCAGCCTGGCCAACATGGTGAAACCCTAGCTCTACTAAAAATACAAAACAAAACAAAACAAAAAAGCCAGGGGCAGTGGTGGGCATCTGTAATCCCAGCTACTCGGGAGGCTGAGGCAGGATAATCACTTGAACCTGGAAGGTGGAGGTTGCAGTGAGCTGAGATCGCACCACTGCATTCCAACCTGGGGGACAGAGTGAGACTTGGTCTCAAAAAAAAAAAAAAAAGTAAAAAAATTAGAACAATTATAACAATATGTCAGCACCACTACTCTCGTACTTTGGGGCCATTATGAAGTAAAATAAGGGTTACTTGAATACAAGCACTGCAATGCCTCAGCAGTCAATCTGTTCACCCAGGCAGCTGCTGAGTGACTAATGGGCAGGTAGCATATACAGCGTGACTGTGCTGGACAAAGGGATGGTTCAGGTCCTGGGTGGGATGTCCTCATGCAATGCAGAACAGCGCGCAATTTAAAATGTATGAATTGTTTAGTTTTGGAATTTTCCATGTAATATTTTTGGACTGAGGTTAACTGCAGGTTGAAACCACAGAAAGCAAAACCATGGATAAGGAGGACTACCAAGAAAATGTTAGCACAAGGCCTGGAACACGGTCAGTTCGGTGGTGAAGGTGATTGCTTTTGTTTTGCTGTTGCTGCTCAGGCAAGCAGGGAATTTTGAAGATGACTGACAGTAAAGCACCTTTAACTACTTGTGAAAATATGGAAGAGCTCTGTAGAAATTATTCTTCTCAATAGCAGAGAAACAGGAGGAGATTTGGGTCTGGGTGAATTGCACAGCCAGCCTCAACAGTTAGCCTCAATCCCAATTTCACATCATAAACCATGTGTCCCTTGATTCCAGATCTCCTCCCAGATTGTACCCCTGTCTCCACTCCCCAGCTCCCCTGTGCATTTCTCTTCATCCTGTGTTCTTGTGGAGTCCTGGAAACCCAAGGCTGGAAACTACCCAGGAAGACAAGGGGGTGGTGTGGGAGACCCGCGATTGAGTGGGCTGTCAAATGTTTGCCAAACGGCAGCTGATGCCAGAAGAATCAGCCAAAAATGGAATGGGTGCCCTTGCTTATATTTAGTGTGTAGTCTTTTGTAAATTCACGTTTCCAAGTTATTTTCAGCACTCTTTTTTTTTTTTTTTTGTCCTTAGTTATTCATGACTTTCCTGATCTCAAAGCCCAGTTGGTGACCCACCTCCACAGCTTGGAAACCATATGGGACTCAGCTATTGTTCATGTGTCTTTAACTTTGCAGCACAAATGATAGTGTTTTCTTTGTTATACTCATTCTTAAGGCCAGTGAAGCATTTGATAGTTCTTACTAAAAAAGATTAGCTGTTAAGAATCAAAAGAGGAAAATCAAACAAATGAAAACAAAACAAAACAAAACAAAATGTCCCCTCCCAGCTATACATAAAGTGCCCTGGAGGAGGCTGGCCAATTATCTGGCTCCAGGCTCCGGACTTAAAACAACTGGGCAAAAAGCACCCATGCTCTGACCCAGCCCTGCCGCTTTCTGGCAGTGTGACTTCACACAAGCCACGGATCCCTCCGAGCCTCATCCTCCTTAGCTCCGAGTGGGTCATGATACCAGCCTGCCTTCCTCACTGGATGGATGAGGAGATGGAAATGAGAATGCATCTGCAGGCCCTTTCTGAATTGTGCAATGCTAGTCTATAGGGGATACAGATATAGGGGGAATTTCCTGGCAGATACAGGAGTCCTGCTGCCCCGTCCTCTGCTGGAAACAGATCTGACTACCTGATGATAGCACCTTCTCCCTCAGAGCCTCATAATTCCCACCAGTCCTTCTCAACATACAGTGCTCCTGGGAGGGACTGGAGAAGTCCTGGTGTCCAAGTGCCACAGCAGTGCAGCCATGGAGTGAGTGCCCAGCCTTGAGAGTCTCCTCCCACTTTCTTATTACTATTATTGTTATTATTTTTTTTTTTGAGACAGAGTCTCGCTCTGTTGCCCAGGCTGGAGTACAGTGGCATGATCTTGGCTCACTGCAACCTCTGTCTCCTGGGTTCAAGCATTTCTTTGCCTCAGCCTCCTGAGTAGCTGGGATTACAGGTACCCACCACCATGCCTGGCTAATTTTTGTATTTTTAGTAGAGAAGGGCTTTCACCATCTTGGCCAGGCTGGTCTTAATATCCTGACCTCATGATCCACCTGCCTCGGCCTTCCAAAGTGCTGGGATTACAGGCATGAGCTACCGCACCCAGCCTCTCCTCCCACTTTCTTTTGATAGAAGTGGCCTGATGGCTACAGATGAGCAAAACTGGTCTGGGCTGGTGTGGGGAAGTGCCCTGAATCTGTGGCCTGGGAAGAGCAGCTGAGGAACTGCAAGCAGCTGGTGTTGGAGGTTATTTTGTAAAAGGACATTTCCCCCTAGACTTTAAACTAATAGCAATTAGTTGAATGAGACTGCGTATGTGCAAACTGTCATCTATGAAGCACAGTAATATTTGTTGTTATTAAATCAAAATGTCAAATGCCTTATTAGCTTTAAAAATCACATCATTTGTGCTGCAGACTCGCTGGCTGATGAGTTCCCTGTGGCAGGAGCCAGGGTTCCCACTGTGGCCCCTTGGTCTGCGGAATGCCCAGCTCATAGGTAAGGGCTTAGGGTTTGTTGACTGATTGGCTACAGAGAAAAAAAAAAAAAAAAAGAAGCATGCATTGAATGTGCCAGTAATTTTCAAAAGTAAGTGTCCACATACAATATCCATTCTTGTGTGTATGCTGAGATCACGTGTAGAAGCGTTTGCTAGACATTTTAATATTTAAATCTACTAGCAATAATAAATAAAGTAATAACTTTAAATAAAGTAAGCCTTTGGTTTCATTGTAAGCAATAATATATTTGGAAACTGTGTTTACAGTATGATCTATACATAGTTTTAAGCCACATATAAATATTTAACAATACAATTAAAAGGTCGTGCTTGTCCATGTAACTCCTGAAATCCTCTTGTTTGTACCCTCTGGGATCCATTGAAGGACTGGTAATTATATACTTTTGCCTTTTATGTGGAGACCAGAACAAGAACTCAAGAAAAATTTAGATGACATTTGAGCAGCTTAAAACATGTTGGGTGGGTTACAGCCAGGGTACTCTTTTGTACTGATTTACTCAGGGCAGTGCCGGTTTATACTCATTGTCATAATTATTAATGTCCCTCCCTTTCAATCTCAACAGTGTCTTTGGTCCGTAAATTATGTGCTCATGGTCATGGCCCATAAGTACATGGTCATAGCCTCCAAGTGTGAATAGATGGATTGGAATAGAACACATTTGTTTTATCTTTTAAAAAATTTTTTTAAAATTTAATTTTAAGTTCCAGCATGTCTTTTCGTTTTTTTTTTAACATTGTATGCAAGTGTGTATATGTATGGGTGGGGGTGTGTGTGTGTGTGTGTGTGTGTGTGTGTGTGAAAGAGAGAGAGAGAGAGGAAGAGAGAGAAAATAAGAATGAGAATGAATGATTATTCCCTGGGGTCCTCCCTGCCTAGATGCATGAAAAGGTGGCTTTTGCTGAACAGAGAAGACAATCCTGGCTCTCACAATGGCTCATGTTCGAGGGTTGGGACTTTTGACCTGAGACCAGGCCTGCTCTCCCACTATCCATCCAGAGCTTGGTGTTCTGGACTGCCTTCCACTTCGCTGACTTGGCACTGGCACCAAAAGCACCTTGGGCTAGGGCATGGGTTCCATCAGTCAACTTTGGACCCTTGACATAGTGTAGTTGTTGATTGGTATCATGCAGGGCTTGAGAAACAGCATCTATTCAGAAGGCCTGCCTTTGGGAAGGTCACGTGATCTCCCCCAGTCTCTCACCAGTGACATCATGAATGAATGCAGATTATGGAAAATAGGCTCATCCAAACATTAAAAATTGTCACCAGTGCCCCCAGCCCTTGTCTAATCGTCAAATGAAACTGTAATGCAAGAATGATTACTTTTAAAAGAGTGTATTGTTAAGATTAATTTGGAATGTGCTTCTCTGTCATCATTGTCATCTGGTAGTATCTGAGGTTCCAAGCAATCTGCCCAGTTAGCCTCCCTAAGTGCTGGGATTGTAGGTGTGAGCCACTCCATGTCTACATTTTGAGAGCATGTAGCTATTACATACTATACTCTCCCTTATAATCCTCATGTAGTCTTACCTTTACAAGCATCTGCATATTTGCTGTTCACCACCAGACATAATCTCTGCTGTTTAGCAATTTTGGTTGTTTTGAACCACAAAACTGGTGTACTTCCCAGAAATGGCTCTAAGGAACAATATTCCCTGAGTTCTTTTACATGTTGCCTATGTCCTTTATACTGGAAATTAATTCAGAAATCCATGGCTCTTATTTTCTTTCCTTGAGGATCTTAGATAGGTTCCTGTACTTTCTTTTTGCTTACATTGTTTTTTAAAGTCTGATTATAATATTTTTTCCCTTATAAGTCAATTGTTCTTTTTACCCAGATGCTCAAACAATTTTTCCTTCTCTTTAAGGGTTAGTAATAAAAGTGGACATGGGGTAGAAAGATAGCCAGGATATCTCAGAAAGCAGCTATCATATATATTTTTAACACTACATGAGAGCAACTGAAGAGAGAGCTCTGAAGTGAGAAAAGCTTCTATGAACCAGCCTTGATCCTAAATCTTACATTAATTTCACATAACAACAAGGCACATAAAGGAATGGAGGTGTAAAATACCACACAAAGGCAAAATAAATTGGAAAGAAGAATAAGCAGACTAACATCTCTACACCAGCACAACAAAAAGACACACCCACAAAACAGGTTAAAACCATATCCTATACCGGGCATGGTGGCTCATGCCTGTAATCCCAGCACTTCTGGAGGCCAAGGCAGGCGGATCACCTGAGGTCAGGAGTTTAAGATCAGCCTGGCCAACATGGTGAAACCCCATCTCTGCTAAAAATAAAAAATTTAGCTGGACATGATGGCACATGCCTGTAATTCCAGCTGCTGAGAAGGCTGAGGCAGGAGAATTGCTTGAACCTTGGAGGTGGAGGTTGCAGTGAGCTGAGATTGCACCACTGTACTCCAGCCTGGCAACAGTGTGAGATTCCATCTCAATCAATCAATCAGTCTTGATTTAAACAAACATAAATAAAACCATATTCCACTATTGTCAAAATGAACTAAAACTTACTAAGAAAGTGATACAGGATATGAGAGAACAATATAAATCAAAACAGAAGAATCTCAGAAATGAGGTGGTAGACATGAGGAAAGCATTGGAAATAACTACTTTAGAAATAAAGAGTAGAAGGAACGCAAGAGCAAATAAGCAAAACAGATAATGCCTTAAAATAAGTAGAAGGTAAATATTAGGAACATTGTAATTATAAAAATAGACAAAGAATTCAAGAGAAAGGGACACAATATTAAAGACAGGCAGATGAGAACTGACATATGACTACTAGGCGCCCCTGAAAAAGAAAACTAAAGCAGGAAACGGCACCTAGTGCTTTATCTACAGTTCAAGGGAAATTGCCTGGAATGAAAAGGATCTGAAATTCCATACTGGGATGTCACATCTGAGAATAGTGACCTACAATGCCCAGCACCCAAGACATACTCCAGTCTTGTCTCGTTTGATTGCTGTTTATATCTGCCATGCGTAATACCATGCTGGTGCATAGTGGATACTCAAACTATTGACCAAATATACTAATATTTGGTAAATAAAAGATTCTTGAAAACACTTAGGAAATGTAATGATCTTTCCTTATGTAACAGTAGTTAATTTCCTGAACTGTCACTGTTACCCTGGATGACAATGGAATGTTATTGCAAGCTGTTATGGACTCAGCTGTGTCCTCCCACCTCCAAAATGTGTAGGTTGAGGCTCTAATTCCCAATGTGACTATATGTGGAGATAGGGTCTTTTAGGAGGTAATTAAGGTAAAGTGAGATTAAAAGGGTGGGGACCGGCTGGGCTCAAGGTGGCTCATGCCTGTAATCCCAGCACTTTGGGAGGCTGAGGTAGGTGGATCTCCTGAGGTCAGAAGTTCGACACCAGCCTGACCAACATAGTAAAACCCTGTTTCTACTAAAAATACAAAAATTAGCCAGGTGTGATGGTGTGCTCCTGTAATCCCAGCTACGTGGGAGGCTGAGGCAGGAGAATCCCTTGAACCTGGGAGGTGGTGGTTGCAGTGAGCCAAAATCATGCCATTGCACTCCAGCCTGGGCGACAAGAGCAAAACTCCATGTCAAGAAAAAAAATAAAATGATGGGTCCCTAATCCTAATCCAATAGGACTGATGTCCTTATGGGAAGAGGAAGAAATATGAGGGATCCACAGGCACAGGAGTAAAGACCATGTGAAGACCGAGCAACCAGGCAGCAAGCTGAGGAGAGAGGCTGCCAGCAACCAGCCCTGCTGCATCTTGATCTCAGACTTCTCAGTCTCCAGAACCATGGGAAAATATTTTTCTGTTGTTGAGGCCCCCTAGTCTGTGGTACTTTGTTATGGCAAACCTAGCTGACTGCTACAGATTTTAAGGTTTGGCCCACTCCAGCAGATAAAGAATTATGACTAGTTGAGGTGCTTGCTGAAGTGAAAGGAAATATGGAATGGGTAGTGGAAGAAGGTGGTTGTTAATAACAACTGTGACCACATGATCAGTTACAGGAATGAGGACTGTAATTGTCCTGAGTATTTCCGTAAGTGCTTATTAATATGTGTGTGTGCAGGGCAGTTAACTTTGGTTTCCTCCTTCTGTTATCCTCTTGTCATGTAAGTAAGATGTGTTAACTTTATATCCTAGTATTTAAGTTATGGGATATCAAGGAAAAGAATAAATAGCATGCAAAGGCTTTGCATCCCTTTTAGTGTTGTTTTTGGTTGTACACAGGTTACTTTACACACTAGGAAGATGTATGACCTTGTTATTGTTTTCGTTTGGAGATGAAGCGTGGTTTAAGAGGTGCATGTGGGTGCCAAGTTGACAAGGACTTGTGATGGTTAACTTTATAAGCCAAATTAGAGGACGTTCGTGGATGAGATTAATGTTTAAATTGGTAGACACTGAGTAAACAGATTGCCCTCTATAATGTGGGCGGGCCTCGTCTAAACCATTAAAGCCTGAGTAGAATAAAAAATCTGGCATCTCAGAGTGAGAAGGACTTCTCCAGCAGACTGTCTTTGAACTTCGTCTGCACCAGTGTCTCTCCTGGGTCTCCAGGCTGCCAGGCCACATTTGGACTTGATAGTCTTAACAATCGTGAGAGCCAATTCCTTGGAATAAATCTGTTTACACACACACACACGCACACACACACACACACACGTATCCTATTGGTTCTGATTCTCTGGAGAACCGTAATACACAATATTCAACATTCTAAACCAAAAATCTGTGTTGTTTTTTTTTTTTTGGCGTGAATAGGACTCTTTTTTTTTGTCTTGTAATAATATCAAAGTGGTTCATTATGACTGCAGATAACTACAGACAACCCTTTAGTTAGCTTTTTGTTTGAAAACAATCTGCCATGATGAAACTTTTACTATCGTGGTGTCCCCTGTGCTTTCAGTGGGTGGTGGAGCAGCCAAGACTTCTCTGAAAATGTAGTGGGCAAATTCACTGGGTAGGGTTCTCCCGAGAACACTGTTTTCCTCTGAGTCATGATGTGCTTTTGGGATACACTATTTGTGAAGTCTGATAGACTTGATGGAAAGAAGCTGTGATCAAGTAGCCGATTTAGTGTCATTGACAGTTTTCTCTCTCCCTTATTTCAGGACTGGCTGACTTTGTTCTAATGTACATGCTGGGATTTCCAGGCAAAATCCTAATTTTGTGGTCAGCGAACATGTGGCTGATAAGTGACAAACATAGAATTAGAAATTTGGCAATGTATTATCTATGGGACAATTGATGAGAGAGTAGATTTTAAGTGTTTTCATCACAAAAAAGTGATGATTATATGAGGTAATGTCTGCTAAATGGCTTGATTTAACCATTCTAATTATATATATCTATATCAAAACATCATGTTATACCCCATAAATATATGCACTTTTTAACTTAACAATTAAAATAAATACTTTTTTTTAAGGAGCAGGGTCTTGCTTTTTCACCCAGACTAGAGTTCAGTGACATGATCACAGGTCACTGCAGCCTCAAACTCCTGGGCTCAAGTGATCCTTCCACTTCAGCCTCCCAAGTAGCAGGGACTACAGGCACATGCCACCACGCTTGGCTAATTTTTAAAATTTTCTGTAGAGATGGAGCCTAGACTTGTTGCCCAGGGTGGTCTCAAATTCCTGTGCCCAAGCAATCTTCCCTCCTTGGTCACCGAAAGTGCTGGGCTTACAGGTGTGAGCCACCATGCCTGGCTTAAAATAAATAATTTTCTAAAAGAACGATAAATTCATTTTATTTACAAAGATGATAAGTATGCAACTCCTAGGGGGCTTACAATCTAGGAGGGGAAGGACAAGAAGCAAATGAACAAAAAAAATATTAGACGATGGTAAGAGCTGGGCAGAGAAGGAGGCAATATGTCAGATAGCAGCTGGGTAGTGACTTGTTTGAGTGTTCAGAGAGGGTAGCATTTAATCTGAAGACCAATGACAGGAAGGAATGAAGATGTGAGTAAAGAGCACTCTTGGTAGGAGATACACGTGGTGCAAAGGCCCTGAGGCAGTACCAGCTTATAGACTGTGAGCACAGTTAGTCTCAGCCATAGACTCTCAGGGGAGAGTGGTCAGGGGTTACGTAGGTGACTTAGGTAGGGTCAGAACAAGTAGGGAGGGTAGTGTTCCCAGGTTGAAGTTCAGCTGGGTTTGGTACCTGCATGGCACTGATCCTGCTCCAGTGTTTTGAAAAGAGGGATAAGGTGAGTTTGGAGTAAGAGAGGGATGAGTCTTCTGCAAGAGATGAAGTCTTCTGCGAGAGTCTTCTGCAAGAGTAGACCAAGGCCATGTTGCTGGAGGTGGGAAAAACAGAGTCAGTCTCTAGCGTAAGTGCAGGCCGTCTCCAACTCTTTTATTCAAGTCTATGTATTTGTATTTTAAAGTTAGTGGATAACAAGTATATCTGTATAACTGTCTTAATTTGAAGCCATGGATTATTTGGTTTCAAAGAAGATGACAAACCCAGGATTCCTTTTAGAAACGTTATTACTGTCTTCTGCCACTGTTTATTGAGGATCTGCAGACTGTGTCATTGTAGTGAGTGAGGATGAATGGGAATCTGAAATGTCAGCTTATTTTGGTCAAAAGGACTGACTGTAGGAGCCTTCTCCTGTATACCAATTCCATCTCATCTAGCTCCTACAGTAATTTCACAAATGGAGTAACTTCACTGCCTTCCTAAACAGTGTTTAGCTCTGGCCCTTGAAATCTGTATCTTCTCACTTAAATCTAAATAAATATTGTTACCTTGGAACATGAGTAAGAATTGACGTGGAGCAGCATTGTAATAAGTGACTTAGTTCCCAGGGGCTAGTTAGATAAATATCAAAATGGTACTGTCATAAAACGATTTCCCTTATACGACAGAACAATAGTGTGAAACTTGAAGACCTGCTGGGTGATAGAGAGACCCTGGTGTTTTACTGTTCCAGCTTGCCTGTTGAAATCTGCTTGGTTCTAGTATTTATGTGTTTACGTAATTTTTTTTATTCATGCAGTAATGTTTTTTCAGTAATTCTCCTTAATTGAGCTCCTAAGATACCGCTATTTAAAGTACCTGGATTCCAGTGGTTCTAATTTCTCTTTTTGTAGAGCTCCTTTTTTTTTTTTTTTTTTTTTGTACAATACTCTCTCTCTCTCCTATTTCTTTTGTACAGGTTTGCTAAAGTACAGGTAGATCCTTGAAGGAAAAACCTTTGTTTTCTTGCAGGATGGGCTGGTGATAAGATTGTCAGAAGCCTAATCCTAGTGGGATTTTTGTATTGGATTTCATACCAAAAATTATTTATCATAATTTAATGATACTATGGATATACATGGACTTACTTGTAGAAAAATGGCAGCCGTCCTCATTATAGAAATATAATAGGAATATGGGATCAGTTGTGTCTCATTTCTGTGGCCAAGGACAATAGGCTGCTATCTTAGCTCACATCCAATAGGTTTTATTTTCACTCATTCTTTCTTTTTTTTAGAAGTGTTTTAGGAACTTCTGTAAAGACTTTAACTGGGCAGCAATTATGTCACTAAGACTTAGCTGCAGTCCCTTAAAATTAGACTTTGCACACCCTGTGTGAGGACTTTGGTTGTCTCTCTCCTGTGTCTAGTCTCTGCAGGCTGCCTGCGCTGGCACACAGAACTGCCTTTCTGTGCTCTCTGCTCTGTTATCCCCTGGGACCAGCCATGTGCTATAGCTCCCCTGCTGTCTCCCTGTGGCCCCACAAGTGTTCGTGGTTAGGCATCTGGTGAAAGCCGGCAGCATACTGCCTTGCTTCTACTATCCGAGAGCCTGCGATTGACGAAGGGCACCATGAGAGGGGCGTTGAGGTTGGAAAGTACAGAGGTAGCAGGAAGAGAAACGCCAGCAGGAGGATTAAGCCCCCAGGACACATAGTCAATCTTTGCTTCCATCAGTCTTGGTCTTCATCTTAAATCATTTCCTGGCTTTAGCAATCTGCCCATACTTTCAGAGACTTTGCTGGTCTTTTAAGGTCAGTATTTGATTTAATGTTCTTACTGAATCATTCTGTGCCCGTATTATTTACATGTGGCTCTGAAATTGGCTCTTTAGTATTAAAAATTCAAAACTGCCCTGAGTTTAACCAGCTCTTTCTTTTGCTCCAATCATCTTCATTTTTAAATACTGTAACAACACCATATTTTAAATGAGTTTTGTGGTGGTAATTCTGTCTGAGAGCAAGAGAGTATGGGTGGGTCTCGATTAGTGTGTTCTTGCCTTGCTGTAAAGAAATACCTGAGACTGGGTAATTTATGTTAAAAAAAAAAAGAGGTTTAATTGGCTTATGGTTCTGTAGGTTGTACAGGAGCATAGCGGATTCTGCTTGGCTTATGGGGAGGCCTCAGGAAATTGACAGTCATGGCGGAAGGCGAAAGGGTAGCAGGTGGGTCACATGGCTGGAGCAGGAGCCAGAAGGAGAGTGAAAGGGGAGGTGCCACACACTTTCAAATGACCAGAGCTCACAAGGACTCACTATTGTGAGAACACCACCAAAGGGATAATACTAAACCATTCAGGAGAAATCCACCCCCATGATCTGGCCGCCTCCCACCTCCAACACAGGGG
Organism: Sapajus apella; assembly: GCF_009761245.1. Lineage (NCBI taxonomy): Eukaryota > Metazoa > Chordata > Mammalia > Primates > Cebidae > Sapajus > Sapajus apella. The sequence goes on from NW_022436963.1 coordinate 5,700,781, forward strand.
ATGACAATTGGATGTGAGATTTGGATGGGAACACAGATCAAGCCATATCAGTGTTTGTTCCTGTTATATATGTTTTGATTTGGGGGAAGTGTTTGTGAGTTTGTGTACACGTGTGCCTTTTGGAAGTCTTCATGGGTAGCAGAATTAGGATAATTTACCCTCTAATCCAAGGACTCTTTATAAAATCAAATATTTTGTTTAAAATGTGATTCCCTATGTTTCTTACAGTGAGCTGCTGGTTTAGATGTTGGATGGGCTCAACAGTATGTATTTTTTTTTTCATTTCCCTAGAGAATGTTGATGCTCATAGAGATCACTTGAGAAGCACTGCTTTCGGAAGGGATGCTCTCCCATCAGTTGGCAGCTTTGGGTTTGCCAGTAGCGTATTGGATCTCTGGAGGATCTTCTTCCATTTCCAAATAGGGTACTGAAGATACAGTGGTTCATTATCTCACAATCCAGTGCTTCCTCCCTACTCGTCCATTTCCTTTCAAGGGGGCTGGCCTAGGGACCACTGAGAATTAGCTTCCAATAAATTATTGTTTCTTTTTAAAACAATATATTAACTCTGTAGAAGTGCAGTGAGGTATCCACCAAATGCAATCCTCCAGTAGCTTCTTTGTGGTTATGTTTGTGTGCCTGCCTATATTGATGGGTAAAGATAGGGACTTGGGTAAATTACCTAACTTTTCTGAGCTTCAGTTTCCAAGTATGAAGATGGAGATGATAATAATATCTAATGCATAGAGGTATTCTAAGGATTAAATGCTAAATGCTATGAATAGCACATAGCATGTCATAAGTGCTACATGAGAGTTAGTTGTTACGGGTATTGTTGTTGTTATTTTTATTACCAACCTATGTGAATCAAAGTAAAAATCTTCCTTGTCAGAAATTCATAGGAATCTACAAGAAAGGTATGGAAAAATGCTGTGCACAGCAGCTTGTACCCTCTAAGAGAGTTGGTGCAATTTCTGGGATGAGAGCAGTCTATCTGCAATGTGGAGGCTTTATCAATGGAATCTGCCTTAAAGAGCATTAACAGGACCATCTTCCTGTCCTCTAGCTCCAGCTCAAAGGTGCTGCCAAATGCAGGTAAAAGCGCTGGAGTAACCTCAGTTGACTATTGTCTACCTCCTTAATCGCACCATCAGTGAAATTAATATTTTATTGCTGAAGGGGGACAAACATCTGTAACTTTTCCCATGTAGGATGGCTGTTTGGTTTCTATTGCACACATTTTTCTCTCAGGTTAAAAATTGATGAAACACAATTTCCCTCTTTTAAAAATGGAATCATGTTTGATTTTATGGTGATGTTTATAGAGCTAAGGAGAGTTAAGAGTCATTCTGGCATTAAAACCGTCTAAGCCTTTAAATAAATATATTGTTGTTATCTTGAAACTTTCCAAACTGAACTTGGAATTCACTCAGGCGTCTTACAGAGCTTTGATACATCAGAGGGGGACAGTAATGATCCTGTAAATTCCTGACAACATTGGACCACTCTTGCAGATTGCAAAGAACAGAATGAAATGCAGTGCAAAGACGTGTACTGGCAAATATCCACACAAGTATTAATCTACCTGCTGCTTGAAGTAAGGTCCCAATTACAGAAGATTTATTTTGAAAGAATTTGATGTTTTATCGTCATCACCATCATCATCATCTTTCCTCTGAATGATCGCATTAATCTCCTAACTGGTCTATCTTGCACAGTTCCTGGGCTGCCTTTTCCAAAACTTTTCCCATCAGCGCAGTCCTTTGCTTGGAAGTCCAGCATGACATTCCCGTTGCTGGTAACAAAAGTACAGTCTTTGGGGCTTTGCATTCCATGTCTTTCCCGCTTCCCACCCTACTTTATTGGTCTCCTCATATTCCCCCCTTCAGGCCTTTACTTATGTTGTTGACTCTGCCTGAGAGCCCCGTCTTCACCTCTACTGCCGGATACTCAGGGAATCTCTCAAATCATCTCAAATGTCTTCCAGTAAAGTCTTTTCTAAACACATTACTTCCAGAATTAATCATTTTACCCTCTGTATAGACTTGGAAATGGATACATGAGGTTAAGTGAGGTGGTGTAACTTATTCAAGGTCACAGATCCGGTAAGTGTCAGAGTTGGGGTGGGCAATGAGACACATAATAAAAAAAATGAAAATGCAAAAGCATAGTTGGAAACAGGATGTCATTGTCAAATTTAGGGACAAAATAAATAGGCTTTGTGAGAAATCAACCACTGGACTATAACCTGAAAAAAGCTGTATACATAGGATCTTGGAAACGGAAGGTCCTTGAATCGGAAATTGGTGACACTTTTTCTGGGTACCTGAAATCTTGCCACTGGGAAGGTGTGTGGTGTGGTCAAAAGTGCTATGTCAAGTCTTGCTATGCCTAGAAGAGGAAGACCTCAGGATTGAATGCCTCTCCTTTCTCTGACTATTGATTAATATGCCTAGTGTTCCATTACTGGAATGCTAAACATGTGGGAATTATTTATATCCTACTGCTCAAGGTCATCACCAAGGTCTGATTTTCAAAATTCAAAAAATTGCAGCCTCAGGCATAAATGGGCTGCGGGCCATGTGATGAGGAATAGGGGCAGCTTTTGTGATCTATTCATGCCATATAGGGGCTGTCCTGCATATGGCAGGCCCTGATTATAAATCAATAGGCATTTGAGTCAAGGAAAAAGAGGCAGGTTTATTAGGGCTGTGTACTATTGTAGGTCTCCCCAAGGTTATGCTGCTTCCCAGAGAGCCCAGATTTTTCTGGGATACGGTGAATGGCATACATGTGAGAAGTTCACCTTAATGGCATTGTGCTCTCTGTGCCACTGACACCATCAACACTGAAATAAAGAATGTTCTTCTCTTGTCAAGACCACTGTAAGAACAGCCTCTACAAAATAACCTGTCTTCTTTCCAGTGCACTTTCTTATCCAGAAGCTCTATAGAAAAAGATAAGGAGCCTCTCTGATTAACAGGACACAAGAAAAGTATGGAGGGTAGTTTTCCACATTATTTGTCACAGTTTTTGGGTTAGTGCTGGTACTTTATAAATCTGTGTTTGGCCCTTCTTTCATCCACTTGGACTGACTTTCAGGGTACAGTAAGCAGAGTCTAGTTATGACCACTGAAGCAGAAATGCAGATTCAATGAGTAATTATTAAGAACTTTCCAGAATATTAGCTATTTCACTTGCTGCAGTGACTAGTGATGGAATAGTCCATTAGACATTTCTGTTCCCAGCAACTCCTGAGAATTGATTCCAATCTGAAGCAGCCAACCGCTTTGATCAATACCATAATTACTCTTATTGATGGATTGTTTTACAATGGTAGCCATCAGAGCAGTCTGTCAGCTCAGGAGGCACCAGAACTGTCCCCTGCAAGCTGTAATGTACCGCAAATATCTGATTCAAATCAACTTACTATTGAGGCCGGGATGACAAGCATGAAATTAATTGTTCCACTTCATGTAAGACCTGCATTCTTCTTTTGAGAGAGTAATTGGTTGCTGCATGTAGCGTGAGAGCTGGGGGAGCTTTGCCTCTCTGCAGTGTTTATGGACTTATTTTTTCCCCCACCAGCTATTTTTTTCCCTATGCTTTTATGTGTCATCAGTGTTGCACAGCTGCTGTTCCTGCTGTTGTTTTTTTTTTTGTAGGTCTTGTCATGTCAGAGAGGATGGTTTTCTTCTAGAAAGGTTGATTGCAGACAGAGTACACTTTTTCATCTGAAAACCTTATTAATGAAAGAGGGAGTTTGCTGGCCAACATTAAAGCAAGAAAATCTTGAGTGTTTCAGTGAGTACAAAAAAATAACTGGGCAAATGGCAGTGGGCTCCCTGTTCTTCCATGGTTGCAATAGGCTCATTTAGGAGGTGTGATCATCTCGCTGAGCATCATCTGAATACAGTTGCCTTCAGAAGCTTGTCGATGGAGAAATAATGAGGGAAATCTAGGTAGGAAGTCAAAAAGGACAACCGAAGAAATTAGAGAATGGGGATAGTCCAACAATTTCTGGTCATTCAGTCTTCGCCAACAAATTGACCATTATGTTGGATAAAATCAAGATCCCGATAGAACTTGAGAGAAGTGTTTTAAGGTATTCTTATAAGAAAATACAAGTTCGTATCTGGAGCTGGAAGATAAGAGGGCTGTAGAAACAGAGGAGCATCAAAGCATAGTAACTTTCATGGTCTCAGGGCTTTCTGAAACCCTGGTTAGATGGCTGTCCTAGTGGAGTTGGGGATTGCTAGTACACCAGTACTTCTTAGAATGGTAATACTTTTTGTTTTACTATTTATTTATTATAGCATTTTCAAATTGGGTCCTATGAGAATTGATTATGAAAATAGGGATTCTGTGGACAGTAAATTCCATATCCAACCAGTATTTATTGAGTGCCTGCTGTGTGTAAGCCTGTTTAGGTCCTGGGGGTGACCCAAGTAAATGAGACTCTGAACCCCTGAAGCTTACCTTCTCATGAAAATCTTGAGAAGACAGACAATAACTGTATACACAAATCTGTAAGGCAATGCCAGACAGTGTTAGGGATGGTGGATGGCAGAGCATGGCAACCTTGTCTGATGTTGCAGAATGAAGTTCAAGTAAGAGTAAGGGAGGTAGATATGACTTCAACCCAGCTCATGAGCCTAAAGCCACCTTCACCACAAACTTAGTTTGTCTTTGAGATGTTCTAGCAGCAGAGCTTTCCTTTACACTTTGGAAGGAAGACATCTGATGCTCTCAGCATTCAGTGCAGGAAAAATATCCAACATAAAATACCCAGCTGAGAATGTTGAGGGTGGTTTTAGTGGTAAGTGATTCTATTTCTGCTTGGTCATCTAAGTGTTTGAAAGTATTGATTGAACACTTTCATAACACCTGAAGGGATCAGAAGTGATTAATAATAAATAACCTATGATAACAAAACTCAGAGAATTTCAAAGCCCCAGACAGTGCTGGCTAGGGAGGAAGATTCCATATTACTCAGTTGCATGTGATTAGATACCGCACATAACCTTGTTAACTTATGACTCTGCCGTAGTGGACTGAGGTAGCCAAAGTATTACCTGATCATTATAATTTCCTATCTTCTGTTCTCTGTTTTCTTTGGGGGAATCTTCCCCTCCTTCCATTTGAGGCTGGGGTCCCATAAGCTTCAGCCACAATATGGGCAGAAGCCCAGGTTTGGCCTACCAATGCCTCACATTATCCTGGAGATGAGTTGGCTAAAAAATGGGCTTGTGACTCAGGGTAGGCCAATCAGAGCCTTCCCTGACTTCCCTCTAGGAGCTAATGGGAAAGATTTTTTTTCCCACCAGTGTGGCTAAACTGATAGGAATAGAGTCTGGCAGGGTGACACAGAGCTAACTGGCTACTGAGATGGCTGCTGATGAAAGGATGTCAAGCAGAGCTGAGAGTTGTGATCAACAGAAAAGCAAACACAGCAGGTGCAGCTCCGATCCACGATTGTGAGTTCTTAATTCTTTGGGTTTCCTTGTTTAAACAAGTATACAGGAAAAAACCCTCAAAAAAAGAAAATTTGAGATATACTTCCACTTAAGCCACACTGGTGAGATTTCATTTCTGCTGGATGACGAGTCTGATAGAAATGCTTTTACCGTGCAATGGGATTGAAAAGAACTCTTCCAGAAGGGCGCAGCTGAGCCAAAACCAAGCCTTGTTCCCAGGACTCATGAGGCTTATACCATCATCTCTGGAAGCACACTTATCATGACTGGAAGATCCCTTTAAGTAACTTTTATGATGACAACATTGTAAATATACATCATAAAGACTTTCTGGGAAGGAAAAATACAAAATTAAATGTCCATTTAGTTAAAACAGAAGCCTGCCAATACATTTATGTGGCTGCAAAATAGGGATTTCTGAGAAGAGATGAAATTTGCAGCTGCTGAAGCAAAGCCCTGCGTTCTAGCTGTTGGCTTTTGCAATGCTCAGGAATTTTCAGGCGTGTTTATGGACCAGCTGCTCTGCTAAGATTCCATAATACATGGGCAGAGGAATCTTGAATAAATATATTTCTTCCTTCTCCTCCTTGGGAATCCAGAATCTTTAGCCCTAACTTCTAAGAATTACACCAAGCAGTGTTTCATGTTTATAGATGAGTCAGCTATTAGCCACTTGAACCATTTGTCAAATGCAAAAGGATGTGACAAATTTGTCTACTTTCTAAACAGAAATGGTATTTGTTGTATTGTGCAGAGATATCACACTTTGGAGCCTCTTCTACTGGTCTGTTTTTTCTCTAGGAACTAGACCCCTAGAATTGACTGCCTCAAATTCTTACCTTGGTTTTCAAGGCTCCAAGGATGTGTCTCTGCCTTAATCTATTTTCTGTTGCTATAAACAGAATACATGAGACTGGGTAATTTATAAAGATAATAAAGTTATTTTTTATAGTTTTGGAGGCTGGAAAGTTCAAGGTCAAAGGGCTACATCTGGCGAGGACCTTCTTGCTGTGTCATAACATGGCAGAAGGCAGCATGTGGCAAGACAGAGGAAGCGTGTCAGTTCAGGTCTCTCCTCCTTTTCTTATAAAGTCACCAGTCACATCATGAAGGATCCATCTTGATGATGTTATCTAATCCTAATTACTTCTCAAAAGTTTCACCTCCAAATACCAGGAACATATGAACTTGTACATTACATTTCCAACACATGAGCATCGGGGGACACATTTAAATCATAGCAGTCTCCTTCCTCTCATGTCTCCTGCTATTCTTCCTAGTGCTCAACAAGACTATCACCATGCTGGTTTTCTTTTTTTTCCTTAAACATGCCAACCCCTTTCTGCTCAGGAGCTTGACTGCCACGATCCCTCTGCCTTGAGTGCTCTTTCCTCACTTCTTTGCACACTTGGCTCATCACTTGGGTTTCAGCCCAGATATCATCTCCATTAGAGGAGCTTGCCACAACCAGACAATCTAGTCTTTTGCCCGGTAACTCTATATCGTGTGACTCCATCTTATTTTCTCCAGTTCAGTTTCTCTGAACTCTGAATTGATTTCCTGTTTGTGCCGTCTTTCTCCCCACTAGGATATAAACATCATGAGAATGAGGGCATAGTGTTTTATTCCGTGTTGTATCTTTGGAACCTATGTCCTGGCACATAGTAGATGCTCAGTTATATTTTTAGTAAGAATAAATGTCTAAATAGCCTACCCATTCCTCTGAGCCATGGCCCCATTTAAGTAAGTTAAGCAATTTATTTTAGCATCTCTCTTCATCTTCTCTATTATACAGGGTAAGTGGAATGTAATAGTCATACGGATGCTTTGATTCTCATTTAGTCCTTACAAAATCTTTAGGAACCAAGAATACTCAAGCCCATCTTCTGTCCACATCTGGTGTCCAGTTTTGTCTTTTGACACCAGATTCCTTCTTGGCCCTTGTTACCATGGGGAGGAACGAAATTTGTAATTAGAAATTTACTATCTTCTTCCTCTATTAGACCCTTAGGTTTGGTCCCAGGACTGCTTTTATTTGCTGAATGCTTCCAGCCTGGCAGTGGGTGCTCAAGGTCTTAGGGATAATTCTGAGGGCTGAACCCCTTATTCTGCCTGGTTTGGACATGGGATTTTGCAACCACGGGATCTCCCTGTCTGAACAAATATATGCTTCCCCATGGCTGGAAAAACACTAAAATTCCTCGTTCATGTGCGCTTTTGCAGGAATAGAAGGAGATATGAAGTCTTACACACCCTGAACACTGGCAGCCCAAATTCAGAAAGATCTATGGTCTTGTGTGTTCAGGGATGCAAAGTCACATTCTACCTCTCATTAACCTTGGTGTGTAGAGGGAAAAGTTAGGATTATGACCCAAAATATACAACTGTACTTAAAAGGACAATATGCTAGAGTGTTTGGAATCAGGTGAGTCCTGGAAAACATGGGATACATGGTCCCCATACTTCCCCCATTGGAACTGCACAAATTCCCCCATAGTGCCCGACTCTGGTCGCATCATAATAAGCCAGTCAAGGCAGGAGGCTCTTTGCAGTCCCACACGTGTCTCCTGGGGGCTGTGAATGCGGTTGGGGATAGGGGGTGGTTTGGGGGAGGGAGCAGAAGTTTTGATTTTTTTTTTGCTGCTGCTCTCTAAGGAATTCTTCCATATTTCACTTTAGCACATTCCCAGAACCCATGACAGGCTGCATAACTGCTGGACCGACATAAATCTATAGCAGCGATGGGTAGATTTTGCTGACGTGTTGCTTCGCCGGCAGGACTTGGTAGACCATGTCCGCATGTCGTATCACAATCTCAGGCTGTGGTGGGACAGTGCAAGGAAAGCTATTTATTGTGTCTCCAAGGTCGTAATGTCAGATGGAGGAGTCATAACAAAAGAAACGCCACTGAGGCAACGAGAGTTCCTTAAAGTGGGGAAAGTGGAAAGATGAAAGAAAGCGTTTCCTCCCATAATGGACCCACAAGAGGAAAGCTTAAGGTCGAAGGCAGGCATTTATTCCTCTGTGTCACAGATATCTGTAATTTAAACATGCTGGTTAAAACTTGGACTGATCAGGAATTTTTCCCCATAGTTTCAAAGTTAAGTAATTAAATATGTGCAGGCTTTCAAAAGAGATGCAGAAAATGAAAGACTTTACCAAATTGCTTAAAGAATTTTGAATTAAAAGAAAATCCATTCATTTAATCTGCAGGTATTTGCTGAGCATCCGTCGTGTGATTAGCACGATGATTGGAGCTGGGAGACACAGGGGTAGTGAAAAGGCAGTTAGCTCCTGGCCAAGCGGAACCTGTGGTCCAGCCAAGAAGAAGCCATTACCCAAGTAATTATGGTTTCCTCCTTCTAGCAGCTGCACGGCGAGCCTCCTCCCAGGGCTGGGAGTAGAGACTATGTTTCTTTTTTCATTTCCTTTTTGTTTTTGTTTTTGATATACCTTTTAAAAGTTTGCTTTAAATTTTTAAGAATTATTTAAGTAAATAATTCAGGAATCTGCTTGCTTGTAATTAGAACAAGCAATTAGAACACTTACAGATCAGGATTGGGCTCTTGTGGATTCTCCCCACCCCAGGTAATCACTATGATGGATTTATAGTATGACTTTGCAGAGAAATTTTGTTATACTTCCACATGTGTATGCAGTGTGTGTGTGTACCCACAGATAGCTTCTGCTACTGTTCTAATACAAATGCAGCACGTGCTATGCATCTATTATTGCAACTTGCTTATTTCATTCCATAGTACCTTTTTATATTAGTATCTGGTTTCTGTTGGTACTTGTTAAGGTAGTTGGCTAACTTTTAATTGCTGAAAGTTGTGATTTTTCACAGTCCTGTTTGGAAGCTTGTATGGTAGTTACTGTCTAGAGACTTGGAATCATAAAAATTAATACATAGAAATGGTATACATGTATTAAATGCTTAATGTTTGCCAGACAGTGTTCTAAGTCTTCACATGGATTATATAATTTAATTATGAGAGCATCTCAGTGGAGTAAAGCCTATTTTTATTGTGATTTTACAGAAGAAGGAATGTGAGGCATGAAAAAATAACGTACTTGCCCAAGGTCACACAGTGAGGAAGTGATGCCAAGATTTGAAGCCAGGTAGTGCAGTGCCAGAGCCCAAGATCTGTTAGTTCTCTTAACACCTGTGATTTCTGGGATTTTAGATGTTAAATTCAATCTATGAAGCAGTGTGTGATAGGATGGTACGTGATTCACTGAGAGGCCAACTGGTCTAGTCTGTGGGTTTCTCAGTTTATTGATTCAGCAAACACCTGTTACACACCTTTGATGTGATGGATTCTCTGCTAGTTCTCAGAAACACAGCAATGAGATGGAACACAGTCTTGCCTCATGAAGCTCACAGTGGGAGATGATAATGCTGAATACCGTCTACATAAGGCACCCATGATGTGTGTACCTGGTGGGGCAGGAATCTCGTCCCCTCTGGCATTATATGGTGTTTGGCCTGTGTTTTATTTCATTTTGTTTTCTTCTACTTTAGATGGCATTTGTTAAGCTGGATTATTAAGGGTCCATTAGCATAGTTGGAGGAAAATACTCCATCTTGTAGTGACAATATTGCCTTCTATGTTGTCTATACAGGCAGAAGGAAGAGACCCAGCAGCATGTCTTGAATGCTGGTGTTTTATCCCCGCTGGCTGCCCAGCCACAATGTGGCAAATTTGCTATTCATCCAGCCCAATCATAGTTAGCATAATCGGCTCTGGTGCCCACCCAGATGTGGTGGGTGGTGTCCTCGGCTGATTACAAAGATTGCAGCCCAGCATTTTGGGAAACTGCTCTTACTTCCTGTCCTTGTATCGCTTCTGTGGGCTGATTTTTCTGCTCTTGTGTTGAAAAACGAAGTAATGGAAAGGTTCTCTTATAGTTAATGTGTCTTGTATAATGACGAATGATAACTACTGTGTCTGTGATTTTTTTCTTTGAAAATCAGGAGACTCATTAAGGACAGAAGGAAGTGTAAGTCACTTGGCTTTGAACTCTAAGCTGCATTTGTCGTCCTCAAGTCTCAGATCAAGGGAGTGTGCTCATCTTTTCTCCTTATTTGGACCTAGAATAATCTTCCATCTTAGCACTGGAAAAGGTTTAATGTCTCATTCATTTCTTTTTCTTTAATTTTTTTTCCTTGGCTATTAACAGTAAAATAGAAAGGGAGCCATAGATGATGTTGGCCAGACTTTTTATCCAGTATTTAGGTTTGTAATAGGCTCAGTGTGGCTGGTGACTTTATACTAGCTGCTGTGAGAGGTACATAGAATTTATGTATTATTTATTTTGCAAACACTTAGGTAAATTACATGATGGCATTTTACTTTTTAGTCAGTTGAACCAAACACTACTAAGTTTTCTTTCATTGCCACAAACACCACATTTTAAGAGATGCATTGATTTTTTAAATATCGCTTTTATATTTTGGTATGCATATGAAGGCAAAAACATGGAAAAAAGTATATATTTTTTTCTCTTGGATTAGAACCCACTTGTTTTAAATTTCAGACTGACTTAAAGCCTTTTGAGGTTCAAGTTTAGTGTACTATGAGCAAAACAGGTAGTTTCCTAGTTCAAAGAGAAAGGAAAATTTTAAGACTTATAAAATGCTCAAAAGCCTTCTTGGGTATCAAGTAGCTTTCAGAGAAAGCATTTGATGGATAAAGGACACAAGGATTAGAAAACTATGGGCCAATTTTTTCTTTATATAATCACATTTTGAAGCAGTGGAAAAAGTTCTTACGTCTAGGGACTTAAATCAATGATTTGGAAGTTTTTGGTTGTTGCCAAACCCAGAAAATGCCTGGTTTGGCCTGAGCTTTGTAGAAGTGAAAAGTCCTTAGTAGCCATCTCCACCGTCCACGACACTAGCACAAGGGATGTCGGAACATGAAATCTTAGTAACGCTTCTTAGAATTGGAATTGGGTAGTATGCTACCTGCTGTCCATAATAATTTACAAATATTTTTCTAGTTATCTCAGACAACTGAAATGGAAAATAAGGTTAAGAGAAATATGATGGGGCATCAGGAGTCATCTAAGAACTCTGATTTCCGGAATTCGCATGCTTTCGAATTTGGAGTTTCTTGTTACCTGAACTCTGCCCTGTGGAAAGAGAATGCGGTTGGCTAAAGGTGTTGGGTTATGGTTGTGGAGAACACATGGCCCCCTTGTTGCATTGGTCTCTTAGGAACACAAGCCCCAACCTGGTTTGCATTAGGGTCTCCATTTTCACACCAGGTCTTTCATGTATTCATATTTGCTGACGAGCGAGCAGGTGACTAGATAATGAATGATTTCACTAGCAGCCTAGTCCATGCATGAGGACAGAATTCAAGGCCAGAGGGAGTGACATCAGCAGGTGGTGTATGCTCTTTCTTACTTTAGATTCCAATTTGGGAAGGGCCCTACTGGCAGAAGGGCAAGGTGCCGACTCTGGGTGTCAGCATCTGCCAGGTCTCTACCAGCTCTTGGTTACCAGGGACTGGCCCACTTCACCATCACTCAGATGGCCCTTGGCACCCAGTCAGCAACAGCTTGAGTACATGTTTACAGGTGCAGGCATAGCAGGCCTTCTTAGGGAGAACATGGAGAGGCCAGTGGCTTTTTTTGCAACACTTCTCCATCCTTTGTTTTTTTTTTTTCCCCCATTTATTTATTTTATTGCATTTTAGGTTTTGGGGTACATGTGAAGAACATGCAAGATTGTTGCATAGGTACACATGTGGCAGTGTGATTTGCTGCCTTCCTCCCCATCACCTACATCTGGCATCTCTCCCCTTGCTATCTCTCCCCAGCTCCCCACCCCCCACTGTCCCTCCCCTATTTCCGCCCAACTGACCCCAGTGTGTAGTGCTCCCCTCCCTTTGTTGACTTTACCTTAGGTGTGCCCTGAGCACACAGCACAGGCGTTTGTATATGTTTTCATGTGAAATGGGGGGAGGGCATAACTAGCATCACCAGGATGGTATTATAGTCATTGAGCCTTAAGGATGAGGCAGGGACAGGAAAATGTGAGTTTATTGAAAAGCAAATATTGCAGGTGGTGTTTAGACATTTCCAAGTGTGACAGTGGGATTCAAATAATAGAAGTTTGAGAAACACTACTTTTGTGTGCTCATTTGTACTCAGTGTGTTTCTGCCTTTTACAATGGACAGATTATGTCTTGCAAAGTGATATTTTAGGTATGATATCTGTATTCAGCCTCCTAAGTAACCTTCTATAAACGCTCTTTAATGAGAGTGACTTGCTGAAGTTCCAAAGGAGCCTATGACAAACTAGAACCTCCTGTTCTGGTACTCATTACAATTTAATTATATGGGTTGAGAGAGTTAATAAGTTTTCCTTTGGAGGTGCAGGCTAGATTCTCTCTTCTGCTCACTGAGATAGGTGCTCATCAAATTTCAGAAATATGGTTACTGTGTAGTAGAGATTCAATATTTCATCTTTTTTGTTTTAAGAGAGTGAAAAATATCCTTTCTGAACCAGACAGAATTTAGTCACTGGTTTTCAGAACCTCAGAGTTGGATGTAAGTCTAAATTCATTTGATGCTTTTCATACTGCAGGCTGACGCTAAGGTAAAATAACACCAAATCCCTGGCTGTTTTAAGCTTTTCTTGTGCTATATTTGACTGAAAACTGAGAAGATACTTCCTAAGTGAAATATAGAAGATGAGGTACCTGTGATGTTTTGGTGGCTGTGGGACAGGATATTCTAAGGGATTTTTCCAGAGCCCACTGCTGACCTGTTTTTTCCATTCTAAACACTTATGATTTTCAGGCATTTGCAATTCATCCATATAACGATTTTTTGGGCTTAAGCTAATGGCACAAAAACATTTCAGCCTGGGAGCAAGTGATGTTTTGGGGGTGTTTTTTTGTAATGTTTAAAATATAAATCCCTTTGGTTGCTCTGAGTGAGAATTGATGAAAAAATAAAGAAGGAAAAGCAAAGAAGTTAATGGTCTGAAACCTAGGACTGGTATGTGGCTCATATTCAGAATCAGAATAGCATGCTGGTTTTGGCAATTGGGAATATTAGTATTCTGAGCTGTGGCATGGAAATTTGAAAAAGAGGTTTAAAGAAGCAGCTCATGTGACAAATTTTTAATGGGAAAGAAGCTGCTGCCCATGTGAAAGAACTGCTTGTCTGTTCTGGGTCACACAGCCTTCATGTGATGGCCATTCAGGGGTCATTCCAGCTCTATTGATACCATGGCCAGTGGCTGCCATTGCTGCGCTGTTACCACCTGCTGGCTGCTGCACTGAGGTGTGGACTCAATCCGACTTTGCCCTCACTAAGGCTCTGTGAATTAGGGGCAATTATTTGTCACCATTTTATTTATTTATTTATTGAAATGGAGTTTCGCTCTTGTAGCCCAGGCTGGAGTGTACAGTGGTGCAATGTCGGCTCACTACAACCTCTGCCCCCTGGGTTCAAGCGATTCTCCTGCCTTTCAGCCTCCTGTGTAGCTGGGATTATAGGCACCCACCACCACGCCTGGCTAATTTTTCTATTTTTAATAGAGATGGGGTTTCACCCTGTTGGCCAGGGTGATCTTGAACTACTGACCTCAGGTGATCCACTCTCCTTGGCTTCCCAAAGTTCTGGGATTACAGATGAGAGCGACCGCGCCCGGCTGTCACCATTTTAGAGATGAGAACACTGAGGCCTGGAGAAGGAAAAAGACTTGTTCAAGGTCACCCAGCTAGTAAGTGGCAGAGCTGGGACTTGAACCCAGCCCTCCCCTTGTCTTCTAACCATTATGTCATAGGAAATAGGAAGCAGAACACTTGGGAACAGTCACCTTGAAGGCAGACTAAGTTTGGTTCTGAAACTTAGTGGCATGAGAATCTTCTGGAAGTATGTGGCTTCAGAAGGGAAACCAGTGGTTGGAGAAGCCCATGGAATGGGTTTAGATTGCTCTCCTTGTTATTTTTGGGCTAGAAGGACCTGAACTGGGGAAAAGAATTCCTGTGGCTTGGTTTGGTTCTTTGCCTTTGGGATCCATTGAGCCCATGCTCTGCTCAGCAAGGAAAACAGAGCAGTGACTGGAGCAGCCAAACCATAGTTTGGGGCCTGGATGTGAGTGACTGGTACAGATACAGGTGAAAGAGGCCTCACTTGGATTTGAATCCCACTAGTAGAGCCTTTTTTATTTCAGGGCTGCCATCCCATCTTGGAATTCTGTGAATGTCAGAGGGGAGGATATATGGTTGGATCTCCGTGTGTGTGGGCCCCTGAGATAGTATGATTTAGCATTTCTCCATCTCTTTCAGCCTTTTCCTAATGCCTTTGTTGCGGTGTGAGTTTTCTCTTTCTCTCATCCCTTTGTGGCATGCCTGCCTTCCTGTGTTTCAGTGAAGAGTAAGATAAAGAAAAGAACACCTATTATGTGCTGCTTACTAAGAACTGGGGATGCAAAGCTAAACATGGTGGACCCCACCTTTGGGACTGCACATTCCGAAAGTGAGGCAGATGTGCCCACACATGATTGGTATGCTGTGTTAGCAAGAGTACCAGCCACCATCACTGTGTAAAGCCCATAAAGAAAATCCTGCAAGAAGTGGAGGAGCCTGGGCACCTAGGCTGGGGATGCAGACAGTGGCCAGGGAAGATGTGGGGAAGGAGGTGCTGTCTGGATCAGATGCCCAGAGATGTATGGGAGTTATCTTGGCAAAAAAGGAGATGGATGAGTTTCTATAGGCAGCTTCATGGAACAGAGTTAGGGATGGAAATCACATTTTTGTTGTTGTTGTTTGTTTGTTTCATGAATTTGATTGATCAAAGACACTTAAAACTACATAAAATACTTAAAGGAAAGTTTCTGACACTTTTGGAAACATCTTAATACATGATCTCTTGTGGTGTTGTCATTATTTAGTAGTAATTATGATATTTAGCAGATTTTGGCCCTGGGAAACAGACAAATGAAAGCATTCCTTGGCTTGTTGAACCAGAAGCTGAAGCAGCTAGTCTGGGTTTGGGCATGGCAAAGCCGTACATGAACCATCTCACTGTCTTGTGATGCTTGAGCATGAAAGCAGTTTTAAAATTCCTCCGTGTTCAGCATTCTCCTCAATTGTTAAATTGTTAAAGCAGCGTTTAGCAAACTTATCTATGTGCTGAACTTGTAAATATGAATGAGAAAAAGAGTTTCTTTTCTCTGCTTTAACAGACAACACTGTTTCATAATTTCATTTTGGAGATTATTTAGCTTTGGCTGTTGTTTTAATCTTATAAGCCTTGCCTTATGTAAATATAGAACAGAAATACTGTATAGCTAGTGTTCTGCTTGAATGTACCCCATAAGTTTGCTTCCACCATTGTCAACAGGATGTTGACAGTCTTCATTCTTGAACCATGGCTTTGTCAGCCATCCATAGGAGACCCATTTCAGCTGCTGATGGTATTTTTACTCCTGCATAACAACTTCTGAGAAATCAAGTGGCTTAAAACAAACTCCCACTTATTACCTTACAATTCTATAGATGGAGGCCTCGGTGGGCTCTGCTGAGTTCTGTGATCATCAGGAGGACAAGGCTGAAATCAAAGTGTTATCTGGGTTAGCTCTTACCTGGAGGCTCTGGGAAGAATACTCTTCCATGTTCATTCAAGTCATTGTCTGATCTCAGTTACTTGCCACTATAGGACTGAGGTTTCTATTTCTTTGCTGGCTCTCAGTCCAGGGTATCTTGTAGCTCCTCAGGCTGTCTTCGTTTCTTTTGACACAACCCCCATTCATCTTCAAAACAGTGCATTGAGTCCTTCTCAAGCTTCAGCTTTCTCTGATTTCCCCTTTTGTCACCCATTGGAAAAAACTCTCTGTTTTTAAGAGATTTTTTAAATGTATTATTTTTATATAAAATAAGGAACAGTATATTTCCAAGAGATGTTGGAAAGAGGCAAGAGGGCTGCATCTCATTTGCATTTTTAGAAGGAATTATTTCTTAGTGACAGCTGGTGTTAACAGAATGACAGTGAACTGGAATTGAGAGATGAGGGTTCAAGCCCTGATTTCGGGACTGTGTGTCTGGAGAGCAGTGGGCATGTTTTCTGGGCCTTGATTTCACCACCTGTAAAATGAGACAGCTGGGCTCTTGGGGTCATATTGTTTTTCTTTTCTTATTCACGTGTTCTCATTCTGACTTCCCCTCACAGACCTTGCTAATCAACCATCCTCTGTTCCCTGCTGAGCCTGGATGCAGTCCTAGAATCCTTTTGACACGGCCCTCCAGGGAATCACCGCCAACCCACTGGAGTTGGCACAGGAGATGAAACCTGTGTGTCATCCCGACACTTGAAGGTCCCATTTCATCCCAAAATGCTATAAGTCTCTGAAATGAGAAATTATCATCTTCTTTGGCCAAAAAGACATCTATAGAAGAGCCAGTTGGCCTTTCCTTTGCTTGTCATACAGACATCTGGGGAGTGGGCTCAATTTTCAAGCCACAAATTGAGGTGTGCAGAAAAAGTTTCTTTCCTTCTAATTGAACTTAATCTCTACTTTGAGCCCTTGTTCTGCCAAGCTGTTGAAGTGAAATCCATGGATTTGTGGTGCTCTCTCTGGCTCTCTCTGGAGTTGTATCCAGTTCCAAGGACCCACATCGAGCCAAGGCATGGTGATGGAGGGCCCCTGGTGCTTTGCTGTCTCCTGTCAGTAATGGCATCTGTGGAGATGTCCTTGCTCCCAGTCACCTTTGATTTTATCTAGGAGAAACTGGCCTGTGCTAAGTAACAAATTCATCCAGAAGCTCTGTGGCAGATATAAAAGTCACTTTGTTGCTTAGGCAAAGTTTCCCATGGCTTGGGCGATTCTCCAGGGAGTCGTTCATCTAGATAGTGATCAGGGAGCTAGCTATTTTCATCTTGTTTCAGTGTGAAGCTTCTAGACACCCAGATGGGGAAGACAGGATGGGAAGGTTCTTTAGTGACTCTTAAGTGCTGGGCCTGGATGGGACCCATACCTTCCCATATCTATAGGCTAGAGCTGGACATGCCCCTCCCCCCACCACGGGGAAACTGGTGTGCTGGGAGTGGCACTGACATTAGGTGGGCATTACCAGTCACTGCCACAGCTGTTGATTCATTTTGAGCCACTTCTTTGTTTTCCTCTACATTTCGCCTCACCTACCTGCAAGGCTGAAGCAGGTTTGCCAGCTGTGTGTGCTTCACCCCAGCTACTTGCAGCCAGTGAGAGAAGCTTTCCATTCTTCCTGGACCTTCTGGTCTTGGGGAAGCTGTGGGGCCATCTATGGCTCTTTAGTCCACCTGTTCGACATGCGTGTCTTTAGTGTCTAATGTGCTGGCTGTGGGAGGACCATGGGACTTCTGGCTTCCTACACTGGAGAACAGAAGGTGCAGGTGATCCCTGTTTTCAGGTTCAGTAAACCTATCATGGGGTTCTTCCGTTCCCCTCCCAGGGATGGGTGGTGAGGACGCAGGACTCCTTCCCACAGATGCTTGTCCCAGAAATACCTGGGCCTGGCTCCTTGGCTTCCCCTGAGGACTCTCCCCAAGCCCTGTGCTTTTGACATTGCTTCACTTTTGTGACATTGCTTCATTTTTGCGACATTGCTTCACTTTTGTCATATTTTATTCATCAGAATGAAGGCACCAGGTCTAACCCACACTCATGAAAAGGGATTGCACAGAAGCACCAAGACCTCTGGTGTTTCCGGTCTAGGTAGACTGATTCTCACTTTTGGGGCACTAGTGGGCACCTGTGAGCTGATGAGTGGGACCGAATGGCTCTGGCCACCTCGGACCCCATTCCTCCCAGGCTTTGTCCCTCCCTGAGCCCCACGCTTGAGAACATTAAAAGCCATGCTTTGGACTCCCTTGTTCTGGGTCCTGCCATGGGCTGTGAGGGCAGCCAGCCGCTCCTCCTGCTGAGCAGATTGTCACTTGGCTCCAGCTGCATGTCCAGCTCTTCCCCTGTTTTGCTCACGGTAAACACGTCACTGGAGAAGGGAAGGCGGAGTTCTGCGGTTCCACATGCCTGGCACAAGGATATCATTTGGTGAGGAAACTTGTTGGGGAATGTGTGAGGGTCCTGGGTTTGTTCTTTCCTCTCATCCAGCTGTGCTTGCTGGCTGGAGAGAAGGGTTTGGATTTGTCTGGTTACTCTTGGCTGCTGGGCTGCTGTTTAGAAGTGGGAAAAGATATTTTTTCCTCCCTATCCTTCTCTCTTTCTTTGTCTCTGGCTGCCTCTCTCTCATGCACACACCCTCCACCCTCTGATCCCATCTAGCTTCCCCATTTTATTTCCCACTGGTTTCTTTAATGCACCAATCACAGATAAACTATTTTCTGTTCCTTACAATCTGGCTCTCGGGTGGTCCTAGTTAGCTGGCTTTCACGGGGCGATATTTTCCCTTTGGTGTGATTCACATTAAAGGTGGGACTTAGATGCTGTCTGAAGTGCAGGCAGTTTACTCTGACAGCGCTCCCACAGCATGGACAGGAGGAGCAGGCTGGTGGCCAAACACAAGGGCCACATGACCACCCGACTGGGAGGGTCTCCATCTAGCGACGGTTCTCGGAGTTTGGAGGATTCTTTCCCATTTCTTACACCTGTACTCAGTCCAGGCCAGTTCCCAGGTGTTTCTTTCATAATGGGGCTTTAAGCTACTCTAGTAAGGGTGACCTTTGTTTTAAGGTTAATGAAAGTTGCATCTGTGCTAGATGGCCTTGTCTCTAGGCAACTGGGATTTTGGGATCCAGTTGTTACAGGGACCCAGTAATCCCTGGGTCAGGACTGGAAATCCCAGGCCAGGTTGCATCATACTGCTAAGTATGTAGGTCCTGTGAGAGGCTGGAGTGGGCGTATGGCTGTCATTAATCTTATATCCACGGTATGTCTCTCATAGTGTACTATTCTCTACCTTTGTTTGTGTTAGTCTACTGGAAATGACCTTCTCTTATGACTCTTTTACCCCATTCTTTTAAAAAAAACTTGTATAAAGCGATATGTATAGATAATAGAAAGTCTGGAAAATACAGAAATATGTATTTCTACATTTGTAGAATGATGTCTATCCATATAGAAATACATAGGAAATACAAAAATGTGTAAGGTAGAAAGCATAGCCCCATAACTTTATCACCTGGCTGTAATGATTCTGATTCATTCTTATGGATCCTTTTTTCTTCTTTCTTTTTCTTTTCTTTTCTTTTGTTTCTTGCAACTCTGATATGATGAGAGATCCTGGAGGCCCACTTCAAGTGCAGTTCTCCTCCGATGCCTTTTCATATAGTTATTTCTAGTCAAAAGAGATGGTATCTTTCTCAGTACCCCTAGAATGTTAGTGCTCCTGCTCATCACTGTCTCTTCGGGGTCATTGTATTAGTTATCTATTTTTGCATTGCAAATTACCCCCAAAATTATTTGTTGTTGTATTGCAAAAGTTACTATTACAAAATAGTGACTTAAAACAACCGCCATTTATTATCACACAGTTTCTCTGGGTCAGGAGTCTGTATCCGGCTTCCCTGGGTCCTCTGTCCAGGATTTCTGATAGGCTGCACTCAGGGGGTCTGCAGACTGCAGTCTCATCTGAAGGCTCGGCTAGGAGGGGAACTTCATTTGGGCTAACCCGTGCGTGGTCTGAGGGCCTCCAGGCCTTGCTGCCTCCCTCAGACCTCTGCCCCCGGGCCTCTCTGTTGAGCAGCTTACTGCATGGCAGCTGGCATCCAGGAGAGTGACCAGGGGAGACAGCAAGAGAGCCTTTTTGTAATCTGATTTTGGAGGTGACATTGCTTCACTTCTGTCATATTTTATTCATTAGGAAGAAGTCACCAGGTCTAACCCACACTCATAGGAAGGGGGTTGCACAACGGCATACAGACCAGGAGGCAAGGACCACTGGGGGCCATGCTAGAAGCTGCCTGCCACAGACAAGCCTGCTAATGAGCCTGCGCTGACTGCATGCCATCTTGGGCAGAGCCCTGCCTTGTCTTTGAACGTCTGATGAGATCATGTATCTGTGTCTGATGGGCACTCAGAAACCCACTTTGCTCTTCTGTCTCTAGTAGCATGTGCTGTCTTCTTGGCAGCCTCTACCCCGCCCACCTCTGTGCCTTTGTTGGATAAGTTGTCTCAGGCCTTCAGGTCTCAGAGTGTGTACCCCTCCCCTAGGCAGGGAATAGTTCTTGACCTCTTTTATGCCATCAATCACTTTGACAGTATAAAACTTAGACTTTTTCTTAGAAAAAAAATTAAAGTTCACAAAAAACTTTAAAAGGCATAGAATTATAAGGAAACTCAATTATAATGAAATACAGTTATCAAAATATTAAAAAACCCAGACTTGTGATATAATAATATATGTGCTTCTTTAGTAACACCTTAAATAGCAAGATGTGCAGCCGTCTTAATTTCAAAATAGTGATGAGAGTGAATGCTGCTTTGAGATACTGACAGCCACTAAAATGTGATAGGAAACTACCTGATTTCTTTCTTGCTTGCTTGCTTGCTTTCTGTCCCCCCCCCCCTTTTTTTTTTTTTTTTTACAAAGCCTTGCTCTGTCACCCAGGCTGGAGTGCAGTAGCATGATCTCGGCCCACTGCAACCTCTGCCTCCTGGGTTTAAGCAATTCTTCTGCCTCAGCCTCCCAAGTAGCTGGGATTACAGACACCTGCTACCATACCCGACTAATTTTTTTTATTTTTAGTAGAGATGAGGTTTCACCATGTTGGCCACGCTGGTCTGGAACTGCTGACCTCAGGTGATCCACCCACCTTGGCCTACTAAAGTACTGGGACTACAGGTGTGAGCCACTGCGCCCGATTGGAAAGTATCCGATTTTCTATTGAGGATAAAGTTACAGGTTCTTTTAATACTGATTTTATTGTTTACTTTAAAAATTCAAAATTCTAGGAAATACAATTGAGCGAGAGGTTATTAAAAATCAAGGTTGGATTCTTTCTCTGACACCCTGAACCCCTGATTAAGAACTCCTCCCTGAAGGGATGGGTTGGCTGCCCTCTGCACCCCTCAGCCCTCTGCTTTTCCCAAATGAATGCACCCCCTCCCACCATCCCCTTGTTGAGGAGTGAATAGTCAGCAGGGTTCAATGAAGATGGAATGAGAGAGAAGGAAGAGCAGTTTGTTAAGAAAAGAGACCAGACCCAGTGGCTCGTGCCTGTAATCCCGGCACTTTGGGAGGCTGAGGCAGGCAGATCACTTGAGGCCAGGAGTCTGAGACCAGCCTGGCCACCGTGGTGAAACCCTGTCTCTTCCAACAACAACAAAAAATACAAAACTTAGCCGGGTGGCACATGCCTGTAATCCCAGCTACTTGGGAGGCTGAGGCAGGAGAATCACTTGAACTTGGAAAGTGGAGGTTCCAGTGAGTCAAGATTGCACTGCTGCACTCTAGCCTGGGTGACAGAGCAAGACTTCGTCTCAAAAAAAAAAAAAAAAAAAAAAAAGGAAAAGGAAGGAGAGAGCCATTAGAGAGAGAGAAAGAGCAAAAATGCTAATGGCACTAAAGAAGAGTGCTTTTTTGAGACAGGGAAAGGAGGAATTGGGGACGGGATGAGAGGTAGAAGCAGAGCAGCAAGAATGGTGTGGGAGAGAGGATAGTAAAGTTGTTTTCCTCTATGCATTTTCTGGCTACCCAACTGTTGTGTCTAAACCCATTTCTAGGCTAGAGCTACACTCTGAGGCAGCTTTCCATGATGGGCTTGCCCGCCAGTGACCGATCACCGATGACTGTACACTGTGGTTGTTTATGTAGATGGGGTTGATGAGCTATGACCCACTGCAGGCATGCTGCTTCTTGTTGTACATCTCCAGTTTTCAAATTCGGGGCCTATCCTTTTTCAGATGCTGTATTACTGGGCCCTGGTCTGTGGCTGGAGGTGGCATATAAGGACACAGACCCAGAGTACCATCCTGTCATTCAGGCCTGGGCCAGGGAGGCCCCCAAACGCTGCCCTGCAGGACTGGGCTGCTGGCATTTACACAAACTCCTGCCCTTTTCTCACTTTTTAAAAACCCGCCAGTATTGACAGCCCAGCTACAGAGCTGACAAGAATCAAATTAGCATTCTTTAATGTACACGGATCCTGCGACAATATCTAATTCACTGCTATAAATGGACTTGTTTCCTCATTCCCCAAAGCTTTGCTGCGCCTTTGTGAGGCTCCAGTGATGGAGAGATTGGCTGTGTCACTTTGATGACTCATTTAATTCCCAGTTGCACGAGTGGAATGCACAAGTCCAAGTAGGGGTGAGATGCAGATTCTGACTAACGAATGGAAAGAACTGAAACATTACAAGTGATTTCAGTGACATCTCTCTGCCACTCATGGCTGCAGGTGGGTGGGCAGCAGTGACCTTCACTGTGTGTGTGGGAGTGAGGACCAAATG
This sequence comes from Sapajus apella, assembly GCF_009761245.1. Taxonomy (NCBI): domain Eukaryota; kingdom Metazoa; phylum Chordata; class Mammalia; order Primates; family Cebidae; genus Sapajus; species Sapajus apella. Next base: position 5,723,671 of record NW_022436963.1, read on the forward strand.
GGATGGCCTGACTAGTATATGTGCCCAAGGAGAGCTGAGTAATTTTCCCAGGGACCAAGGATTTATTAAATATTGGAATCCTGACAAGCTCGCTCTCTGTCTCTCTCTGGTACTCTGCTCTTCCCAGAGATGACCTTGGCTATGCTGAGGCTGCACTTAGCTTGCACTTTGCAATTGGAGCTTTCACATAAATGCCTTGTCTGCCTGTGGCACAGGGAGGTTGGATTTTCAAGAACTTTCCATCTGTGCCCCCTTGTCTGTTACTAGAGAGCAGTATGTAGTGCCAGCAGCCCTGTATCTGCAAACGTGAGTGTCTGAGCAGAACTCTGGCTTAGTCCTAGTAATTGAAACCCTTTTGAATTCTAGCATCTTGTGCCCAGAGCTGTCTCTGTTCTCAAAACAAGAATGGAGGGCCTTGTCCTGAGGGCTCAGGCTTTGAGTAGCTGCCTCAACCCCATGTGGTTGATAGACTGTGATCAGTGTAGGACCTGAGGTGTTGCTTTTGTTGTTGGTTTTGGGCTAGCCTGCAGCATCATTTTTACACGAAGCAAAGGTTCCCTAAACTGCATTTTATATCCTGAGTTTTCAGCATTAGGGCCAAGCTGAGGCTAGCTCCACCTGTAGAGAACTTCGACAGCGATTCCTTTGATACAACTAGGCATAAGCCAAACCGACAAAGGTGACTTGTTCATTCATTTAACATATGTTTATTATGTACCTGTGAGTCTTGGACCCAACCTCGTTGCTGATGGGTAGTAGGCAGAAACCCAAAAAAGTTCCTGTGTTCGTTAAAGTTCTAATGTAGTGTGGTGGGGTCAGAAGTGTCAGGGGCTGAAAAAGAAGGAGAGTGAGAGAGAGTAGTCAGAGCAGGCCTCAGGGAGGTGGTGACGCGAGAGCCTAGACTTGATTCCCCGCCAGTTTGGAGCATACCTGCCACGCAGCCTCCTGCAGTTTCCCCCTTGAGTTTAGCAATAACAACCCTCCCAGACTCTGTTCTCTCTTGTGCCCTTTGATCTCTTGCCTTTGAGCCTTTGCATTGCTGTTCCCTGTCACTGTCACCTGTCTTAGCCACATATTCCTCCTCTTTTTTGGGTGTCAGCTTAGGCATCCCTATCTCTGGGAAATGCTTTAAAGCGCAAGTCTAGGATGGAACGCCCTCCTGGAAACTGCCCACACCCTCCGTACTTCCCTTGCTGTGGTGCCGAGCACACTACTTTTTTGCTTTCTTCCTTTATGAGGCTGTGAATTCCTGGAGACCCGGGACCATGGCCATTTGGTTCATTCCTATGTCTCCAGCATTCACCCTAGAGGCGGGTACACTGGTTCCCATTTATTGAATGGCTTCCTGTGCAAATGAGTACTGGCCTTAGCCCTGGCTCCTAAGCAACCTGGAGTGGGGAGGAGGAGGGTGGCACCATGGGGGAGTGCGGCAGCAGGCAGTGTCCACAGGTGGTTCACTCCCCTCCATTAGACATAAGGTGATGTTGAGCAAAACAGCATCAGGGACAGGGCCCCTGCTGCCCCCACCCCCACTCGGAAGCCATGATTTATGATGCAGGATGGCATCACCATATCTTCATGTAGATTCTTGCACATTTTGTGACTCATTATCTTTTCCACTGTGCATCCAGTTGCCGAAAAACACAAGGCTTCCTGCCTGTGTCAGAGCAGGTGGGAGCTGGGTGTAGAGGCCTGGTCAGCCCTCCCGGTGGCACAGTGAACCATGAGGGGAGGATGTGCTAGGTTCTGAGGGGCGCAGACAGACCCGAGAGTGTGCTCAGACATGGCAGCTCTGTAATGAGGTGATTCTTCATTCCTTAAACTGCTGAGCGAAAACTGCATGAGCAGATGTGTGCCCACCATGGTCACGTGGAACACCCTCAGAGAGCCACAGAACGGCCAGTTGGTGCGGTTATGTTTTATTGATGTCTTCCTGCCTCTGCAGATTCTTGCTGGGAATAAATAAATTATATTTTGTTGTATAGAATTAAGGCAGAAAATGATACAGCTTAAGCTCTGTATTCATGCAGAATATTAGGAGGTGAGCCGGATCTGAGTCAGTGGCATTTCCTGGCAGTTAGGAGAGGATGCTCAGTCTCTGTGGATTTGATGTGACCAGTTCACAGGTGTCTACTGCATTGTACAGACATGAGTGAACACCACTCAGCAAATAGCACAGAGTGGAGGCGTCCTTATGTGTGTTAAAGCAAACTGGTCCTTTCTCCCTGTCTTTCAGCATTTATAATATTAAAAAGAGAGTTTATTATTTAATTGGTCTCTGCAAATCAAAGCATGACTAACCAGAGCAGTGGTGACAGCAAAGTATTTAGTGACATGGAAAGCTTTTCATCACATGATTTGTGAAAGGCATTTGATAAAGTGGCAAACATATGACAGATTTCCAATTTGTTAAAGCATATGTTCAAAGTAGAGAAAAAAATGTTAAGCTAGGGAGTTTCGGCGGTGGGGGGTAGGTGGGAGTGGAGAGTTGGTAGAATTGTCACTGAATTTTCTATTTCAAATATCTGTAACTTTTTTCAATGAATGTTTACTAGTTTCATAATAAATTAACATTGGTATAGAGATGCTTTAGAATTGAATACATATAAGCTCATGATGCTACTTTATAAGACTAAGTTGACATACTAAGAGGCCCTTGGATAGTATCTGTTGGTTAAACAACAAACTATTAGGTGTGAAGAAAGATATGTCAAGGTACAGATAACAGAGTACTATGTGGATCATTCTGGGGCCCCAGCACCCTTGTAAGTGGTCATGTGTGCTTGTGGAGTTGAGGAATGGAAACTTAGAAGTCTTCATGTTACTGTCATGTACATTTCTAGACATCTAGCATGTTTGAGGAAAAGAAGTGACTGTATTGAGTGATGTTACTGTCCTTGTGATTCTGAAGTTACCAGTCTATGTGCTGGGCTCTGGGTATGCAGTGAGCTTCATGAATTTACAGTGTAGTGAGAAGACATTAAAGCAGATAAATATATAGGTATTATACAAGTTGTGATAAGTATTGTGAGAAGGAACATAGATTTCAATGTGAGAGAATAAAAGACATCACTTTCTGTAGGAATTAACCCTCTAAGAAGAACATAAACTTTTAGTTTTGGCTTGTATTTTTTTGGTCATCAAATACAATCAGTATTAGTTGAATCACAAACCCTATCATAGTAGTTAGCATTGTTTGTGCTTGTAGATAAAGGTCTGTTATCAAATAGGAAGAAATGCATGAGAAATAGATCTTTATTCTTGAGGATTCATTTCCCTTTGATGAAGCAGTTTTGTGCTGTGCATGATCCTAAAGGAATTTTTACTTGAAAAACAAGAAAGAAAGATTGATTTGAGTTTTGAGCTAGCAGGACTTTGAAATGTGATTATAATTACAGGATACAAATTGCAGAATGCTAGTGAGAAGTAATGTTGTCCAAAGAGAATTGATGGGAAAGGTGGTATCAGTGAAGCAGAAAAGGTGCCAGTTCTTAACTATTGTCCTTGGTTCTACTTTCTGACCCTGGCAGGGACACCAGCTGTTGACTGCCCTGGGATAAAATCCCTCCTCTCTCTAGGGTCAGAATTATTTTTCTAAATGGGAAGAGATAAACTTTAAGGGTACTCCCCCCATAGATATCTCATGATGCTGTGAAATGTTTTTGGTCACAGAATATAATGTGAAGTTGCAGTTCTGTGTGCTTTTATCAGAATATTAAACATAAGAACAAAATATTTAATGGGCAAATGCTTTGAGCTTAGATAGTTAATGGTAAGAGCAGATAAAATTTTTCAGGAAGTGTTAACAACAAGGGGAAGAAATTCTTTTAGAGATTTTCTCTGTGTTTCTGGCTTTCATTGTAGAGTAATGTTCTGGGATGTGATTTAATTGGTAAGGTTAGAAAGCAAGTGCAATGTATGTTTGTGTGTGTGTGTGTGTGTGTGTGTGTGTAATTGCACAAGTTGGGATATATCACTGGTGAATCACATTCCCTTTGTACACTTGAAACCTGATAATGACAGTGTTGTTCTTGACCTTCTGACACCAGAGGCGTTTCTACGTGTAGATAGAGGAAGAGGCTGCTGATTTTTTTTGGGGGGCGGGGGTAAGATTATTAATTTACTTATTTATTTTTATTATACTTTAAGTTCTGGGGTACATGTGCAGATTGTGCAGGATTGTTACATAGGTATACACCTCCCATGGTAGTTTGCTGCCTCCATCCCCCCTTCACCTACATTAGATATTTCTCCTAATGTTATCCCTCCCCAACCCCCCCACCCTCTGCTATCCCTCCGCTAGTCCCCCCACCCCCCAACAGGCCCCACTGTGTGATGTTCCCCTCCCTGTGTTCTCATTGTTCAACACCCACTTATGAGTGAGAACATGCAGTGTTTGATTTTCTGTTCTTGTGTCGTTGCTGAGAATGATGGTTTCCAGCTTCATCCATGTCCCTGCAAAGGACATGAACTCATCTTTTTTATGGCTGCATAGTATTCCATGGTATCTGTGTGCCACATTTTTACCTGGTCTATCCTTGATGGGCATTTGGGTTGGTTCCAAGCCTTTGCTATCGTAAACAGTGCCACACTGAATATACGTGTGCATGTATCTTTATAATAGAAGGATTTCTAATCTTTTGGGTGTATACCCAGTAATGGGATTGCTGGGTCAAATGATATTTCTATTTCTAGATCCTTGAGGAATTGCCACACTGTCTTCCACAATAGTGGAACTTATTTACACCCCCACTAACAGTGTAAAAGCATTCCTATTTCTCCACATCCTCTCCAGCATCTATTGTCTCCAGATTTTTTAATGATCACCACTCTAACTGGCATGAGAAGGTGTCTCAATGTGGTTTTGATTTGCATTTCTCTAATGATTAGTGATGTGATGATGAGCTTTTTAAATGTTTTTTGGCCACATAAATGTCTTCTTCTGAAAAATGTCTGTTCATATCCTTTGCCCACTTTTTTATGGGGTTTTTTCTTATATATTTGTTTTAGTTCTTTGTAGATTCTGGTTATTAGCCTTTTGTCAGATGAGTAGATTGCAAAAATTTTTCCCATTCTCTTGGTTGCTGGTTCACTCTAATGATAGTTTCTTTTGCTGTGCAGAGACTCTTAAGTTTAATTAGATCTCATTTGTCCATTTTGGCTTTTGTTGCCATTCCTTTTAGTGTTTTAGTCATGAAGTCCTTGCCTATGCCTAGGTCCTGAATGGTATTGCCTATGCTTTCTTCCATGGTTTTTATGATATTAGGTCTTGTGTTTCAATATTTAATCCATCTGGAGTTACTTTTTATGTCAGGTGTAAGGAAGGGGTCTAGTTTCAGTTTTCTGCACATGGCTAGCCGGTTTTCCCAACACCATTTGTTAAACAGGGAATCCTTTCCCCATTGCTTGTTTTTGTCAGGTTTGTCAAAGATCAGATGGTTGTAAATGTGTGGCATTACTTCTGAGGCCTCTGTTGTGTTCCATTGGTCTATATTTCTGTTTTGGTACCATTACCGTGCTGTTTTGATCACTGTTGCCTTTTAGTATAGTTTGAAGTCAGGTAATGTGATGCCTCCAGCTTTGTTCTTTTTGCTTAGGATTGTCTTGGCTGTGTAGGCTCTTTTTTTGATTCCATATGAAATTTAAGGTGTTTTTTCCAGTTTTGTGAAGAAGGTCATTGGTAGCTTGATGGGGATAGCGTTGAATTTATAAATTACTTTGGGCATTATGGTTGCTTTCACGATATTGATTCTTCCTAACCATGAACATGGAATGTTTTTCCATCTGTTTTTGTTCTCTCTTATTTCGTTGAGCAGTAGTTTGTAGTTCTCCTTGAAGAGGTCCTTCACATTCTTTGTTAGTTGTATTCCTAGGTATTTTATTCTCTTTGTAGCAATTGTGAATGGGAGTTCACTCATGGTTTGGCTCTCTGTTTGTCTGTTATCGGCGTATAGGAATGTGTATGATTTCTGCACATTGATTTTATATCCTAAGACTTTGCTGAAGTTGCTTATCATCTTAAGAAGATTTTGTGCTGAGACAATGGGGTCTTCTAAATATACAATGATATAGTCTGCAAATAGAGACAGTTTGACTTCCTTTTTTCCCAGTTGAATACCCTTTATTTCTTTTTCTTGCCTCATTGCTCTGGCCAGAACTTTTAATACTATGTTGAGTAAGAGTGGTGAAAGAAGGGATTTTTTTAAACTACTACTCTGTCCCAGCACTTTGGGAGGCCGAGGCAGGTGAATCATTTGAGGTCAGGAGTTTGAGTCCAGCCTGGTCAACATGGTGAAAACCCATCTTTACTAAAAATATAAAAATTAGCCTGGCATGGTAGTATGTACCTGTAATCCCAGCTACTCAGGAGGCTGAGGCAGGAGAATTGCTTGAACCTGAGAGAAAGAGGTTGTATTGAGCCGAGATTGCACCACTGCATTCTGTGGGTGACACAGTGAGACTACATCTCAAAAACAAACAAGCAAAAAACAGAAAAATAACTACTATTCTGATATATGAACTTACATATGAAAACTTTTTTCCCTTTTAAGTGATTAAAATATGTAAAATGGTACAATTAAGTTTTGTACTGATGTTAATCTTTTAGTTTTATATCTTGGTTTTAATTTTATATTTGTTATATATTTTTAGATTCATATTTGCTATATTGACAAATATACCACAGTAACATATAATGTTACCTGTAGGCGAAGTTGTGTGAAGGGTACCTGGGAACTCTATTCCCTTTGCAGCTTTTCTGTAAATCTAGAATTATTTAAAAATAAATCAATTGAAGGAAAAATTGTATTAAAATGTCTTAATTTAAAGGGTGATATCTAATATACTCTGAGCAGTAAACACCTCTGTGAGAATAAACTGCAAAAAATGAATTTTGTTGAAAGAGAGCTTCTTTGGTACCAGCACTCCTTAATAAAAATAGTCATCAGATTCCCTGCTGCCATAATTTTTTTCAAATCAGGATCAGAGGAGGATGTTCATTGCAGCATTGTTTATAAAAGATGTTCTAAAATAAGACATTGGCTAAATAAATGACAGCCCTTCAGTATCCTGGAATGCTATAAAGCAATAACAATGATGGTGTTCAATATATTTCACATTAATAGTGCCTTTGATATGTGGAAAAGTATGTATGTCAAAAAAGAGTATATAAACAAAATATGTACCTACATACACAGGATGGACGGAAAGCGCTGTGGCAGGCTACATACCAAAATACAAATTGTTGCTTGTAACTAGCTTGTGGGTCATGAATAATCCTTATTTATATTTTGCTTACGTAAGTTTTCTACTTTACCTACCATGAACATATATTACTTGTTTAATAAAGAAAAAAGTGAAAATCAGTCTCCCCACTACCACCCTGCAAATTTAAAAAGCAGTTACAGGAATGATTAATATCCTTTTTCTCAGATAGTCAATGAAAATGGCATGTCCATATGTAAAGATTGTTTAAATTTTGTCCCTTAAAAGTAACCCTTAAGGTTACTTTTTCTTGAAGTGCATCATCTTTTTTACCTGTTCCTTTGATTTTCATTCCTATTGCTAAAAGCACAAATCACAGTTCATCACAATCTCCTGTCATTTTTGCTGTTGATGTTTTGTGGTACTAAATTATCCGAGTCCATAATCTTTTAAAAGAAAAGGTAAATGTTAGTTGCTATGGACTAGCAAATAGTGTGCCTCTTCGCAGAGACACAAAACAGAGCCTGGCGGGAGCAGTTGGTTTTCTGTAACTTTTATTCATAATGTATGCTATCTATTTGATGTGGTTTAGTGGTATTCTTCTGACATTGCGTAGAACCCAGATTATGATCCATGTCTGGTGGAGTTAGTTACTCTGGGATTGAGAATGCTGAACAGATTCAAAGCAAAGACTAGGGAAGGAACATTTACATTGATTCACTCATTCATTCATTTATTCAACTATTGAGTAAATTACTGTTATGTGCAGGGCACTGTGATAAACATTGTGAAATGTAACACTTATAATCCAGGAAGGGAGATAGCATGTAGTTAATTAATGGTGAGTAATTATCGACCAAAAAATAAAGTTCAAAACAGCATTAGTTTGATGGAAGGCCCAGAAACAAGCCCTCACAAATCTAGTCAATTGATTTCCAGCAAGTGTGCCAAGACCTTTCGGTGGGGGAAAGAAAAGTCTTTTCCACAAATGATGTAGGGACAACTGGATAGCCACAGGCAAAAGAATAAGTTGGACTCCCTACCTCATACTATACACAAAAATGAGTCAGAAAAGCTAAATGTTAGACCAGAGGCCTAAATTTAAGAGCTAAAACTATAAAGCTCTTAGAAGAAAACATAGATGTCAAACTTTATGACCTTAGATGGATTCTTATATATGATAGCAAAAGTATGAGCAATGAAATAAAAATAAATAAATACATCGGACTTTATCAAAATTAATTTTTTTGTGCTTTCAAGGATGCTGTCAAGAAAGTAAAATGTAACCTACAGGAAGGGAGAAAATATTTACAAATTATATCTGATAAAAGACTTGCTTCTAGAACTCTTAAGCTCAATAATAAAAAGTCAAATAACACAATTTAAAAATCAACAGATTTTTAGTGATTGCCATTCTAACTGGCGTGAGATGATATCTCAGGTATCTCAATGTGATTTTGATTTGCATTTCTCCAATGACCAGTGATGCTGAGCATTTTTTCATATGTTTGTTTGCCTCGTATATGTCTTCTTTGGAAAGTGTCTGTTCACATCCTTTGCCCACTTTTGAATGGGTTTGTTTGTTTGTTTGTTTTCTTGTAAATCTGTTTTAGTTCTTTGTAGATTCTGGATATTAGCCCTTTGTCAGATGGGTAGATTGCAAAAGTTTTTCTCATTCTCTTGATTGCTGGTTGGCTCTAATGATTGTTTCTTTTGCTGTACAGAGGCTGTGAAGTTTAATTAGATCCCATTTGTCTATTTTGGCTTTTGTTGCCATTGCTTTTGGTGTTTTAGTCATGAAGTCCTTGCCTATGCCTATGTCCTGAATGATGTTGCCAAGGTGGGGAGGGATAATGTGGGGAGAAATGCCAGATACAAATGATGGGGGGATGGAGGCAGCAAACCACCTTGCCATGTAAGTTCCTAAGCAACAACCCTGCATGATCTGCATATGTAACCCAGAACCTAAATTACAATAATAATAAAAACCAACATTGGTGCCACAGGGGGAAATAAATGAACAAAGGTTCTGAATAAACATATATCTCCAAAGAAGGTATACAAATGTCCAATAAGCACATGAAAAAATTCCTGAAATGATTTGCCTCAGGGAGATGTAAATTAAAGCCCTAATGAGATAATAATACTTCATATCCACTAGGGTGACTATAACCAAGAAGCCAGATACTAAGTGTTGGCAAGGATGTGGAGGAATCGGAACCCTCATATGTTGTTGGTGCAAATGTAAAATGGTACAACTGCTGTGGGAAACATTTCAGTGGTTCTGCAAAAAGTTAAACATAGAGTTTCCATCTGACCCAGCAATTTCATTCCTAGGTATATACCCCAAAAGAACAGAAAGAAGAGACTCAAATAGTAACTGGCACAACAATGTTCTTAGCAGGATTATTCACAATAGCCAAAGGTAGAAACAGCCCAAATGTCCATCAACAGATGAGTGAGTAAACAAAATGTGATATATGCATACAATGGAATTTTCAACCTTAAAAAGGAATGAATTTTTGATACATGCTACAACATGGATAAGCCTTGAAAACATAATACAAAGTGAAATAAATCAGACACAAAAGGATAAATACTGTGTGATTCTACTTATATGAAGTACCTGGAATAGGCAAATTCATAGAGACAGAAAGTAGAATAGAGGTTACCAGGAACTATGTGGAGGGGAGAATGGGGTATTATTTTTTAATCTTCTTTTTTATTTCAATAGGTTTTGGGGGAACAGGTGGTGTTTGGTTACATGAATAAGTTCTTTAGTGGTAATTTCTGAGGATATGGTGCACCTATCACCTGAGCAGTATATACTGTATCCAATGTGTAGTCTTTTATCCCTCCCCCACCTCCCACCCTTTCTCCCATGTCCCCACAGTCCATTATATCATTCTATGCCTTTGGGTCCTCATAGCTTAGCTCCCATTTAGGAATGAGAACATACGATGTTTCATTTTCCATTCCTGAGTTACTTCACTTAGAATAATGGTCTCCAGCTTCATCCAGGTTGGTGCAAATGCCATTACTTCATTCTTTTTTATGGCTGAGTAGTATTCCATGGTGTGTGTGTGTGTGTGTGTGTGTGTGTGTGTGTGTGCATGCGCGCGCGCGCGTGTGTGTATCACATTTTCTCTATCCACTCATTGATTGATGGGCATTTGGGCTGGTTCATTTTTGCAGTTGTGAATTGTGCTGCTATAAATATGCATGTGCAAGTGCCTTTTTTGCCCTTTTCATATGATGACTACTTTTTCTAGGGGGTAGATACCCATTAGTGGGATTGCTGGATCAAATGGTAGCTCTACTTTTTGTTTTTTAAGGAATGTCCATATTGTTTTCCATAATGGTTGTACTAGTTTACATTCCCACCAACAGTGTAGAAGTGTTCGCGTTTCACCACATCCATGCCAACATCTATTGTTATTATTATTTTTTTGATTATGGTCATTCTTGTGGAAGTAAGGTGGTGTTGCATTGTAGTTTCGATTTGCATTTCCCTGATTATTAGTGATGTTGAGCATTTTTTCATATATTTGTTGGCCATTTGTATATCTTCTTAATGAGAGTTGTCTACTCATGTCCTTAGCCCATTTTTTCATGGGATTGTCTGTCTTTTTCTTGCAGATTTGTTTGAGTTCCTTATAGATTCTGGATATTAGTCCTTTGTTGGAAGTATAGATTGTGAAGATTTTCTCCCAAGAGAATGGGGTATTATTTTTTAATTGGTATAAAGTTTTGGTTTGGGAAGATAAAAAGTTCTGGAAATGGATAGTGTTAATGGTTGCCCAATATTGTGAATGTATTTAATGCCGCTTACTGGTAATCTTAAAAATAGAAGGTTTCACGTTATGTATTTTTTTTACCACAATAAAAAAATAATCTATAAAGTCCTCTCTTAAACAAGATGAGAATGAGAAGAACCTTGTGTTTTCCAAGACAAAATTTTGACACAGATTCTCTTACTTTACTCAGTATGTGTAATCTATTGGCAATTATAAGATTTTTTCCCATTGTTTTTATTATCTAACCAAAACAACATGAGTTGCTGATATTATTATATTCACATTAGCATTTTTGTTACCTCCCCCCCCCACCACCCAAATATTTTAGATTGTAACAGCTGATGCTGGAACAATCAGAAATCATGTCATGTGTAAGAGAAATGAACCTTGATCTTCTTCACATATTATACAAAATTTAAGTCAAAGTGGATGGTAGACCTAAATGTGAAATGTAAACTGTAACACTTCTCGAAGAAAACAGTAGGAGAAAATCTTTGTGACCATTAGGCAAAAAGGTCTTACTCATGACACCAAAACCATGATTCACAAGGGAAAAAAAGAGTAAATTGAAATTCATCAAAATAGAAAACTTTTGCTCTGTGAAAGACACTATTAAAAATAATGAAAACTGTAATCTCAGCACTTTGGGAGGCTGAGGCGGGCAGATCACCTGAGGTCAGGAGTTTGAGACTAGACATGGTGAAACCCCATCTCTACTAAAATTACAAAATTAGCTGGGCGTGGTGGCACATGCCTGTAAACCCAGCTACTTGGGAGGCTGAGGCAGGAGAATCACTTGAACTTGGGAGACGGAGGTTTCCCTGAGCTGAATTTGCACCACTACACTCTCCAGCCTGGGCTATAAGAGTGAAACTCCATCTCAAAAACAAAAAAAAACAATGAGGAGACACACCACAGACTGAAGGAAATATTTCTTGTGCCTATGACAGAGGACTTTTATTTCGAATATATAAAGAACTTTCAAAACACTAAAATAAGAAAACAAACCCCAAAAATTGGGCAAGATTTGAACAGACATTTCACCAAAGATGTATGAATGGCAAATATACATACCAAAAGATACTTAACATCATTAATTATTAGGGAAATGCAAGTCAATACTACAATGAGACATTACTATACACAGATGAGAATGGCTAAATGGCTAACATCCCCCACCCCTCAGTAGAAAACTCAAAAGACAGCAACAAAACCCCCAAACCCTGACAATACCAAATGCTGAGCAAGTCGGACTATCATGCACTGCTGGTGGGACTGTGAAATGATCCATCCACTTTGGAGAAGAGTTTGGCAGTTTCTTATAAGTTAAGCATACACCTGTCATGTGACCCAATCATCCCACTCCAAGGTATTTACTCAAGATAAATGAAAGCTTGCATTGACACAGATTCCTGTAGCTGTATGATCATAGCAGCTTTGTTCATAAAATCCAAAAGCTGGGAGCAACTCCAGTGTCTTTTAACAGGTGAATGGACAAATGGTAGCACATCCATGCAGTGGAATACCATTCAGTAATAAAAAGGAACAAGCTAGAGTCATACACAACACCGCAGATGAATCTTGAATGCATCATATGGAGTGAAAGAAGGCAGACTCAAAAGGCCACATTTATTTTTATTTATACAACATTCTGGAAGAGGCAAATCTGTTAGGACAGAGAATAGATCTGTGGTTGCCAGTCATTGAGGTTGGGGAGGGATTGATTGCAAAGGGGCTCCTTGAGGGAATTTTCTGGACTGATGATGAAACCGTTCTGCATCTTGATTGTGATGGTGGTTACACAACTCTGCATTTACCAAAACACATAGAATTGCACACCCAAAAGAGTGCATGCCTAAAACATTTAAATGCATGCTTGGGAGTAGAGGAAGATCAAGAAAACATTTCCTCCAGAAAGGAGGGGGAGAAGGAGAAATTTTTATTTTAAAAATTAGATGTTTTGAAGACTTGTTTACATTATGATAAAGCTGATACTATAATTTGAAAGCATTGTGAAATGGCAGAATAAGGAAGCTAGGTTTTTGCACTTTCTTTTTTTAAAAAATTTATTTATTATACTTTAAGTTCTGGGGTACATGTGCAGAGTGTGCAGGTTTATTACATAGGTATGCACATGCCATGGTATTGTATCCATCACACCATCATCTACGTTAGGTATTTCTCCTAATGCCATCCCTCCCCAGTCCCCCACCCGCTGCTGTCCCTCCCCTAACCCCCAACCCCTGACAGGCCCCAGTGTGTGATGTTCCCCTCCCTGTGTCCATGTGTTCTCATTGTTCACACCCACTTATGAGTGACAACATGTGGTGTTTGGTTTTCTGTTCTTGTGTTAGTTTGCTGAGAATGATGGTTTCCAGCTTCATCTATGTCTCTGCAAAGGACATGAACTCATCCTTTTTTTGGACTTTCTACCAAGGGAAACCTTGATACCTGCCAGTGCCTTGGGAGCTAATGAGTAAGAAAAACTAAGTAGCAGCCTGCCCCACAGTGATCGTCTCTGCCACTCTGCGTTGTCATTTTAGACACTGTCTTTTTGGGAGTCATTTGCCCAAGGATCAAGGAAAGTATTTCTGCTGCCTTCTAAAGAAGACTTGCATAACAAATGGGTATGCAGCAAGGCATTTTGAGACAACAGGTTCTTCAGTTTAGGCCCCGTGGTGACAAGAGGATGCCTGTGCTGTCCCCATGAGCTATCCCCCTCCCCACCAGCCTTCTGCTTGTCCTCTCCTTTGAGTTGTTGCTCATTCTTGCCTTTCACCTGCTGCTGGAGCCACTGTGGAAGGAGAGGAAGCAGGCAAGGAAAACTGCCAGGAGAAACTTTGCCTTTGTGCATGAAGCTGGTGGTGTGGGGAGTGTGTGGACTTGTTCCCCAGGCTTTGCACAAAGTCTGTGATCAAATCTAAAAAACAACACACATGTGATGTTCCAGGCCTTGGTCATTTTATAGTTTTTCTGGTACCCTAGCTTTCTCTTTCTAATATCACCTTGATGGTCATTTCCAGTGCAGGGTGCTACTAGTTTAGGGAAAAAAAATAAATCCAGCCAGCAGATAGAGCTGGAGATTGCCTGGACTGCAGAGGAAGGTGGCGGACCTGCTGTGGAGCGTGGTGATCAGTGGCTCTTGCCAAGTGGCTGGTGGCCTTAGTGGCTTCTCTTGATTTAGAGAAATCAGGGGTTGGAAATGTGGGGAGAGCCTGTATATGGCTTTTTCTCCTATTCTGAGTGAAGCTACCCCAGATCATTGCCTTGCTTCCACTTCTTTTTGTCTCTTTGTCTATCTGTTTATTCTTATCCATTTATTCACTCAGCAAGTCTTTTGAAGAAATAAATCCATTTTGTGCCGATCAAAGACTATATAGATTATGAAGGAGAATGAGGCACAGAATGAGATACATCTTCAGTGGAGACACACAGACAAGAGGTGATTAGAAAACCTTGGAAATGTGGGCAAGAGCTATGTCGAGAAGAATTGGGGGTGCAAAACGTGCATGGAGATGGTGGGGTGTGTTCTTCAAGGCTGTGGTTCAAGAGGGTAGACCTGACTTGTAGGAGACAGGCAGGAGATGGAGCAGTATGGAGCACGGAGAGCTTTGCAGATCCTGTGAGCACTGTGGGGCCTCTGTAGACCAAAGGATCCAGGACGGGTCTCAGTCAATTTAGAACGTTTATTTTGCCAAGGTTAAGGGCATGCCTGTGACACAGCTTCAGGTGGTCCTGATGACATGCGCCCAAGGTAGTCGGGCACAGTGTGGTTTTATACATTTCAGGAAGACATCAGACATCAATCAAATACATGTAAGATGTACCTTGGTTCAGTCTGGAAAGGGGGCACAACTCAAAGTAGGTAGGAGGCTTCCAGGTCATAGGTAGATAAGAGACAAATGGTTACATTCCTTTGAGTTTCTGATTAGCCTTTCACTGAATGCACAATTTACGGGAATAGTCACCTCTGCCTTAGTCTAGCTTAGTGAAATAGTAAGGCAAAGGAAACAATCAGATATGTATTTGTCTCATGTGAGCAGAAGGATGACTTTGAGTTGTGCCTGTCCTTTGTCCACAAAGAATTTTCTGGTGAGAAAATCGTGAGGGAGATCTGTAGCTTTTAAAAAATCTTTGTAGCTATCTTATTTAGGAATAAAATAGGACACAGCTTTGTCTGATGTAGTTCCCAGCTTGAGTTTTCCCTTTGGCTTAGTGATTTTGGGGTCCCAGGATTTGTTTTCCTTTCATACCTCCATCTCCAGATCCAAGGAATGACTGGGCTTTGACTAAAAGAGGAGTCCAGGATGCCTGGAGCACGAGGGGAGGGCAGCAGTGTTCACTTGGAGGACGTCCCTTGGGCTGTGTCCGCCTTTGTCCAGGCTTGGAATGGCATGCCCTTTAGGGTGCACATTCCAGTGGCTGTGTGGAGTAAGGACTGGACATGGCAAGGCTGGGATGACATTTGGAAGATGCCTGGGCACTGGGGTAAGAGATGGATGTGAATTGGACTTGGCACTCGGAATGGTTAGAGGTCAGTAGATTTCAGTGAAATCCAGTAGAAGAACCAACCAAACCTTTTCCAGAGGATGTCTTTTTCCTTCTTCCTCTGCCTTCTTGTCTTTTCCCACTCCCAGCCACCGTGATATGTTGGGTATGTGGGAAGGTACAGTTGGACTAGCTGCTTTCTCATTTCTCACCTTTGGCTCCCTTCACATAGACCCAGGTCTGTTGGAGGGAGAAACTTACCAACGTAAGATGAATGAGTTTGGCCACAGGGAGCTCTGCATTTCCCAGGATAACATTTGTCTTTATTTTAAATCATCAAAACAGCATTTAAGCAAGAACAGGGATCCCTGCTCGCTTTTATTCACTGTGTTTTCCAATTGCTCACATTATCCTCTAATAATGGGATGTGTACACGATATGATATAGAGGCCACTGGGCTGCAGAGTAGTCATTAGCTTTCCCTCAAAAATAGAAAGAGAGGCTGCCATTTGAATAATGATCCCTGGCTGTTTTCTTTGTCCACGGGCCATTTCCTTAATTAGGTTTCAAGCTTCATCTCTCTTGTTTTTAGCTAAAAAGCCAACTGAGAGAAGGAGACAAATTGTATTGTGGGGAAAAAAGAGAGAAATGTGTTCTATGTGAAGTAAGGGGCAAATGAATAAAACAAGAAATTAGTGGACACCCTGATGTTCAAGCTGAGTTTGGCAGAGCTGGGCTTGTGTCTGGGATGAGCTCAGCATCTTTGGAGGTCAGGGGGACCTTTTTGCCTACCCCAGGGAATACCTCCTCCACTTCTTACCTAGGGCTTTTGATCCAGGCCTCAGGATTTGTCTCTAGGGTCACTTTTCCCTTTACTTTACCTTGAAATGACCTTGGCAGCGTATCTTTTAAACATGCAGTCTTAGGAGTCAGACAATCTGGATTTAAATCCTTCCCTTCTACAAGCCAGCTCTGTGACCTTAGGCAAAACATGGCATTCCCTATAGCCCCAGGTTGTCCTTTGGTAAAACGGAGGTGATAATAGTAACTACTTCATGGGGTTGTTGTGGGACTAAACTACTTTATTTTTACCTGAAGGACTTGGGACAGTTTATGGGACAGGGTGAATGCTCAGTTAAGCTTGGGGTGCTGCAGCTGCCGTGGCTATTACCATTCTTATTATCACTAGCCCCTGAAGGAGAGTCCCAGTGGGGAGTTTAGGACAGATGCAGTATTGTTACTTCATAACCCAACCTTCAGTTAGGAAAAGCCAGTCGGCATGCAGGAGCCATAAATTACAGAGAACATTGACAACCTCATTTATATTTCCCCAGAATGTCATGTTTTCTCACCTGTTTCTAACTTCTGAGCTCCCTGAGATCCTGGAATGGTTCCTGTTTTGAGTCTGCTGAATATGGTAACAAATAACTTTGAATTTAGACTGAGACCTTGGTTCATAACCAGTTCCACCTTCTCAAATCAGGGTGCTTTGTGTTTTAATGTTGGCCCCCGCCGAACCCCCCCCCTCCCCCCCCCCCCCCCCCCCACACACAAAAAGGCTGAAGAAATGGTAACACCACTAAGCAGCTTTCCTGACCGCCCTAGGCAGGAATTCTTCCTCACTCTCTCAGTGAGCCTCCCCTCACCCCCATTTCCAGCTGCCTGTTACATGGATATGGAGATGAAGCCCATAATCTTTCCTTTTAAACTCAAATTGTGGTCGATGGACTACTAGCATTAGTATCACACAGAAGTTGTTGGAAATGCCGAATCCCCAACACTACCCCAGATCTGGATCAGAGTCTGAATTATAACAAAACCCCATCGGAATAGGTCCAGTTTCAGCTTTCTGCACATGGTTAGCCAGTTTTCCCAACACCATTTATTAAACAGGGAATCCTTTCCCCATTGCTTGTTTTTGTCAAGTTTATCAAAGATCAGATGGATGTAGGTGTGTGGCATTACTTCCAAGGCATCTGTTCTGTTCCATTTGTCTATATCTCTGTTTTGGTACCAGTACCATGCTGTTTTGATTACTGTAGTCTTATAGTATAGTTTGAAGTCAGGTAGCATGATACCTCCAGGTTTGTTCTCTTTGCTTAGGATTGTCTTGGCTATGCAGGCTATTTTTTGGTTCCATATGAAGTTTAAGGTAGTTTTTTCCAGTTCTGTGAAGAAGGTCAGTGGTAGCTTGATGGGGATAGCATTGAATCTAGAAATTATTTTGGGCAATATGGCCATTTTCACGATATTGATACTTCCTAACCACTAGACCCATTCCTTACACCTTATACAAAAATTAACTCCAGATGGGTTAAAGATTTAAACCTAAGACCTAATACCATAAAAACCCTAGAAGAAAACATAGGCAATGCCATTCAGGACATAGGCATAGACGAGGACTTCATGACTAAAACACCAAGAGCATTGGCAACAAAAGCCAAAATAGACAAATGGGATCTAATTAAACTTAAGAGCTTCTGCATAGCAAAAGAAACAATCATTAGAATGAACCATCAACCAGCAGAATGGGGAAAAACTCTACCCATCTGACAAAGGGCTAATATCCAGAATCTACAAAGTACTAAAACAAATGTACAAGAAAAAAACCAAGCAACCCCGTGAGAAAGTGGGCAAAGGACATGAACAGACACTTTTCAAAAGAAGACATTTATGTGGCCAATAAACATATAAAAAAATGCTCATAATCACTGGTCATTAGAGAAATGCAAATCAAAACCACATTGAGATACCATCCCATGCCAGTTAGAATGGCAATCATTAAAAAATCTGGAGACAACAGATACTGGAGAGGATGTGGAGAAATAGGAACCCTTTTACACTGTTGGTGGGAGGGTAAATTAGTTCAACCATGGTGGAAACAGTGTGGTGATTCCTCAAGCATCTAGAACCAGAAATACCATTTGACTCAGGAATCCCATTATTGGGTATATATCCAAAGGATTAGAAATCATTCTATTATAAAGACACATGCACATGTATGTACATTGTGGCATTGTTTACAATAGCAAAGACTTGAAACAAACCCAAATGCCCATCAGTGATAGTCTGGATAAAGAAAATGTGGCACATATACACCATAGAATATTATGCAGCCATAAAAAAAAAAGGATGAGTTCATGTTCTTTGCAGGGACATGGATGAATCTAGAAACCATCATTCTCAGCAAATGGACACAAGAACAGAAAACCAAACACTGCATGTTCTCACTCATAAGTGGGTGTTGAACAATGAAAACACATGGATACAGGGAGGGGAACATCACACACTGGGGTCTTTTGGGGGGTGAGGGGGTTAGAGGAGCAATAGCAGGGTTGGGGAGGTTGGGGAGGGATAACATTAGGAGAAATACCTAATGTAGGTGAAGGGAGGATGGAGGCAGCAAACCACCATGGGAGGTGTATACCTGTGTAACAATCCTGCACAATCTGCACATGTACCCCAGAACTTAAATATATTTTTAAAAAAACCTCAGTAGATTCATAGGCATTTTAAAACATGCCAAACTCTAGGATATCTCACTCCCACTGGGAAGATGAACCAATGTAAGCCAAAGAATATATACCAGTGAGTGTTGCCCCAGGGAATGTAGGGACTTCTTATCAGTAATGACCCCTGATCTGGGTATTGATGGATGAGTAGGAGTTGGCTAGAAAGAGGGAGAGTGAGGGCAAATAGAAGGACAGACCTCCACATGAAAGAATTGGATGTACAAAGCCAGTGGTGGCAAAATAATGTGACCTGCTTTTACTTTTCTGAACTTGGTCTTTATGGCTTCTCAGAGCCTTCCCAGTGCTCACACAGGACATGCGCTGGGTTGTAAGAAATTATTTTGAACAATGCAGAAGTGTTTTGTTTCCAGAATTCTTATATGTGAACTGCAGATTCATAAAACAGATGAGAGTTATCACTACTTTGCAATGAGTTTTCTCAATTTTCAGATTAATTCCTTAGGATTAGGAAGGAAAGAGTAGGCCAGGCACAATGGTTCATGCCTATAATCCCAGCACGTTGGGAGGTCGAGGTGGGTGGATCACTTGACCCCAGGAGTTCAAGACCAGCCCTGGCAACATGGCAAAACCCTGTATCTACACAAAAGTTCAAAAATTAGCCAGGCGTATTTTTGATGCCTATAGTTCCACCCACAGCTACTCAAGAGGCTGAGGTGGGAGGATCACCCAAGCCCAGGAGGGTTGAAGCTGCAGTGAGCTGTGACCATGCCACTGCACTCTAGCCTAGAAGGAAAGCAGAGGCCAGGTGCAGGGTCTCTAACCTGCTACTTGGGAGGCTGAGATGGGAGGATTGAATCCAGAAGACCGAGGCTACAGTGAGCTAATAGCACCACTGCACTCCACCCTAGGCGACAGAGCAAGACTCTGTCTCTTAAAAAAAAAAAAAAAAAAAAAAGAAAAAAGAAGGAAAGAGGAAAGAGTATGGATGGTGTTTGAAATCCTCCATCTGGGTCTAGATCTGCGGTCTGCCATTTGCAAGAAGGAACGTGGACCAGTTTGTAGCCTCTGTGGTCCCTGAGTTTTCATTTGTGACATGTACCTTTTGATATCTCACTGGCATGTTGTGAGAACTTGGTTGGTTTGTAGTGGGAATCATGAAATGTATGCCTCTTGACCTTCAGATGTATAGTTTCGTTATTTAAAAAAAACCAGTGGTTTATAGCCTAACTGAAACACAGCAGAAGCAGGGAGGAGGGTACAGGGCCCCACACCACACTCGTGGTCCAGAACTGTGTACTGTGGCACTGTGTCTCCCCAGAGTGTCCCAGTCCCGCTCCCCTGGCCTAGCCACCCTCTCTTGTGTTGGCAAGAAGAGTGTTCGCCCAAGTCAAGGTGCTTCTTCAGCTGGCCTGTACATTACATTTCCAAAGTTAATTTTCACTTTTGGTGTTTGCTTGACGTTCCGGTTTTTTCCTTTTGCTTTCTTTTTTTTCTGGTTAACCTTTTGTAGCCCACCACTGAGTTTTATGAATGATGAATAGATTAAAGGAAGCATAATGATAACAGAGAAATGGAACAGCTAGAAAAGCATTCAATTAACGAGAGAGCCCTTGGAACACAAAATGAATGCAAGAAAAGGCAGATAAATTCAGGACTCCTTTATTAACTAGGATTCACCTTGAATTCAGAAACGGGAACTTTTTCGGTAAAGGATTAGTGACAAGATTTGAAAAGCATCCCACAGGGAAAAAGGATTAACAAAAGGAGACATTATAGAATGAAATAGAAGTGAATTAACAAATTGATTTTCTGTAAGGGTTAGGAGACACAAGATTTATTTGGAAGATAAATATTCGGTAATTGAAACCTGTAAGCATTTTGTTGCTGGTTTTTACCCAGTACGTCTGTGCTTGTGTAGTGAAAATCTTATGGCTGATGAATGTGGAATGGTGGAGATGCCATAACAGTGCTGTCGGACCTCCTTCTCTCTCAGCATTTGTTGCTCAGGTGAATTTTCTCCCTTCTTTAGTAATTCAAAGGATTTTCTCTCTCATCGAAGAGGTTAGTTTAAAAGTTAAATGAGAATTTGGAATCAGAAAATAAAATATTTTTTTTAAAAACAAGGAAGTTCTTTCTTTTAATAAGGTCTTACATTAGATATTTGTTTGTTTAACTTTTTAGCTTCCTGTGCTTCATCTGAGTTCCATGAAAGCATTTTTGTTGTCTTTGTCACAGGGGAGTGCTTTGGGACTCGTCTTGTCTGTTGAGAGTCACACATGGCAGTCTACCTGATGGGGGTTTCAGAGGATGTGATGATGCCCTGGCACCAGGTGATGGACTTGATGTAGGAAGTGCCATTAGCAGTCTCTGCCATGTGCTTATTCTCTGAAATAGAATGGCCCTGGCCATTCTAGAGGATGTCGGGTTGCCTTGTTTGACTCATTCATTTATAAAGGATTATTGATTTTCCAGTGCTCTATCGTGTCTTCGCCTTCAGGATATAGGCTCTGCTGTTGAACGGAGAGGGGTGGAGCTTGTTAACCCGTGACTTGATTCTAATCTGGTCCACCATTAGTCTTCATTCATGTCTCTTTCTCCCTGTTTCCTTCTGTTAATGTGGGAAATGGATATCTGATTTTGACTATGCTGCCTTCTGAGTATAAGTATGACCAATAATGTCATTGTCACCAATTCTGATTTTTGATGATCCATTGGGTCAGTGGGTCTTTTTAAAGTAACTTAACCATGCTGGGTGTTGTGGCTAACATCTGTAATTCTAGCACTTTGGGATACTGAGGTGGGTAGATCACTTGAGGCCAGGAGTTCACGACCAACCTGGGTAATAAAGCAAGACCCCATTTCTACCGAAAATTTGTTTAAAAAAATTAGCGGAGGCCAGGTGCGGTGGCTCAATCCTGTAATCCCAGCACTTTGGGAGGCCGAGGCAGGCCGATCACGAGGTCAAGAGATCGAGACCATCCTGGCCAACATTGTGAAACCCTGTCTCTACTAGAAATACAAAAATTAGCCGAGGATGGTGGCACGTGCCTGTGGTCCCAGCTACTCCGGTGGCTGAGGCGAAAGAATCACTTGAACCCAGGAGGCGGAGATTGCAGTGAGCCGAGATTGCACCACTGCACTCCAGGCTGGAGACAGAGCAAGACTCCATCTCAAAAAAAAAAAAAAATTAGCTGAGCATGGCGATATGCACCCATAGCCCCAGCTACTCAGGAGGTTGAGACCAGATGATTGCTTGAGCCCAGGAGGTTGAGGTTGCAGTGAGCTGTTACTGTGCCACTACACTCTAGCTTTAGTGGCAGAGTGAGAACTCTGTCCCTTTAAAAAACAACAACAACCGCAACAGCAACAAGAACAAGGAAAAGAAAGGATAAGTTAAGCCTGGGCGACACAGTGAGACCTTGTCTACCAAAAGAAAAAAAAAAATTAGCCAGGCATGATGGTGCATACCTGTAGTCCCAGTTACTGAGGAGGCTGAAGCAGGAGGCTCACTTGAGCCCAGGAGTTTGAGGTTACAGTAGGTTATGATTGAGCCACTACACTTCAACTTGGGTGACAGAGCGAGATCCCATCTCTAAAAAAAAAAAAAAAAACCAGAGAAAACAAGCTGGGCATGGTGGTTCACACTGGTAGTCCCAGCACTTCGGGAGGCCAAGGCAGGTGGATCACTTGAGCTGAGGAGTTTGAGGTGACAATGACCTATGATCATGCCACTGAACTCTAGCATGGGTGACAAAGTGAGACCTTGTCTCAAAAAAATAAGTACAATAAATTACAATTATTTACATTCAAGGATAGGAAAAAAAAGAAACATATTTAACACACATCTGCATAATAATTTTAATAAGAAATTGTTTAATATTGTGAAAGTTGCAATTATTGGTTGGATTTTCCAAAGAAAATGTAGTTACTTATTGAAATAGTCCTTGATTTCATGTGCTGGTTCCAGGTGTTTTGTTCCCAGAATTTATCCTACCGCATGAAACACAGCAGGCACACGTGCACATATGGACACACACACACATACACACACACACACAACAGATAACACACACTTGTACAAGATTTCTTTGGGAGGGAGGAGAAAGGGAGTAGATGATTCCCTTGGAACCGTGTTACTTTTAGATTAACCAATGTTTGGAAAAGTGACACCGATGACTCAGGCAGATACGTGTCTCCCCCCTGACCATTGTTTAAGATACCTTATGTAGGTCTGATGTACCTTATAGAATATATAATTTAAGAGAGGGAAAAAAAGTACTTCTCTGAAATTGAACTACAAAAGCCTGTCAAACAATTATACAGGACACTTTAAACGGTTCTTGCCTCACATTGTCACTTTTCTGATTCCTGATCTAGCAACTGTGAGTTAGCATTGGTGTGTAATAGCACCAAGCTGAGATTTACTGAAAACCCTGGATATTGTATTCAATTTTATACCAGCGCTAGGTACTTTAGCAACACATTCTCCTCTCACTGGTAAAATCTTTCAATCAAGGCTTCTTGCCTGCCTTACAATTTCTCCGCCAGAATAAATCCAACATCTCTTAGGTACGGTAAAATTGATGTGTGACCTCTAAGATTGTTAAGTGTCTGTGTGATTGCTAAGGATTGAAGATTTTGAAGTGGCTGGTGTAGCTTAGTCTGTATTTAAAGTACCCTTTGTTTGTGGAGGGGACTTTCCATCTTATCTTTCAGGAATGTGGAAGGTGGTGTTTTTCAGGTGAATGAGTTACTGAGCTTCCATGGAAAAATTCGGCAAGGTCCCAAGTACAAGATGGAAAGAGTGCTTGGTGAATTGTCTTCTAATTCTTGATCTTGAGCTTGGTTTTTCCAGGCTGTTTGCTGAAAGCATCACTGCAGCTGGCCATGCACTCTTTCTCCATCTACTCTCACCTCCTAATTCCCTGTGAGTAATTTTAAACACTGAGAACGAGACTGACTTTCCCAAAGTCTGATTAGCAGTGAGGAAACCATGCCCATGTCCCGGTGAGCTTCCAGATAGGTTGACGTTTACCTCTTATCCCTATGACATCACCCTCTCCTGTCTGTCCACTTCTCCTTCATCTGTTTCTCTTTCTTTCTCCTCCATCCAATTGTACATGGAGGCATCTGCTTGGGGCTTGGTCCTGGGACCTGTGATCTCCCCTCCCCTGCTTTCATCTCCTCTTTCTGCCTCTTGCCTTCTGTAACTGAGGGTGATCTTATTCATTTTCATGCTACCTTTATTCCAGGACCCTCCTAGTGTAAAGTGTGGGCATATGACATTTCCATGCCTGCCAGTCTCTTCTCTCTGGTCTTTCCCTCTCCTATCACCTCATTTTTTCAATCGTGGTAACAGCAGTCCCTCAGAGAGACCTTTGCTCTCCAGCTAACTTGAGTGTTTTTTGTTGGAATCACAACACTTGATGCTATTTGTCATGGTGTATGATGACTTGTGTATTCTGTGCTTTTGTTTGGTTGACATCTCTCCAACAGATTCTAAGCTCTGGGTGGATGGAGAGCACATTGTTTTTCTTCTCTAGAGTAGTCCTACCACTCGGCATACTATCTGGCACATAGTAGGTATTTAGGAAGTATTTATTGAGTAAGGCAATCAGTGGTTGACTTGATTCTGTAGTCTTTTCTGACAATGTCAGGGCATTGTTGAAAGTGAGGATTTTCTTCTAATTGTATTTAATTTCCTGATGGATATTGTTTTGTTGGTTTGTTTACTAAGAAGAAATGAATTCAGAAGAGTTTCTTGCTCCACTGGACAAGTACATATATGAAATCTCTCACTGGAGCCATCTTTAAAAGCCTATTTTTTTTTTTTGCAGCAATGTATGTTTGCACATATGCAGTGTGCTATGGAATGTATGACTGGAGGCTGTGAGTTTGGTGGCCTTCCTGCAGTTTCAAAGCATGATACCCCACCCAGGATATTAACTCTGCAAGCCTCAGTTTTCTCCTCTGTCAAGAGTTGTGCCTGTTTCTGGAGCTGTTGTGAGAAGGCCATGATGTGTGAAAACACTTAGGGGAGACATGGCTCACAGGACATGCCCAGCTGTTATTAGCTGCTATCATGATCGATTAGAAGATGGATTTGGTGTGCATCTGCTGTCAGCCTCATCGGTGACTTTTTTTTCCTATTTTTTTCTATTGTTCAGTGCTTCCCAGCAGGAGGGATTACTTTGTGGGGCTGCAAGAACCTCTCCATGGAAGAGCCCAGGGGTCACTTGCTTGAGATGCCTGGGACAGAATTTCAGCTTCTGGAGGAACACTGGGCTTGAGTCATCAGGATCTGTGTTGTATATGTTCAGTATAAAATGATTTTTTAACCCAGGTTTTCTTAACCTCTGGACCCTTGACATGTATGGCCAGATAATCCTTTGTGGTGGAGACTGCTCTGTGCTTTGCAGGATGTTTAGCCGCATCTCTGACCTCTGTCCACTGGATTCAGGAGCAACTCCCTTTCTTCCCCCAAGTTGTGAAAATAAAAAATGTCTCCAGACACTGCCAAGAGTCTCTGCAGGACAGAATGGTCCCTGGTTGAGGGCTGTGCTTTAAATGAACTTTCTCACTTCCTGGAGAAGCCCATTTTTTGTTGCCTTCACTACACCCATCCCATGGGTCTCAGCGTGTTTGTATGAGGGCCCCTGGGTTGTTGGAGTCTTGCATATCCCCCGTTGTATTTTGGTGGGCTGAAGGATGAGCTTTTATGTGCTTAAGCTTCCTAGGGAAATAATTTGAAAATAGATTCCATTGTCATGTGTAGGATGACCTCACTTTGATTGTAAAGAAACAATTACATTTATAATCTTACATTAAAAAATGATCTATAAAGATATAAACTTGGAGTAGACTGTCCTAGTTTATATCTGTGGGCATGTCCTATGGTATTTGGGGGAATTAGGATTAACATTTTCCCCTTCTCTGATTACATCTATCATCTGATTGTTTTTCCCTATAGTGAGCACATTTTGCTTTAATAAGAAGAAAAAAGTCTTGTTTTACCTTCAAATGTCTTCGGAGAGTTATTAGGGAGGTCCGGACATGGTATGGAATGAGCCTGCCTGGGTTTGAATTCCATCCTTACTTTTCCATTTTTCTCCATCTTAGGCTTTATGTTTCTCAGTTTAAAAGCAATGTCACATAACAAATTTAGAAAGCTGAAAAAAGTCATCCAAAATTCTGCCACCATACCCAGGCATGACTGGAATTTTGCTGTGGTTCCTCCAAGCATCTTTTGCTGTTTTTTCTTTTTTTGAACATGGCTTTAATTATAAACAGAATGCACTTGTATAATTTGCATCTTTACTTAGCATTATTTCATGAGATTTCTGTGACAGTACACAGTTACATAGACATTGATTAAAATATTTATTTTGACACAGTATTGTAGCAGCTGTGGACAAAGACCAGGCTTGTTCGATGGGTTGTTTAATTCATGTCTTGAATGTAAACGTGAGTCAGTTACACTCCTTTGCACATTATGAGACAAGATTCTTATTACATTTTTATAACAGTTATTACTAAATTTCTTTGAACTTGACACGTTATATATTTTTAATCATACAAATAATACATGAACCTATGTTCTTTGTGAAGAATTTTAATAACTCAGTAGTACATAGGGAAAAAACTGTAGTTCCCATTAATTCTACTCTGTGATCCTCTGGCCTGAAATAAAATTGCTTCCAATTTAGGGTTTACCTCTCCTCAGCGCATTTGAGAAGTCATCATTTATTGACAGAACACCAAGAGAAACTCATACACTATAATTTACGCTCATATAGAGAGCAGAACTGTCTAGTGGCATTGTTTCAGGAAATGGCCAGAATTTTCTGTGTATGTTTAAAGTACAGAAAACTTAAATCACATGATGGATCTATGCTAATGGTCAGACAGTACACATGATGACTGAGTGACATAGACTAGCAGTCACCCATAGGCATTGCCTGTCCTGACACTATGTAGGAAGTGGTGGCAGATCACTATTCACACATTGAAGGACTTTTTCCAGGACCTCTGGATGTTCCTGGTTGGTGCACAGAGGTACTTAGTCTGTGTCTACAGCCTTAGAGAGAATTCAGAGGACTATAAATATAGATGAAAAAAATGATGTCTTTTACTTTCACTAACCTCTAACCAAAATTTATGACTTTCTTAACTTACAAATGTAGATGACAAGCCACAGCAGTGCCTGTGACTTTGTCATCAGTAGAAATTACAGATCTTTTCCGATGATGTCATGGTTGATGTGGATATCTCCTTGCTGTTGCTCATCCTGGACGCTGATGATTATGGTGGCTCTAGATTCGCTGCTAGATCTTGTTGTTTAATGCACAGAAACACCTGTGTTTCTGCATCACAAATTTATGTTTTAAACAGTTTTGAAAACTGAGTTTTAATATAATCAGTTTCTTTCCTGTGTGTCTTCTTTTTTGCATTGAAAAAATCATTCTGAGGAGGGGTCCATGGGCTTCATTGGATACCAGAGTAGCCTGTAGTCTGTCCCCCCCCACCACCTGAAGCTCAAAAAATCCCCATTAAAGGCACATTACAGCATAATAATCAGGAAGATGTAAATAAATTGATCAATTTTCTTATATTTTCCTAAATAGATGTTAAGAGAAAAAAATATTGGTAGCATAGTGATTTTATGTATGTTTATAAGAGAGAGAGAGAGAGAGAGAGAGAGAGAGAGAGAGAGAGGGAGAAAGTATTAGTTAAATTTCTTAGTACTCTAGGATTCTTCAGACCACCATAGAAATGTCCTTATTTTGATAATAATGTGTGGACTTCTATTAACTTCCTCAACTCCACGTTTTCATTTCCATGACTACTGACCTAAAGTGTGTGAGGAATCAAGTGCTTTTGGTCATACTTGGGCTCCGTAGAGAAAAGCAGCCTCGAGTTCCAAGCCCTTGGATGGCCAAGGAACTGTGAGTGGTGAGGAAGACCCTGGCTCTGCTCCGGCTGGCTGGGATCTTGGCAAGCCAGGTGGGCATCTGTTTCTTATTGGCCCAGGCTGGCTGCTGCCCTCTCAGGGCCTCTGGCTCATCCTTACCCTTCACGAGGGAGATCCTGGCAGTGCCTGATTGGAGGCTGAGTGTGTGGTGCCCGGAAGCATCCTGCACACTGCCTAGCACATCAGTAGTTTCTGGGAGATGCGAGGCTGTGTTACTGTGTGTCTTAATTTCCTCAGGAGAAGGAAGATATTTAGAGACATTTTGTATCTAAGCCCCAGTGTGTTCAAAGAACTGGACTCAGTGGAAAATTTCATATAAAAACACAGATTTCTGGCTTCTCGTCACAAACAGAAGATCGGGTATCCATGACATTACCCGCCCCCCCACCCCTGCTCTGCCGACACAAAGATCAAAGAAACCAAGAAGTGGCTGACTTCCTAGGATGGGACGGAAGCTCTGCTGTTTGATGCCGACTGCAGACTGGCTCACTTCCCTCACCTGATATGACCTGTCTGGTCTCTGGAGGCGTTTGAGTTAGTGGATCTGAAATGGATTATTTCTGGGTTCTTTTGTATTCTAACACCCTGATTTTAAAGACATTGGGAGAAAGTGCTGGTACTGGGCTTGGTGAAATACATCAGAAAATCATTTGATTCTGAAGTTGGTGACACATTTTTAGAGGGTTCTGATAATTTTTTTTGCATCTCAGCATAGGGATGGCTCTGAGGTATAATAGTACCCTCATTTTTAGTACTGTTTACGTCAAATTAGAAGGTCACCTACTGTAATCTCTTGGAGGACCCGAGGGCTGCTCTGGGCAAATGGGAGGCAACAAGATATTTCCATGAAGGATGCTGATGCTGCAGGTAATTTTTCTTAGCCTCTGATATCAGCAGCAGGGAATTCTATGTCAGAATCTTCCCACCTTTTCACAGAGGAAGCTTCCCAATATGGGAAGGAAGACTCAGCCAGCACCTCTTCCCCAGCAAAAAGTTAGCGTCCAGCTGTGCCATAAACAGGTGTCTCTGTATTCAGTTTGGAGGTGATAGAGTTAAAGATTCATTTGGATGCAGGTTCCTAAATCTCATTCTGGCTTTTGGCTCTGTCACTACAGAAACCACTTGAGCAGCTGCAAATGGTATTGGCTCTAAGCTTGTTAGGGATCTTGCAGACTCATTCACTGATAGCCTTCAATTTCCAGGATATCTTGGATATAGAATTAAAAAGACTTTAGTTAAGCCAATTAACTTTTGTGGCGCCTGGGCAACTAATATCGTGTGCTAGAGAAGGTCACTGATGTTATTCAAATAGCAGTTTTATTTGAACTGGGATTAAGGAAATCAGACAAAAGGTCTAAGAATTGTTTGTAATGTGTTCCTTTCTGTGTTGCAGTGTCTTGGCCTTTAACATCTGAGTCTGACCATAATTACACATACAAGTGCTTGGGTAATGTTATTCTTTCTGTAGATCATGACTTGATTGTGCCATCTCTCAAGTATCCATCTTGAAAATTGTTCCCAGCCATGTTTTAATCTGAGGTTTCATCTGACTATGGTTTATCAAGCTTTTAAACCAAGGTGTGGTGGTTAAGAGCATGGGCTCTGAGGCTGCAGTGTCAAATTCTGGCTCCCCTGATGACTTAAGCTGCTGTTTCCATAGTGTTGACTTGGATCCTGGGGATAGTCCCCAGCCATGGGTTCCATTCCTCAGGCCCTCCTTCATCTGATTGGACCATGTGTCTGATTACTGCCAATAGATCAGGAGCAGAACTGATAAGGGCCGTGTCCAGGCTCAGGAGTTCCAGAAGTAGGTACACCTTCTCCACTCCCTCTCCCCACATCTGCTGGTTGAATGTGGGAGACTCTAAGGCCTGAGAGGAGAACAGAGCTGCTGGATGGGAGGATTCTGGGTCCTGAGTCACTATGTGGAAGGCTACCTGAGGAAAATAACTTCCTCATGGATTTTTATATGAACAAGAAATAAACTTTGTGTGAAGAAAAGAACTTCCTTATGGATTTTTACGTGAACAAGAAATAAACCTTTATTGTGTGAAGCCATTGAGATTTGGGGGTTATTTTTATTATAATGGGTAGTATCCTCTTAACTAATAAATTCCTTGCTAGTGGTATAACTATGGATAAGTTGCTTGGTCTCTCTGTACCTTAGTTCCCTAACCTATAAAATGGGGGAAATATCTCCCCGACCCAAAGTAAATGCTTAGTAAATGCCAGCTGCTATTATTAATAATAAATTATTGTTACTGTGGTCATTCCATCTGATTTTCTGGGAACAGGAAAGGTGAATTATTTTCAATTAGAACATCAGAAAAATGTGTTTGAAAAAAGTAGATTGCAGAAAGCAATTCATATCAAGTAGTGCAGGCTTTGTACAATAACGTTTTATTATTTGAATTTGGGCTGTAGTTAAATTTGTTAGTATGCATAAAGGATGCTCATAAATGCATACAAAGAGATATTTCTTCTCTAGCACACACGGACTTGTAATTATTGTTTTGGCTTGTGGGGTTGTGAGGAGGTATGTAGCACAAACATTCTCATTTCAGAGCCTCAGAGGCCCATGCAGGAATCCAGAGAATACTCAGGAATTTGAGGATTGTTTTTTGTTTTTTTTTTTAATAAATGGAGACTGTTGGAATTTGTTCAGTAGACAGGTTAATTCCCCAGTTTTAAAGCATTATGCGTTGCCCCCATGCGAGGGCAAGGACGGTTATATCAATAGCTGGTATAGTAGCTTGCGTTTGCCTTAATTTCATTTATTTAAAACAGGAATGTAATGCAGTATTCACACTCAGTTTTACACCATAGAGCTACAATTTATTGGAGGCATTTGTCCAATTGACTCTGTTGAACAGGAAAAGCTTATGAGACCTCAAGATTATTTTTTAAGAGTATAGACAGTAAAACAGGAGAGGAAAGATAGCCATCTTCTAATTCAGAACCTGACAATCTGGAAGTAGTGGAAATAGGTCAGAGACCACCCATGGCAGAGCCAGCTGCTCTGGGGCTCAGCCTCCCTGGAGCTCTGGGACTTAGTCGGGCACTCTAAACAGCTAACTGAGAGCACGGGCTCTGGGGGCACGGGGACTGGGACCCCCGATCATTCTACTGACAGCGCTCTCCTGAGGGGGGTGCCAGAAGGCACCATGGAAAGTCATTTAGACCACACCATTCTTCCCGTCTAGCTGGAAGTTCTTAAAGGCACGCTGAGGAAACTCTGTTGCTTTCAATGGTGGCTCATTTCCATGCTTCCAGCCAACTGAGGAGGCGCTTTTTACAGGTCATGTTCTGAATTCCTCAGGCTGGCTCCATTTGCCACATTCAGCCCTGCAGAAGCAGGGGCTGAGAGCTGCTCCCTGCGCCCCTCTGCTTCCTCTCTGCTTGCTCTTCCAGTTGTAGTTCAGGGCCCTGTCCTCCTCTCTTTCTTCAGCATTTCTAAAACAGTCTTTTGTTCAGATTCAAATTGTCTCTTGTTCTTGTGGCTTTGACAGAAAAATTGCATTCCTCAAGGATTGTCCTCAAACTTCACTAGATCTGGAAGAGCACAGCATTAACAATGGGCGTTTTTGACCTTGGAGACACTTGATTGGAATACCTGTGTGAAACAGAATTATTCATACAATATGGCACTTTCCATTTCAACTAGAAAAATATTCTTCTGTGGCTGAGAGTTCCTTGAAGTCAGTTTTCTTTTTGTGATGGTTAAGAAGAAGAGGTCCTAACATCAGTTTAAAGGATTTGGAAATGTATTTACTTGAAAACATAATTGCTTTGGAATGTTGTGTTCTGAAGTGACACCTCTGCATGCAGTAATAGGATTGAGAGGAATACTAAGTACATTTATGTCAGAATAGGAAAATGACACTGTGTATAAGGAGGGATCGCAAAATTATAGATGATCAGTTTTTATTGCAACATCTTTAGTAATGCATCTAAAAATTGTCATCCCTCTGCCTCCCCCCATATACACACACATAAATATAGCCTTCAAGGGAGGATCCAAGATGGCCGTTTAGGAACAGCTCAGGATTGCAGCTCCCAGTGAAAGCACAGAGGGTGAGTGGATGCCGCATTTTTATTGCCCACAGGCTAGGAAATTCCCAGGCAGAGGAGCTCCACGGTCACCAGCGCGGCTGTTTCGGTCAGCGCGGCTGTGCCGGCTGGCGCTGCTGCTTTGCCCCGTGCGGCTGCTTTGTCGGCGCCCCAGAGCAGCGGTTCTCCTAAAAATACACCGGTTCGGGTGCCCTTTTGGCTGGCGATTGGAGCCACGGGAAGTCGCCTATTCATCTGCTTAAAAAGGGGACTGAGCAGGGAACCAGGAGAGTAGATTCCAGGGGAAAAAAAAAAAAAAAAAGCACCACAAACCCTAGTGCCACTGTTTAAGCCAGCGCAGTGAGTGGCCGCAGGGGAAAACAAACAGACCCCGGTGCCTCTTCAACAGGCGACTGGAACACCAACTTAAAAAAGGCTCTGAGGCAGGGAGCCAGGCGATCAGGCTCGGCTGGTCCCACCCCCACAAAAGAACAGCAACCAGAAACTCTGGATTGAGACTTTCACAGCAAGCGCAGCTGAACCCGGCACGGTCCAGCTCTGTGGGGGAGGGGCGTCCGCCATTACCGAGGCAGCCCACCACGACGGAGGTAGTCGGCCAATGCCGAGGCAGCCTGCCGTTGCCAAGGCAAACCGCCATTGCTCAGGCAGCCCGCTATTGTCAAGGCAACCCGCCACAGCAGAGAGACTCCACCTCAACAGAGGTGGGCCACCATTGCCAAAGCAGTTCTAACTACACCCATATAAACAGGACTGCAGGGAAGTTCACTCGGCAGCTGGGCGGATCCAACAGCAGCTCAGCAAAGCCTCTATAGGCCGACAGTGACTAGGCTGCCTCCTTGCTGGGCAGGGCAGGTCTGAAGGAAAAAAAAAAAGAAGGCGGCAGCATAACGGAAACTCATAATTTAAGCCCTAAATCCCTGGGACAGAGCACCTGGGAACAAAAAGCAGTTTATGAGTTCTGCTGCAGCAGACCTAAACGTACTTGCCCAGCAGCTCTGAATGAACAACAACAGAGCTCACAGCTCACCATTTCAGCTCCTATAAAGAAGAGACCGTCTCCTCATGCAGCTCCCTGACCCCTATATATCCAAAAAGACACCTCATAAAGGAGAGATCAGATTGACACTAGGCGGGTATCCTTCTGGGACAAAGATAGCAGAAGAGGAAAACTGGTAACAACCCTTACTGTTCAGCAGCTGCTGCAGGTGAACCCCAGGCAAGCAGGGCCTGGAGTGAACCTCAGCAGACCTACAGCAGAGGGCCAGACTGTCAGAAGGAAAACCAAGAAACAGAAATAACCTCATCATCAACAAACAGAACGTCAATCTGAAAGATTTGAGACCCAATCCGAAAGCCAGCAACTACAAAGTCGACAGGTGGATAAATCCTTAAAGATGGGAAGAAACCAGCGCAAAAAGGATGAAAACACCCAAAACCAGAACACCTCTCCTCCTACAAGGGATCACACCTCCTCACCAGCAAGGGAACAAGGTTGGAGGGAGAACGAGTGTGATGAAATGACAGAATCAGACTTCAGGAGGTGGGTAGTAAGAAACTTCTGTGAACTTAAAGAACATGTTCTAACGAAATGCAAATAAACTAAGAACCTTGAAAAAAGATTTGACGAAATGCTAACGAGAATGGACAAAATAGAAAGGAATATAAGTGAATTGATGGAGCTGAAAAACGCAACACGAGAACTTCGCGAAGCATGCACAAGTATCAACAGCCGAATTGACCAAGCAGAAGAAAGGATTTCAGAGGTCGAAGATCAACTCAATGAAATAAAACGGGAAGGCAAGACTGGAGAAAAAGGGGTAAAAAGGAATGAACAAAGTCTCCAAGAAATGTGGGACTATGTGAAAAGACCTAATCTACATTTGATAGGCGTACCTGAATGTGACGAAGAGAATGAATCCAAGCTGGAAAATACTCTTCAGGATATTATCCAGGAAAACTTCCCCAACCTAGCAAGGCAGGCAAACATTCAAGTCCAGGAAATACAGAGAATACCACAAAGATGTTCATCAAGAAGAGCAACCCCAAGGCCCATAATCGTCAGATTCACCAGGGTTGAAATGAAGGAGAAAATACTAAGGACAGCCAGAGAGGAAGGTGGGTTACCCACAAAGGGAAGCCCATCAGACTCACAGCAGATCTCTCAGCAGAAACCCTATAAGCCAGAAGAGAGTGGGGGCCAATATTCAACATCCTTAAAGAAAAGAACTTTCACCCCAGAATCTCCTATCCAGCCAAACTAAGCTTCATAAGTGAAGGAAAAATAAAATCCTTTGGGAACATGCAAGTACTCAGAGATTTCGTCACCACCAGGCCAGCTCTACAAGAGCTCCTGAAAGAGGCTCTACACATATAAAGGAACAACAAGTGCCAGCTTAACTAAAGGGCAAAACAGCCAGCTAGCACCAAAATGGCAGTATCAAATTCATACATAACAATATTAACCCTAAATGTAAATGGACTAAATGCCCCAATCAAAAGACACAGACTGGCAAATTGGATAAAAAACCAAAACCCATCGGTGTGCTGTATCTAGGAAACCCATCTCACATGCAAGGATACACAAAGGCTCAAAATAAAGGGATGGAGGAAGATTTACCAAGCAAATAGAGAGCAAAAAAAAGCAGGAGTTGCAATTCTCATCTCGGATAAATTAGACTTTAAAGCAACAAAGATCATAAGAGACAAAGAGGGACATTACATAATGGTAAAAGGATCAATGCAACAAGAAGAGCTAACGATCCTAAATATATACGCACCCAATACAGGAGCACCCAGATACATAAGGCAAGTTCTTAATGACTTACAAAGAGACTTAGACTCCCACACAATAATAGTGGGAGACTTTAACACCCCATTGTCAACTTTAGACAGATCAACCAGACAGAAAATTAACAAGGATATCCAGGACTTGAACTCAGATCTGGACCAAGCAAACCTAATAGACATTTACAGAACTCTCCACCCCAAATCCACAGAATATACATTCTTCTTAGCACCACATCACACCTACTCTAAAATTGACCACATAATTGGGAGTAAATCACTCCTCAGCAAATGCAAAAGAATGGAAATCGTAACAAACAGTCTCTCAGACCACAGTGTAATCAAGTTAGAACTCAGAATTCAAAAACTAACCCAGAACCGCACAGCTTCATGGAAACTGAACAACTTACTCTTGAATGTTGACTGGATAAACAATGAAATGAAGACAGAAATAAAGATGTTATTCGAAACCAACGAGAATGAAGAAACAACATACCAGAATCTCTGGGACACATTTAAAGCAGTCTCTAGAGGAAAATATATAGCAATAAGTGCCCACATGAGAAGCAAGGAGAGATCAAAAATTGACACCCTATCGTCAAAACTGAAAGAGCTAGAGGAGCAAGATCAAAAAAACTCAAAGTCTAGCAGAAGACAAGAAATAGCTAATATCAGAGCAGAACTGAAGGAGATAGAGACACAAACAACCCTTCAAAAAATCAATAAATCCAGGAGCTGGTTTTTCGAAAAGATCAACAAAATAGACAGACCACTAGCCAGATTAATAAAAAAGAAAAGAGAGAATAACCAAATAGATGCAATAAAAAACGATCAAGGGGATATCGCCACAGATTCCACAGAAATTCAAACCATCATCAGA